>NC_051159.1:169173144-169473144 GCF_013339745.2 Dermacentor silvarum
CAAGACCAACACGGGTGAATACGATTGGACACTTAGTGTTCCTATTCATTTTGTAATTTACGTGTTGGACTCCTAGTGCTTGTCGTGAATTATTTTCTTTTGTTTGTTAATACCCATCTGAATTGTATTGTGTTGTGTCTAGCCTAATTGTGCAAGTGTGTGTGCATGTAACTAACTGCCTTGTGTGAAGAATATATTTTGTTGTGTTTTGACAACTCTGGGCTCTGACTCGGTCTTTGGACAGCAACCGGCGTTCGCTGGCGCACCAGAGGGCCCATTCTTAATTGTCCTTGCTTTCGTGGGATTATTTTCGGAAGCTGATAAGTCGGCTTTGGAATTTGACCCGGCGTTTGCGCCTCGTTCACGGGGTCTGTGACAATATTTCTGGCGTCCGCGACAGGACCTTTCTGGTGAATATTGTGTGTCCATAGTAGGGAGAAAGAGCCTAGGGTCGTTTACATTGCTATTGTAAACGATTTTGAGTGTTGCACCACGTTTTGCTAACTTGTGTCCAGAGAGCAGTTCGATAATTGAAATCTAGGCAGATATTTCTTGCACGCGGCTAGTTTTTGAAGGGCATCATGGATCTCGAGAAATTAGTTACCCTTGGTGAGATGATGGGTCTTTCCGGAGCGGAACTACGGAAGTGGGTTAGCCAGAAGGAAAAATAAGAAAGAGAGGCGATGGAGTGAAGAGAGGAAAGAGAAGCAAAGGAGCGACAGATAAGAGAAGAAAGAGAAGCAAAGGAGCGACAGATTAGAGAAGAAAGGGAAGCTGAAATAGCTGAGAGAGAAAGACAAAGACAGCACAAGTTAGAACTCGAACCCGACTTCGTTTGCAGCAGCGCACAGACGCTCCCGCTCAGCCAAGAGTCGATAGCACTGAAAGGGAAGAAACTAGCTTCCGTCTGAACCCAAGCAAGCTGCTTGTGGCCTTCGATGAAAGAAAAGATGACTTGGATGCTTATTTGCACAGATTTGAGACAGTTGCTAAAAGCCAGAATTGGCCAGAGCATCAATGGGCCACTGCGTTGAGCACGTGTTTGAGTGGCGAAGCACTTAGTGTGTACGGTAGGCTGACGCCCATCGGTGCATCTAATTCTGGAAGGGTGAAAGCCGCTCTACTAAAGAGATTTAGGTTCACCGTAGAAGGCTTCCGATATAAGTTTAGGACCGGAAAGCCTGCCGATGGCGAGACTGCCATGCAATTTGCTGCGCGGCTTAGCCACTATTTTGATAGGTGGACCGAACTTTCACAGATTGCACAGGAGTACGGTGCGCTTAGAGAGCTTCTGATCAAGGAGCAGTTCCTCATCAGTTGTCACCCGAGCCTGTCACTCTATCTGAAAGGAAAGCTAAATCGCTTCGAGATATGTTGGAATTGGCAGACCAATTTTTGGAAGCACAGGGAGGCACCAATCTCTCCAAGATCAGAAAAGGGGAGCCAGAGGACGCAAAGAAACCGGCATCCGATGAAAGGAGAAACCCTCCGAAGCCTGTTCCTAGGTGTTATCTCTGTAACCGACTGGGCCATCATGCTAGCAACTGCCGTAGCAATTTTCATGCGTCCCATTGATGTCAAATGTTTTAAATGTGGGCGAACGGGGCACAAAGCCGATACATGTCGCAACGAAGTGAAGGAAGCTCCCCAAGCATCCTGTGTGTATGCCCCGCCAAAACATCAAGAAGACGTAAACGCCGACTTTGTCGAACTCCGAGACGGAAAAAGAATTCCGGTTGTTAATGCGGTGATGACCCAACGCCCCGAATTTCCCGATAAGGGAATGCCCGTACTTGCAGGAAAAATGGCAGACAAACAAATCACAGTGTTACGAGATACCGGCACCAGCACAGTGATCGTGCGGAGGGACTTGGTCAAAGACAGTGAGCTCACGGGCGAAAGCAGTTTGGTCTACCTAGTCTATGGTACGGCTAGGAAGCTTGCCGAAGCGAAGATTGAGGAGACCCCCTACTACAGTGGGAATGTCACTGCTCTTTGCATGGACAGCCCACTGTATGACCTAATTCTAGGAAACATCGAGGGAGTTCGCGCACCAGACGACCCGAAACCTTTGAACGAATCACCGAAGATCGAATCATCGACGATCGAGGAAGCTCGCGGAAATCCATCAGCAGCTGACGAGAACACCGCGGCAGCAGACACCCGAGCTCAAGCAAAGGCTCAGACAAGGCCTTTCCAACCCCTTTCCATGCCCCATTCCGAAAATAAACCGACCGGGACTCACAACCACGCGAAACACTACCATCGAAAGACCAAGGACAAGAAATTTAAATTTAAGAACCGTTAGCGATTATCCATGGTGCAAAGCGTTTTGATTGAGTGCACCGAGAGTTTATTTATGCATCATGGACATAGGGACATAGTGTTTGTTTGTGTTCTGTAAACTACCCTGTCATAGTTTGTATATTTGTTGCACATGTTATATTTCATGTTTGCCTTGTTACGCGAGATATGTATTTTTGTGTAGTACAAGTGTACTTGTTACGCGAGAGATGTGTTATTGTGTAATACAAGTGTGTTAGGCGAGAGATGTGTTATCGTGTAATTCAAGTACCTGTGTGACTTGTGTTTGTATTCGATGTATCGCGAGTGAAGCGATGTGTGAATTGTGGTGGACTGATCTATGGAATTACGGACTCCTGTGTGCGGACTTTTGTGCGCGCTTCTGTTGTGTTTTCTTGAATATTATTGCATAACATTCTTAAAGTGTGTTGCAGTGTCACAAGAGAGCGCGTAATCCAAGCGCGCGCCGCGTGTCACACAAGCCAGCGAAAGAACACGCCGGCCCCGCGGCAACTTCAACAGAGGGGAAGAGCGCATACGCCTCAAACAGCAACGCGAACAACGGCGCCTAGACGTCTAGAAGAGCATCGACGAAGCGACGGTAACCAGAGAGAGAGAGCACACGCGCGCGCCGAGACACCTTCTGACCCGGCGAGTCGAGAGAGATAACTACAGCGTGAGCGTGCGTCAACAGCATGAGTCATCACCCCCCCCCCTCGACAACGCTTCGATGGCGGTGGTCAAAGGTACGAGAAAAGACCAGAAGATTCTCAAGCTTTGGCCATGCTACGAGATCACGACTCCGATAGGAAAGTTCGAGAACGCCTGTGGATGCTATATAACCGCCATGCGAGAATCATCAGGGTGTTCAGTCCAGACCGCTCCCGTAAAGAGATGTAACGTGAAGACTGACCGTCTGCGGAGGAAGGGGATTCCCCGGCAATCTATTCGACGAGTTCATCGAGCGTCTGCATTTCCGGAAGAAGTTCCTTCTTCCGAGATTTGCCCCGAGCTACGCCGAGATCGTCTGACAAGACCAACACGGGTGAATATGATTGGACACTTAGTGTTTCTATTCATTTTATAATTTACGTGTTGGACTCCTAGTGCTTGTCGTGAATTATTTTCTTGTGTTTGTTAATACCTATCTGAATTGTATTATGTTGTGTCAAGCCTAAGTGTGCAAGTGTGTGTGTGTGTAACTGCCCTGTGTGAAGAATATATTTTGTTGTGTTTTGACAGCTCTGGGCTCTGACTCGGTCTTTGGACAGCAACCAGCGTTCGCTGGCGCACCAGAGGGTCCATTCTTAATTGTCCTTGCTTTCGTGGTATTATTTTCGGAAGCTGATAAGTCGGCTTTGGAATTTGATCCGGCGTTTGCGCCTCGTTCACGGGGTCTGTGACAGGGAGCTTTAGATCCACTGATTCGATCGCATGTGTGCTGACCGGATTTCGCTACTATAAATTCTCAGTCATCAATAAAAAAAAAACATATCAGTGAGAACAAAATTGTAGTGTCGAATGCGGCCGACAAAGGTAAACAAAAGGGAATTTCAGTGTCAGAGAATAAGACCATGGAAATCAGGGCGTTGACTCTGTACGTAGCGCCAAAATTGACAGTCGGTTCTGATCAAATCAGTGTAGGTTCTTGAACCAAACAACACATCCTGATGAACAATGAAGAACCAGCAAACCAACGCAAATACAAGTCTTGCCGCATCACGGATCTCATTTGTGTTGTTTGGTCTGGAACGCGTAACTCGATGTTCGAGTGCATTCGTGGATCATATCGCAGGTAGCTTGGGAACCCATAGAAACGTGAAAGGACATGCCCAATCCGCAAATAAAAGCAATGTAAACTACAAGGAGGAGACCACAAAAAGAGACTAAGTTCAGCGCTGCTAGTGGAAAGGCTAACATTCAAGCTGCGCTAACTCTGGAAACAATGCATCGTGACTCAAGTGAAACAACGAGGCTTCTCAGTCATTACGCATCATAATGCATTAACTGCGGCCCGGAGCTCTGTTATTTGCTCTTCCTTGTGGCCGCGCCAGTAAAGCATCCGGAGGCGCAATTCTACTCTCGTTTGTCTCCACCGCGCACCAGCCGAACGCTCGCCGAGCGACGATGTTTGTGGCACGTTATGACGCTTTCGTGATCAAACAGTTTTCCAGTATCCGTCGCAGCGAACGTAGAGCTATCTACGAGTTCCTTTCATTCTGTCTCTTCGGTGGTCGGTGCGATCGCCCTTCGACAGAGGAAGAAGAAACTCCACGAGGGGAAAAAAGCAAGAATACACTAGCCCCATTCACGAAGCGCTGGGCATGCAGGACTGCGCGACGTTGCACACACGAGCTCGAAATAAAAGAGGAAGAGAAACAGCGCCGGTTGTTCTCGCACCTTCCTGACCCATTCCTACGGCAGACAAACGGCCGCTCAGAAGCACAGCAGCGGACAAACATAAAGAAGCGGGAGCGTTCCTAAAATACTCTCCCTCCATGCCCGCCTCACGCTCTCTGGCGCGCTCTCGCGAGCTCGCCGACACTGGGTGCGCGTCGTTTCTTTGCTTTCGTCGGCTTTGCGCGTCTCCTAGGCTTCTCCGCTCTGCACGAAGCATCGACGATGATGATCCCCCGCTCCTCCTTTCCGACGAATCCTCCTCGGAGGAAGAGGAGACGCTCTGGCTCGCTTTCCCAACTGATTCTGCGAAGTGGCAGCAGCAGCTCGTCCCGTGACGTCGCGCGTGACGTCTCCCCGTTCAACCTTCGGCCGAGCCAATGGACTCCGCCGTGGCGTAGCTTCATTCACATCGGCCCGCTCGGTGATCAGCAGCGCCCCCGTGCGCCGCCGCACCGGCTGCTCTAGCGTTCTCCCCCTTCCTCTTTTACTAGTTGCTTCTTTCAGACGCAAGGCTCCGATTCCCGTACGGGACGTTCGTTCTCTCCCCTCGCCCCAACCTCGCCCGCTGCTGAAGCGTCCCGTCGTGGAGTTCCACTTGATCGTCGCAGTTGGTTTCGGCTCTTATCTCCACGCGGGCGTTCGCCCTTTCTTGCGTTCTTTACGAGACGAATAAGAAAGAGAGCACACAACGAAGAAGGAGAAAGAAGTTGCTGGCTCAAAAACTTACCGTGCACTACACACGCAACCACGAACGGCGGGTTTGTTTTGCTGTTTGGTCCTCCCGGCGAGAGGCTGAGTAGGTGGAGAGGAGGACCGCGCCCTTTGGCGCGCCTGAGCGAGCGAGCGCCGCTGTCGGGCCAGCGCGCACACACTTTCTTCTCGGGCCTCAGTCGAGCGAGGTGCCCTCTCTCGATCTGACGTGGTCCCGTACGTGCGTGCGTGCGTTGAGTGCCTTCGCTTCGGTCCCTTCGCCGGGCGTGCTTTGCCGTGTGCCTCGGTCGTCGCCGGGCCTGTTGAGAGGCCCGCCTGCCCGGCCTAGTCTCGCAGTTTTCCACGCCGTATACTCGGTTTCGGCAGTCGGAGATCTTGGAGCGTACACGCCAGCCTACCCACGCCAGAAGCCCCGTGTCCGAACTCCTGGATGAGAGCTGTTCCGGAATGAGAGAGTGAAGCTCCGGCAATACGTCGTGCCGCGGTTACGTGTCACCGGGTGACGGGTGGAACGTTTGGTGGCGGAGACGGAGAGAGGCGCGCCCCGACGTGCGTCGGTTTTGTGTGTGTGTGTGCGTGTAACGAGCGACCCGGCGGCGAGACGTCCCAGCCCGGCTGTCTGCTTTGGCGGGTTAAGCCTAAGGCAGGGTTGGGTGGCCCCGGGCTGGCAACTGACAAGTTGCTGGGTGAGTGGGCTTTCATTGTGTGGCTTTAAATCAACCCCCTTTGATTGTTGCCTCCTCCTGTTGCACATAATATTGCATCGTAGAACGATCATCTTTCTCTCATGTGTTCGTTAACGTTACAAAGCTCAGCGGTGTGATATCTCACACCGTGTTAGCCCCTTATGCTCTTTTACCTCAGCTGGAAAGTGCTATTAGAAACAGCTCGTTACAATAACAGCGGCTGTCGAATGTCATTGGGCTGCAATGGGTAAATTGAAACGTTTCACCACAACACACAAGGGGACAGAGAAAATAGTGACATGCTTATTCCTGTTTTTAGTGACAGAAAACTCTGCTATGGCTTTTGATCTGTTTCAGCCAATCTGGTGATCTTATGTGTTATAGTTGACCTTGTCGAATTTTACGTACAGCCGTCGCCCTGGGTCATGGATCCCGCTTGATGCAAACGAGATGATGTTCATTAGTTATGTGCACTAAATGAGACAAGAGCTCGCACCTCCCTTTCTATCATTTCTCAGACAAGAGCTCGCACCTCCCTTTCAAGACAGCTCCGGCGTAACTACTTTACCGCAGATTTTGCTTCACTAACGAACCCTACTAATCAGCCAGAAATTACTATACGTGTGCATATGCACTTCTCTATCCCGACATCGCACCTGTGATCCTGAATTCAAACCGGTGAGCTTCATTCAAAAACAGCTTGCAGTACCGCGGAAGGAGGTGTGCGATTACATCCTGACAATACGACTTCGCAGCATGCGTAACTGCCGCATTCATTGGCCGTAAACCAAGCGCGTGCTTGACTTAACTGGCTCTTGAGCATCATAGTCCATCATCAACATCGACGCCGCAGCTTTCTTCGCGGCCCAGTAGGCTTTTGGCCGATTCCCTCATTCTCAGGAATCCACACACATGGTTATCTCATATTAACGTACAAACCACAGCGTAAAGGGCTTGACAGTGCCTAGTGGTTGACCCTGCTTATGCTCAACACCATGATGACGTTGCACCTATACAGCTCGTCGATAGTTTTCACGTGACACATAGTTACGGATTAGCCATTAGCAAGACCGCTTGTACACCGCACGATGGCGCAGTGGTGACGCCATTCTACCGCTTAGCTCGAGGTCGCGGGTCCGATTTACGTCGCTCGGACTCCGACGGAGCCGGAATGCCATAACGCTCGCCTATGTTTATACAATAATATTCTATCGAACTTGTTGGTTTGAAGAAGTGCTATTCTCTACCGTAAAGACGCGTTGTCCCGGCCTGTGCGTTTGTCCCGTCTTTGGTCTTTGCACTGGATGACAGCACTGTACATATCCTTAGATTTAGGTACATGGTTAACAACCCAGATGGTCAAAAAGTTGTGGATACGGCTTCTATCATAGCCACAATGTTGCTTTGGGGCGTCAATTACAAATCGATCGAACAAACCCTTCGTACGGAAGAGCGACTCGCGTGCATGGCCAATGACAGCGTTGTTGTAAGCGAAAATGGCGTTTGAAGTCGCCCGACGGGCGCGTTGCAGCGCAACAGGTGTGGGCCGGTCGCCTCTGCTTGAGAGTTGTCGGCATAATCGTGGAAGCGCAAGCATATGCGTGTTGCAGTGTCTCGCGCTATCTGCCTGCCTGACTGCTCTTTTACCCGCTATCAGCTCGCTCGCCGTTATTATTTCACCTCCACGGCCGCTGGCGCGCACCGACCTTTTGCAATCGAGGCGCAAGCCGCGGCGGCGTTGTTTTTGTGCGCCGATGCTCGACTCACGGTGGTTACCTGGCACGCAGCCCACTAGTGCCGCTGTTTCGATTCGCTGAGGCAACGCGAGCCGCCGGCTTTTCGCTCCTCTTCAGGTGACGGGGAGATCGAGCTCTCTCGCGCGCGACCAGTATGCTTGGCGCGCGCTGGAAACGTTGTTCAGATTTTTGCCCGTAAGCACTTAGTTTACTTAGTCTGTATTGTCTGCTTATGATAAAAAAATACAATGCGTGCTGCTTTTTATTCTTTTTTTCTTGACACAGAAGCAAAAGCAGTCTCTGAAATAACTATAGCGCGTCTATCCTCGTCGCTTTGAATGTACCCACGCTCTCGAGAGTATACGGGCAGTTTCGTCGCAACTGAACGCCATCCAAAAGAACTTTTTTGACACGTTCAGCAATCAGGATCGAGTTTGTTAAGCTTACAGAGCTTGAGGGCACAGACGAGTCTACGATCGCGAGCGAGCAGATTCTAACTGTACATAATCGCAAACGGCTGGTCGCGTGACAGGGGAATTAAACGTAGCTAGTTCCGTGCCGTTGATGCAATGCACATAGTCTCTAACAATGAAGCGCGGCTCAAAATGTAGCTCACACACTGCGGAATCCGGTGTAAGCCTCTTATCGCCTCTACAGCGACCCGCCTGCCCTGCCGCTATTACGTTAATCTCTCTCTCTCTCGCTCCCCGAGTGGTACGGTTTTGTTGCACTTACTGTTTGGCTCGTATTTACGCGGCTAAGTTGAAGTGATTTCATATGTGGTATCAACCACGAGATGGGCTGGACAGCGGTTGAAGGACTGCACAGGCCGGGTATTGGAAGCACACGAGGTTCGTTTTGAAATCTGCGGATTCTACACTTGCGTGATCAGTGAAAGCTTTTCACAGCGTCGCGGACAATTTCATTATGGACTACGACAGTACCTCGTGCTCCAAATACCTTTGCTATCGGCAGTTGCATTCTGCAATCCAGTTTCTACTCAGGTACCGCCAATCGAGTTGGCGCTCATTTTTGCAATGCTTCGGTCAAGTTGGTCATGAAAACTATTGCGTACACTTTATACTGCTGATTTCAAGTGAAAGCTTAGCTTCTTTTCGCTGCATCTTTCTGCATCAGAGAGTACGTCGTGGGTCACGGCTACCTGCCGCAGACGCGTATTACAGGGGACAGGCTACATTCTGGTTTGGCGCCGTCGTGAGCAGAGCTGCCGAAGCAGGACATCTTGTCTCTTCACTGGCAGCTACACCTGATCTATGTGGTTAACGCAGAGAGCGATCTGCTGCCACGATGAACCGGATGTATGAAGCAGGTCCCCTCGAAGGCCAGTCCCAGCGTTTGTGCTCTTGGACACGCGATGCCACTGGTGCACTCGGCACAAGTGCGTCGCGCTGGCGTCTCTGAAACTGTTCTCAGTAAGAATCTAAATATATCAGTGCATGAACCAGTACAGTCGGCACATGATGCTAGGAAAACAGCGTTAGAAGGTGGGACAATACATGAAGGAGAACATACACACACTGCAATGTGCGTACGTGTACATTCATGTATGGTCCTGTTCTTTAGCAATGTTTTCTTGCGATCATGTTCACATGAGGAGTAAGACGTCCAATCAAAACCGGTTTTCCTCGCATCGCGGCCACGTAGATCGCCTCGCTTAGCTTGTCGGTCGCAACGAAAGCGCTGCGACATCCGGAAATTGCATGCAGATGAGAGTATAGACGTTCCTCCTCACCTCCCCCCTTTTTCTCCCTTTTCCCTCCTTTTTGTTTTTGCGCCTATCGCAGTAGCTAATCGTACTCGGTGAGACTTTGGTGAAATTAAAGCACTGTTTCGATACAAAGATTTGTGTTTGTTTTGGAGCCAGCTTTACGTGATACGTCTATACAGTCGTTGATTTTTTTTTACGGAAGAAACTCTTTGAGGTTGGCGGAACGTGAAAGTGTACAGCTTCCTGCCTCTTTTTTTTTTTTTTTTTTGCCCTAAGTGCACCGACACTTTAACATACAGTATATCTGCCGTTAGAAAAGAGAGTGTCGCAGTTCGTAGATCCTCCAGTGTTGTCGCCTGCCTAGGCCTGTCAATGTGCACTGACGTGTTTGTCATGGACTATTCATTATCCGCCATTCTCTACGAAAGGTATAGCGATAACGGGCTCAGGTTTAGGGCACCTCCACGATCCATTCGATTCTACAGCCGCCGACTCAAAGGCGTTTAAATGCGCCTCTGCGGTTACCAAAAATTCTATAGTAGAGACTCCTGCTCCACTTTGCTAGATTTTCCATCTTTCTTTCTTTCTTTCTTTCTTTCTTTCTTTCTTTCTTTCTTTCTTTCTTTCTTTCTTTCTTTTTTTGCCATTTGGTTGGCATGTAATGCACATAATACATCATATAGGATGATGACCCAAAGCACCCTGTAATGGGGCTTTTCTTCGAGCCGTCATTCTCTTGTGTGTTTCAACGGTGCGCAAGACGCGAGGACATGGGAAACTGAAGGCGATATGCTCGCTTTCCACTGCAGAGCCACGATGCACACACGCTGATACGCTGTCCGAATGATGCTTACTTTAGAAGGGCCACTTTTATGAGCACACATAGGTCGAGGCAATCGTTTAAGCACGGCATATGCACATACATATGCGAGGAGCAAGCGTGTTCAATTCTCGCATTCTCGAGCACTGCAAGTACACTTTCATTGTTCGAAAACGCTACGCTGCTACACCTTGCAGAGCTTGCGGTGCCGCTTCGACTGAAATTGTCAACGGAACGGGATTAGGCCTATGCCATTATCCAACTCTCTTGTCACTGTATAGCGTGATGGTACAGGTGCGTTGATTCGTATTCGTGACTCAGTGTGTATAGGGTGCAGACTGCATGCAGTCGCTTTGCCGTTATCACTGCCACACGGTGGCCACACGTAAACTTGACGCGGCGAACTGCAACAAGTCCTTGGCATGTAATGAATGCAACTGTCAAGCTGACGCCCCACACCGCCGCGCACTCGGCGTCACGCCACGCTTAGTAATGGACCGGGACATTGTTGGAGCCCCTGAGGTCAGCTGGTTCGTTATCGGCCGAAACCTGTCCGCCATTATTTGTTTTGCCTAACAATTTCTTTTTCTCTCTCTTTTGTTTCTTAACATGTTTTATTTTTATTTTTTCGACGCACTTCGACAGACTACAGTTCTCAGTGGTCGTGGCGATATTAACGAAAATCCATTATTTGAGCAAATGTGCGTTGTGCAAAGAAACACCTCTGCCCGCAAAAACAAACAAAAGTTATAAATGCAGTGACGTTCAATGGAGCAATGAAGCGTACAAAAGTATATAAATCTTTTTGAGAAAGGCGCCGTGCAGTCCGATAAATCATGAACTTCGTTGCATCGAGAAAAATCATTTGGATTAGCTTCGGGGCCTATCTGTAAACGGAAAGTGTGCTGCTTCTTTCGACAGAGAAGACCGTAAAATCGTATTTCATAGACGTGAAAATCGGTTGTACCAGAGCATTAAGGTCACATCATGACACTGTACACAGTATTGTGTAGTGTCCCGCGCATAGTGCAGTATGTGATGGCTTCAATGTTGGTAAATTAGCGAGAAACGACAACTTTGCCGTTTTGGAGTCTTAGCGACTCTTTTAGTGACTTATTTGTGACGTATATAGTAGGGAAACTGCCCTTGCAATGGTACTTAAAGAACTTTGATTAAGTTCAAAGCCTCTGTGTCATTTCATGCCGATGGAGAGATATGCGCCTACACTTGTCCCTAAACTTCTAAAAGGTATACTGAAGAGATTATTAGTGAGCCATCTAAGCGAATCAAAGCTCAGATTCCGACTGATCAAATTCCGACCGTTGACTCGTCGTCACCGCAGGAGATGATCTAATGCTTTGGTTTTCAAAATAATAAGCAAGACATCTAGGAAGGACTAAAACATAAAACAAAGAGAAAACACAGGGCACTTTCGTCATCACTAAGCGACTTTTCGTAAATATGAAGGGTCAATCTTGGGCCGCGACCTGGAGTCGTTGTCGAAAAAACAGAAAATTGCCGACACGAGCTTTCCTTCACGTTTCTTTTCCTTTCTTGTTCTGTTTTCTTCGTAACTTATCAGTATTCGTATGTGCTTTGTCTTACTTCACGAACACTTTGTAGCACGTGTTTTCGCTTGTGGATACCGTACCATTGATGTACATAACGTGTCCGCTTTGGCGCCGTGAGACTTCTTGTTCACTATACACTGCTTTCAATGAGTGTCCATCAATTTTATATTGACTAGTAACGGAAAACAATCATAAACACTTCAGCGATTCCTGTATCGTGAACTCATTTACTATGGCAGCTGCCGTCTCTCCCGGGTGACACCGCGCCGCCATCTGAAGAACAACTTCTTCGCGATGCACACGTCGACATATCCGTAACGTCGTAACATATCCGTTAAAAGCGTGTTCCGACAACATCGCGGCATGAAACGTAAGCGTCATCTCTCGAGTCGATGGTTTCGAAGTGCTCGCTCCAGGCACCCGGTGGAACGGAGTGGGCGTGCGCTGCCTCTCCGGCGTGCCTGAGAGTGGATCGCCGGCGTCTTGCCATCGTCGCAGCCGCACTTGACCCGCAAAGCACACGCGCCCCCCTCACATTCACTGTACACCTGACAGGTAGAGAGCGGCGGGGGGGGGGGGTTACTTTCACGGCCGCCGGAGAGCCGGTCGCTAGAGGAGGGAGGGGAGAGGCCTGACATTGGGCCGGAGGTCGGCGGCGAGACCGCGTGGCCGAACCTGCATCGTGGCGGCCTTTAGCCGCTCCCCGCGGGCCTCTCACGACGGCGGCATAAACGAGCCGCCCCGCGGTCACGGAGCGGCGCCGGACTTTTCATTCCGCTGCCACCGCCACGCCGGCCTTCGCTGTGCGCGGCATGCCTGTAGATTTGCGTGCAAGTACGCTGCGGCGTTCCCTGCCGCGTGTACGTATCGCACGTGGCTTCGCGATGCCGCGTGCGGTCGCCGATTTGTAATAAAGGACCGCTACGCCGCAGCTTGAGGTTCGAACGAAAGCGAGGTTTGGGTTGCCTATTTGCTCGCACGCCCCCCTTTGGTGATTCACTGCGCGCACGCGCCGTGAGCGTGGTAAAGTCGGTTTATCAGACGAGGAACGTGCGCTTGGCCAAATTTTCTACACCTTAAGCAAGAAGCACAACTATCCACGAAAAACGACGCAGATGGCGGACGCATCACCAATGCAGTTCTTCATTGTGCGGCAGTTTTGAAATTTTGTTTGGCATCATACCGCTCGTACGCATGCCTACGCTTGCTAACGGTGGCGATGAATGCCGAGAGACACAAAAATAGCCTGCCTCTGAGGAATAGCTTTAAAAAAACACGCACCCGCTCCGCGATGTCGGTATTTTTTATTATACTATAGTTCTGGATTACAGGGATTCACGTTTACATGAGCAGTTCCCGGAGGCGGTTATAAATAGCCTTGCTTCCGCGATTCGAAACCCATGAAGAGTTGCAATCTTAAGCGTTCAAAAGCCAAGCTTACAGTCTGTATGTGAACCGTATTGCATACGGTCTAAAAAAATGAGATTTAAACTCAACGTTGTATATGCAAAATGCTGAATGGTGTGCTCCTGATATAGCTTGCACGTTCCATCTAACCTATTCACAGCGTATCTGTGCTTTCAAGTGCTTCGCTATGCTCGGTACGGAGGCAGTGGACGCTTTCTCGTTTGAAATGGGGAAGCCCCTGTAGCTATCAAAAAATGCCATTCAAGTTCGAGTTAAAAATACAAAAAAGAAATAATCAACATTTGTTTCAGTTGTTTCAAGCTTCACTTACGAAACACGGAAGGATATATGAACAACGCTGACGGCTCACAAAGCAAGATATAATAATAGCCTGTTTTGCAGCCGTGTCACCGAAAATAAACTTCTCTACGGAAAGTCATGTCGTCGTGAGTTCAGAATGCACGATGATTCAGTATGCGCGTTCTCCATTGTGCAGTTAGCCTGATTTGAGCGAAGAGTGGGCCCACATGCTGACGTCACCGCGCTGGCTTGTTACAAGCTGTGCCTGTTGAAAAACAGAGGCGAGGGAAAGGGCTAAATCAAGGTGCTTCTGATGATCGCAAACGAACGTGCCTTTCACGAAGAAAATACATTGCAGCGTTCATTTTTTCTTCTCATTATAAGGGTTGAACGGCGGCTTGTCAAGGAAAGGCTTTTTTACAGCGATAGCTGTTATTGGCGCACCTCCCATGGTCGTTTTGAAGTCAGCCGGGGCTGTCGCTGGAAACCAAAAATTCTTTGCGAGAAAATTACTAAAAATTCTCGCTTTGCCGCGAGGATTCGAACTGGCGACCAACAAGTTGGCAGTGCAGGATTTGCTACAGTGCTTAGTGGATAATACTGATTAAGCTGAAGAGCTCGATCGTGCCAGCAGCTGCCAATTTTGGCTAGCGCCCCCTCAACATCTGGGTACTGAATACAGCTGGCTTCCTCGCCTTCTTCGTGTTCTAGCATGTCGCCTTCCCAGTTGCGGAGGTGGCCTTTGATTGAATTTTCTTCGTCTACAGTTAATGATCATTACTGAGCGCGTCTGCTTTGTCGTCATTGGCCTTCTGCTAGCACTCGGCCTCTTGTGTTTACTGGATGGTGCTAACGTCGCCTGGTTTTCTTCAAGGACAACGTGAAGCCTACTAACGAAGTAGCTTAAATATAAATTTGAGAAAAACCCGGACTAATCCAGCAGTATAAGAGGCTAAAAGTTTATTTTATAGTAGAGACCAGTGGCTAAGTCTGGATGGGTAAGAGGCGGAATAAAAGTCGAGTCTTTCCACTTCACCTCTTCTTTCACTTCTCGAAAGGAAATTGCTCGCTCGCACATGCGAATGTTCGCTCCAATGAACACCGCACGAAACAGTCCAAGGCTTACTTCGCATTACAGTATTTCGCCAGCTATCGCGTCACTGCGTCGCGTTATGGTCGAAAACAACTTTATTTTTCGTTCCGTAAAGACTGTAAACGCTAAGGAACAACGTAACAGCAACCTGATGAAGACAAGACACCCTGTCAAAACATTGGCTCCAGCCGGAGACACGCCTTGTTCTTACACTGTTGAGCACTTCGTCTCCGTCTTCCTTTGAATCTGTCTTAGTTTGGATAGCAGCGGTAGTTAAGAATTTGTACTTTCCCAGTCCTTACGCGAGTTTCCAAGAATCAACAACCCAGTAAGACAAAAATATTGTGCCAAGCGTGAAGCTGCCTCGCGATGCGCGAATTTATATATATATATATATATATATATATATATATATATATATATATATATACGCACTTTTCCCCTACCACCTGTTGCATGTGCAGCGCCGTGGTGCTCAGGAAAATGCGGGCTGCGCATAAAATGCCTCGTTATTGAAGCTGAAAATTTCCAGTCTGTCATTTTATAATATTTATTGCGCAGTTTGGTTATTGGTGGCTGCTTGTGCCGCTATTGGCTGTTGTGAGGCATTCATTCGCAATATAGATGTAGCATCGTCAGGGCAACGAGGGTATGCATAACGGCGTATAAACTTAAAACCTAGCGTTCCCTCATACGTTGTCAAGACAAGGGGTTTCATCACGTGAATACGCAGTGCGAACAGCTGAGCCAGATCCAGTGAATTTTCTCACTTCGTTACCCTGTTATTCTCATCCGCGTAAATATTCCGGCCACTGCAGGAGCACAATTTTGTGCGAATATAGATCAGAGAGGCAGGTACCAATAATGCTAGCCTTCGCGTAAAAAGTATAAGCTGGTAATACAGGAAACAAAATAAAAAAATAAACAAAAGAAGTCATTGAAGCATGCGAGTGAAAGAAAACGCCCGTTGCCGTGCTAAGTTTAGCGCAAAGGCTTGGGGTCTCGAGACCCATTCGTCATGGCCTAGCACACCGTCGGCGTACAATCCGATCCTCACTCACCGAGAACACGCTGCTGAACTGGCTCTTCTGTGCTAACAAAACATTCCTCGTGGCTTGCTTCTGTCTATTTAGTGTCCTGCAAGCGCCAAACTCTCTTCCTCCCCATCTCTCTCTCCTATTTTTTCCCTTGAGTTAAACGATACTACAGCCAACTACAAGAAATTAAAAAAAAAAAGGTTATTCTCGATAAATTCACATACTTGACTTCCCCATCTTTTTTTTTTTTTCCTTTTTTTTTTCACAGGCCACAGCAGAGCTTGGATTTAAGCCTCAGTGGCTGGCGTATCATGCATCTCAGTCTAAACGTTATGTGTTTGCCCGCGGCTCTTTCATGACGGTGTTGTAACCGGCGGTTTCTCTTGCCTCTTCGCCATATACTGCGGGGAAGGCTGCATGCCTTCAGTGTAGAGTAAGAGTTCAACAATTAATAACGTGAACTTTACGTTATCTGCCCTTGTTTACTATAATCAGTGCTGCGAGTTTCTTGAACACCAGGTACGTCTACGGAGCTTGTCAATGAGCGGCTTGAAAAACTACAGTGCAGTGCAGATAGCAGTAGACGTTACCTCAAACTGTCGACCGTCCTGAAAGTAAAATGGAAAACAACAACAAGCAGGAAGTGTAAGAATAGCTGCTACCTATCGTAGAGTAAGCCGAGTTTGAAACCTAATTCCTCCGTTGTCAGTTGAACACGATATGGCACCCACTAAACACGCAAACCTTACTTTTTATTGCCTGGTCTCGACGATACATCATATATATCGGCTATAGGCAGTCGAGATCGCCCTATAGCTGAAAAATCTGCCCCGTAAGTACATCGTAAGAGCCGTCACGTGCTATCGTCTTTTTATGAAAAGGTACACGCGAGCGCGTGGCAAATAGCCTCGTCGGCCACGTGTTTCGCGGCACCCCAGCGAGATGCGCAAACAAAAGGAGAGAAGGGCACCGTTCTCTCTTCTGCTTGCACCCCCAGTCCCGTACTTATATATATATATATATATATATATATATATATATATATATATATATATACATTTCTAATCTTTATTGTGGCACGCCCGCGAACAATAACAATTGCATTCGAATTTGAAATGGACACACTGTATCTATTGCATCTTCGCAAGAAATCGGAGTAAATGGTGATCATAAGTAGGGCATATGATTTCCCTGTCAGATTCTTCTATTCTTCGCTTGCGTGCAGTATCAATAGAGAATGAGCAAGTGGCGCATCGCATAGCATTCATGTAAGCAGCTTTAATGCGCTAGGAATGCGAATCGCACTGATGCGCCGGGATATAGTTCGAGACGGGGATGTCTTCTCGTGACGCGCTTAAGAATGCGACACGCTACATTCGCACTCGTGTAAACGCGGCTAGGGAAAAATGCAAGGAGAGTTGCAAGCAGTGGAAGGAACGGCACCGTCTCTTTCCGTTTGTTTTCACATCTCGCCGTGGCACCGCGCGACAAGTGGAATTAATAGAAAGTGTTGCTGGCCTAGTTGGTTCGTACTTGCAGATACAGCAAGTGCACACTTTAAACGCGACAAAGGAAATATAGACACTAGACAAGCGTCAGCGTTCTCTTTAGTGGTGTTCATTGGTGCGCAACAATACAAACGTCTCACTGATACACGCCTTCTTATTCAGTCTGATGCAAACGCTTCCATTAACTTGTCTTCCTATATTCTAACCCAGAATTCGGATACAATAGCAAGCAAAGGCTCGGAGGAACAAGACCGACAATGCGCCGGTAAATGCGGTGTGGTTTTATTCTTGATATACAGCTCATGCCCCCGTGCTCGATCATTGATGCAGCGGCCCCCCTGTCTGTCCGATATACAATCATCCACATATAAGCGAAATTTCGTATAGACTTGTTTCGCTTGCCGTGAGTCTACATACTTCCGTGTCCCGTATAAGGTGGGCGCTTGTTCTGTTAAACCTGCAACATGTGGACGATGGGCTGCATGCCAGGCGCTTGCGTGTTTCTTTTCATAAAGCTACCGAGTACACACAACTACTCACGAGTTCCGACAGATGAAGAAGAGTACTAAAAATTTGTCATAAGAACTTACACTTACGTCATCTCGATACGACCACCGGAGTCTTGAATTGCAGTTTCCAATATGAACACAGAGCCTTGCGACACCAGCACGCAATCCGCCAAAGAACACAGCCCTGATGTATTCGAAACATTCACCGATCCACCAGCGCAGAGTGTCATCGAACACGACAGGCACGTCACCTCCTTCCTGCCACCAAAATCACACAGCTCGACCACAAGCTCGGCGCGGTTTATAGCGCACACTTCTAAGCGTATCAAGAAGCGCCTGATACACTGCACGCTGCTTTGATTTACTTGCGTGCTGTTCGGTATCATCACTGTTTTACTTGTCAGTCTGGCGAGCCGGAAAATCCTGTGACGTAATTGAACCCGAGGAACAGTGCGCGCGTTGCGCACTGTTCCAGCGCACTGCCGTTAATCCTGCTAGCGGCAATGTGCTGCGGTGGCGCCAGTGCATCTTTTGCAACCGTAGCGGATTTCTTGTGTGTTTGTTTGATGACTTTCTGTGGTAGTGAATCGAAGATCGTTTCAACGGCAAGGCCTCAGGAGCAAATTCAATGCTGTCGCGCGTTTGTTTGTTTGTTTGTGTGCGCGTGTGTGTGTGTGTGTGTTGTAGTTTTTGTATATCTGGCTTCGTGCACATCTTTATTTTCGTTGCCTACAGTGGACGTACGTGCATCAAACAAAATATGAAAATTTGTCGTTGCTACTAAATTGCTGCGATTCAGAAGTACTTTTTTATACTCCAATTAACTGGCAACTGAAGGCAAACATGCAGCACAAACGTATCGGTATACAGCGATGTAGCACAACGGCAACCGATAACAATGCCACGCCTTTGCAAACGTTAAGACATTTCTTTCCTGCTGCGCTGGCTGCTTTTGCAATCCGGTGTTACGGAGGCCATGGGTGGGCTGAGTTACCAAAGATTGCCGTTCTAGCGCAAGTTAAGCAGACAGAATTGAATGTAACCTGCTGCTTTTCTATGGGAGACCTTAACACTCCACTGGGTAATCCGGCGGAAGCGGGAACGACATTTCTGATTTCAAGGAATTCTCCGCCTCGCTTCGCTTGGAGTGCTTGTTAAACGTATACGCACATTTTCGTATTGTCACGACTTTCTAACGATGAGGATAGCGTTGTAGCGCTCGCTTCACCTGAATTTTCACTTATTTGGGCTTACTTGAAGCTGGCTTCTTTCGAGCTACTTGCGTCTTCGACATCCTTCAAAGATGCCACAGCAAGGCACGAGCACCGACTTAACCAAACGCGGCACTTTACTCTGCCACATTGCCAAATGGATACTTGTGTGCCATACGAGGGAGTGCGGGGATGTCATAAAATACAGCTCCATTCCGTAAAACTCTCGTCGCGATGCTCTGGGCAGATCACGTTCAGAGGCGCAGTTTTTCGTTTCCTCGCGAAGCCGAGCGACGAAGAGGGCGGGAACTGCGTTATCTTCGCTGCTCGCTCACCGCCGACTGTGTAGGAAAGAGGAGTGTGGCTGGACTATCGGCGTGGCTCGAACGAGCCACGTGTAGTACCTCTTCCTCGGCCGATAACGCCCGACTGTTGCAGCTGCTGGCAGTCTTATCGGCGATCGTAAAAGCGACCGGAGAGATGACCCGTGTGTGCGCGCGCACACACGCGCGCATGCACGCTCGTTTCCACTCAGACGCCTTTGATGCGGGGGTGCCCTTGCCCTGTTGGTGTGTCCACGCGTGGACTGTGTCGATCCTTCAAAGAGTGGCACGACAAAGCGGGGGCACTGCGGGCATGCTTCTTCGAACGCCCGCGCCGAAACGTCCTTGTGCGATAGCATCACGTGCTCTACTTCAGAACCTCGGGCCAAAGCGCTTTCTGGGAAAAAAAATCTGCGTGCGCATCGATATCTTATTTCGTTCAGTATTTATAACCGTTCTTGAACGCCGAAAGATGCAACAATTGACACTTTGCTTTTTGATGTAATAGTTCAGCGGAACTCCGCTAGGTGGAGATAAGTAATTAAGGGAAACTGAGACTTCCACCTAAATGTGGCAATTGCTACAATGGAAATCGATTGGAAACCGGTTTCGAGGAACCCGGTTGTAGCAGGAACCATTGCAGGAGGAACCATTGTAGCAATTGCTACATTTGGGTGGAAGTCTCAGTTTCCCTTAGACACTTAGCTTGCCTGACTTTGGGTAGACGCGTCAACTCGCTGTGGTTGTCAGCGGTTTTGTAGTGTATGGGACGCAATCAAGTTGCGGTACATGTTCAGCGAAATCTCGCTTGAGCGCATCATCTTCTTCCTCTTGTTTGTATGGGCAGGTGCAAAAGCAGCGAACTCGTTATCAGTTCATTGCTGGACTCTGTGTTCTACAACCGCGACGTGGTAAAAATTTTCTCGTATTTTCCCTGCCGCCGCCGGTCATAGCAACCGAATCGCCGCCGATGTGTAGCAGCGCGGGCTCGTTAGGTCGCTTTCACGCAGTTTGTTTATTTGTCTCTGTTGGCTTGTTTTGTCGCCTTCGACAAGGTCGCGGGAACCTTGATGCCATATGCCGCAAATACTGCGGGCACGCATCGTGTGTGCTCGCGAATAGCACAGAGAGGAGACCGCTGAGGCTGCGGGCGAGGCGTCCTCGCTTCTGACAGCAGCTGCAAAGCCGCACCGGCGCGTGGGAGAGACGCACGCATCTGCGCGGGCGCTCTGGACGCGCGACGGCGCGGCGCTTGTCAGCGACGGGCTGCGGCGGAGGCGTCTTGCGCACCGGGGGCCAGAGAACTCAAGGGCTATGCCCTGATGTCTTATTCCTCCGAACTGGCGCTGTTTGGCAGGCCTGACCCGTGCATCTGCAGCAGTAGCAAACGATAAGCTCGCACGTCTCGATGAACTTCGCGAAGCTAGCCCTAACGGCTTAAAGACGACCTGAAAGCATGGATCGAGGAAGGAAATAAACTAGGAGAATGTATCAGGTCACACAGCTATAGCCTTGGCAAGCCAGCTCTCCGCGAAGCCGTTAATTCCCTTCGCTCTTTCCTTCAAAAAGTCGGCCCCACACGTTACCTTTGAGTCTCAGCGTATTAACCGAGAGTGTTTGGTAGTTTTTATACCCGTGCCAGACGGGCAAAGTAAAGTGCACTTTGAGCGAGTGCACTTCAGCGCACTGAGAGTCACTTTGGCGGCGCGCTGATACACGAGAAATAAAAGTGCTCTTTCAAATTGATGGCCATGGCCATCGGGAATCAGACGGGAAAGCATATATTTGTTAATATAAAAATGTGTTCACGAAAACAGTTTATTATTGTTAGAAACAACATTTACCATCCACCTTTACAAGCACCGGCAACGACGGCAACTTGACCACGACAGTCAAAAGGACTCGATCCGCCAAACAACTGCGCAGCCATTACTCGGCGTGGTCGTGAACAACCCGAGAGCGAGAGTAGTTTTTTGCTGTTCTTGTTTTTTTTTTTTTTTGTTTTTTTTCTGCGGTGCGGCAGATTTTATTATCTTGTAACGTAAGCAATTTAAAACAATGTTATTAAAAATTACTCCTGGCTCTTCTTTCAATAATACTTTACTTGTTTTTCCCTCATTGGTAACGAGGCTACACACTTCGCCGCCGCGAAGTTTGTTCGCCGAACACACTCGCCGGCGAGTGCACTCTGCATTGAGTGTCACTAAGCGTTCCCGTGTAGCAGCCTGCGAATGACACTAGCCGCGCAGTGCACTCGCTCAAAGTGCACTTTACTTTGCCCGTGTGGCACGGGTATAAATCGATGCGCACTTGTTGTGAGCACTGAATCCTACTGGGCGCTCTGACGTGACGATCCCGTGTTAGGTCGGCTCGTTTGGCTTCAATCGCGTTGCGCAGTGCTCCCTCCTAGTTTTCTGTTACCTCCTTACCTGAAAGTGACGTAATGGGCGTCATACTGGTGCAACATTTCTGGCTAGCTTCTGCAGCGTTTCTTCTGGGTATTGGTAAACAGAACAAAATTTCGCCTAGATAGTCGCACTCCATGCAAGAGGGCAGCCCTGATGACGTCAATAAATCCAAATAATCTCCTTTTCTTTCTTTCTTTCTTCTTTTTTTTTGGGGGGGGGGGAGGGGGTGCTGTATATTCGCGTTTATTCGGTTGCGGGCAGGAGTATATGAACAAGTTGCCTGTTCTCATGAATGACCTGACGTGGCGTTCTTTCCAATCCATTCCCCCATCCCCGCCCATTGAAAAAACAACGAGTAAACACCATAATTACTTCGTCTAGAACATCGATGCTGCCTCCCTATCATATGACCGGCGATCAGTCAACTTTGTATGCTTGATAATTACATGGAAGACGAAAAAAGATAGGGAGAGATTCTACATGCAAAATGGGGAATAAAACCGGAAGACGCAAATCTTAATAAAAAAGATCACCAGCCCTTCACCTGTCGAGAAAATGGGCGTAAGCGAAGCTTATCGTTTGTGTATCTTACCTTCGTCAGGGTAACGTAAAGTTCACGACATTTAAAAGTAATAAAACATAAACGTTTATTAAATGTTTGCATCGAGAGAAGGAAACTTACAACGCAACGGAAGGAAAAGTTGCACGAAAGGGAACGAAAAGTACCACGAAAGGGAAGGAAAAGTAGTAGAAAAGGGAAAGTACACACACAACTTTTGCTTACCCACATTTTCTCGACAGGGGGAGGGCTGGTGATTTTCTTTTTCTCTCTCTTTCTCTATCTTTCTCTTTTTATCTCTTCTTTCTTTCCTTATCTCTTTTATTTTCTCTTTCTCTCTTTCTTTCTTTCTCTCTCTTTCTCTATTTTTTTGTCCCTGATATGTGCCATTGAGCTTGGACCCTTTCTGCACTATCACCAGGATCAGCCCACTTTTCAGCGTGACGCTACCACCACCACCATCACCGAAACTTGTGAGCCTATAAAGCTTCGCCTAAAACCGAACTTCGTTAACTCGCTTTTTCACTCGCAGTCACAAATACGCGGGGTCGTGGAAGGTGAAGGTCAGGGGATGTTTAGAGCGTTCTTGTTTTTCCACTGCAACGCTATCGGAATCGCAGCTGGTTCTGAAGGTTGCGACAGCGATATTTCGCAGTCGTGCCAGCAACTGTTTCGTACTTTTCCACGCGGTTTACGCAGTAATTTACTGAAGAACCCGACGCTCTTCGTTTATGTTCTCTTGCAGGTGTACCGCGCCTGCACCCGCAAGGTCTATAATGCGAACGCCAACCGGCCATGTTTCGTGCCGCGTGAGGCCGCCGCAGTTCCATACATGGCGACGAGCTTGCACAATGGCGCACTGATACTTGCGCGGCAAGCTTACGTCACCACTTCACCGCGTGCGAGATGGCGCGAGCGTGTTTCGGTACCGCGGCTTTTCAAGCCGACATTTCGTTGACCGTCAGCAACGTTTGTGGCAATTTCAGGCGCGAGGCAAACATGTATCAGTCGCCCTCGCCTCCTCCCAGCATTTTTTTTTTTTCGTTTACTTCTCTATCCCCCGAGCTGCACAGCTGAATCCAATGACGTATCCATGCGGTTCACGGAGGAGAATGAGCTCGTGCATACACGCGCCACCCACCGCAGCATAAAATATCTCAGTAATTCCGTGCAGCGTCTGGGAGGCTAAACCTGGCGTCATCGTATCAGGAGTCCCGACTCACATAGCGATTATCACTGTAGAACTCCTAGTGACTGGCTGGCGAATTAGCTGTCACGTGATCAGCTATTGAAATTGGCAAACGAGCGGGCTCCGGCCAATTGCGAGCCGAGCGGGCGTGCTTTAAACTAAGCATTGTGAATGCGGCCGCCCGATTGGCTTACGGGGCGTACAGTTTCCACACCACTGCGGCGGTTTCGGTGAGACAGGGGTACGGTATACACTTGCAAGCGGCCGCTCACTCGCAGCCGTCACCCAAACAACCCGGCTGTGTTTTGTCTAGAAGCTTCGCCTCGGCCGCTTGCAGGGCAGGGCTTTGCGGGTGTCGGCGATGCGCGCTTCCAAGGCTCTGTCTGCCCACGCCGCCATTAGTGTCTTTAGCTTTTCTTTCTTTCTTTTTCTTTCCTGTGGCATTGCAGGAACGGCTTAGATTTCGTTCATAGTGCAAGGGTTATTTTGTTATTGCGCCCTCCCTTTCTGTCAGCGTATGATTGGGCGCTTTCAAGAGGCTTCACTTAATAAACAATTTGTTTCTGTTTTTTTTTATGTTTCCTTCTTCAGTTTTCCTCTAAATACGAGGTGGGCGCGTAGAAAAAAGAACGCTTGTGGGCATCCGTACAGCGGGTTAGCGTAATCGATTATGTTTATTCTGTTATAGATTGGTTGCTGCTGAGAGATTAAGGTGTAAGATACCTAGTCCGCCCCATTTCTCTCGGTTTCAAAGCAAAAAATAAAACGATTAAGTGCTAATACAAATAAAGCTGTCACAATAGAGCGTTCGATCAACATCCAGCTTTTGGCCACGCCGCTACACCGGCGTGGACGTTTTAACGGTTTCTTAGGGCGTAGGTAAAATTACGAGTTAAGAAATAAAAGGACTAGCAGTTGTTACACCATAAATGAATTAGCATTACGTACAAGGGAAGCACTGTTTTTTTTTGTATATATTTTAGTAAACGAAAAGCCTAACCTCCCGGAAACGAAAAATCTAGTTTTTCATACAGTAGTGCTGCAGATGGACTGTAACTATGTTTTACTAATTTATGCAGCCTGTAATTAATTTGATTGATTGATGGGGTTTAACATCCCAAAGTAGCAGAGCTGATCTGAGAGATGCCGTTATAGACAACCCGGGTTAATTCCGACCACGTGTGGCTGTTTAACGAGCGCCCAAACCTCGGCACTCAGCGTTGTCGCATTGCGCCCGCATCAGAAAGCGGCGGCCTCGGCAGGTTATCAAACCCACGACGACCCATAGCACCTATTGAGCTACCACGGAAGGTTCTTCCAGCCTGCGAACTTCCACGTTCAGCTTCAGTAACATTTATATCATAAATTTTCCGGTCTCTTTACTAAGCGCCTAATCTCTGTTTTGTTTTTCTTCTGACAACAATTATATCGATAATTCGCAAACTTTCATTCGTTACTAACGGCGCCCGCCCGTATAACAACCGGACGATATCCCATTTCTTTGCTCACTCGTTGCGCAAACTTGCACGCCTCGCACATATAACTTCGGGCGTGTTGAATGAACAGAGGTTAAGAGTTGAGTAGATGCCTAAGCTGCGGCAAGTCGTGAGAACGGAGGCAATTTGGAGGCCCACGCAGGGTTGATTAACCGCTGCTTATATATACATCACGTGCGGTCGCCTAACAGGCGGCTGCGTTCAACCATGACGTGTGCCCAGCCGTCGTTCCGTGCACGATGAGTGAACGCGAAGAAAGGGTCAGCGCACCGGAGATATAAAATAAAGGAGGGACGCAATTCAACAAGACGAGGTGGTCGCTGTTTAGTCTGCGTGCAACGAATAGCAGCGTTACAGCTGTCGCGCTCGTCGTTACCGGGAATCGCCGCCTCCGAAGGGCGACAGCCGCCGTCGACAACGGCCGCCACCGCAAACAAACGACGTCGCCTTCGAACACACGGCGTCTCGCCTGCCCACGGCGACGATCTGCCGATGCGCCACCCGCTGTTTAAACAGTGCGACCGCGGCTGGAGGGACGGAGGCGGGGAGCGTTCGCGGTGCGACCCGAAAGCGGGGAAGTCATCGACCATCCGAGATGTGATTGAAGAGCGCCATGCATGATTGATAGAGGCACCGAACAGAAAGGCGCTGTCCTGTGCTTCTCTCCAGACACGTCCTTTGTTGGTTTCCCCTTCGGGCTACGAACTCGTTTTCGTAAGTGTAAACATGAGGTGCGTAGTCAATAATTGCGGTAGGCTCAGCTGTGCGTTTACAAACTCAAATTACAGCTACCACGTACAGCGTATATATATCGTGGCAGCGGCGTGGTTGACCAAAATGAATTATAAACAACATATCTCCGATTGATGGAATACATGCTACGTTGATATGAAAGTTCACCGGCTTGCAGTTAACGATTGCATTTGTTGCTTTCGTTGAATCTTACTGCCTTTTACCCGCCTGTTCGCAATATAAGGAGCTCTGCTTTCGGACGCTATGATAATGTTACTGTACACATCGCGAAGAGAATTCGCAATTTATTTCATTCTTGAGAAAGCAACAGGTGGGAGACAACCTGGGGATATACGGAATACTGTGTCTTGTCTCTATTAGAAATATATTAGGCGCAATGCTTCGACATCCCCTCCGTTGTTGACGGCGTAATAAGTTAGCCGAGCTAATAACTTTATTACACACTTGCCGAACCAATGTTAACCAGGTACCAGTTTTTGTGCGTCCATAATCTTAACCAGGTACCAGTTTTTTGTGCGTCCATAATCTTCATCTCCTACGGGACTAATACGTACATTTCTTGCACTACACGTGGTGTCTGATTGGTACGGTGCTTACAGCAACCCACTGAGCTGGTAGACGGTGACGTACGAGTACATCGATGCCATATGTGAAATATGTACATATATGTTCCAGCGGCGCGTTGAGAGTTTGCAGATTGTTAGCAGCGGGCGGCTGTTACCTAGACCGCCACGTGGTGTACAGCTGGCTCGCGCAGTTGCCTTCACGGTGGTTGGGCACGTTTGTGTACTCTCAGACTGAGAGGGCGGTGGGTTTCGCGTGGTCCAAAGATGTGGTTTCTTTGCTATCGCAAGCACGCGATGTGAAAGGCGGGAGCCGCGCCGATAATCCAAGTATGTATCGCTCCGATTCGGTGCTAGACAACTCGCGTTCACATGCAATTATTGAATTGGCAATGGCGCTTCGCTGCGCCATCAAATGACGCCGTAACACCAATGAGATTCTCTAGCGAAGCGAGCTAAACTGTTTACGTGACGTTTATGCGAGGGAAGGAGACACGCCACGATGCAACGGCGTTCGGGGCACCACAACGTGTAATATCGTATGTTCCGTTTTTTTTGAAAGATATCATCGACTTTGTATGCAATGACTGTTAAATGTTTTCACCAATATCGCCGTCAGCTGTGCCTTCCTGGTGGAGGGACTGATTGTGAGTATACAGCGATCAGAACCCGAACTTGGGAACAGTGGCGTAGCCAGAAATTTTGTTCGGGGGGGGCTGAGGTTGCAGCGCGGCCTCCTCCTTATAGAATTTGTCGAGGGATCAAATACATGAATAATAACTGCATTGCCAATGCCATTGTATGTTAGATGCTGCAAACGAAATATTGAACGCTACGCACTGTCAAGTAAAATATGTATTTTTTCAGAAAAGAATACATTCGTATGTCCTAAAAATTCTGGCAGAAATAACTGATATCAATGCGGCTGCGTTTTTTTTTGTCTATTTAATAAGGAAAGAAAACATCACACGGACATTAGAACTATATGAGTTCGAAACCAGCAAAGCAGTGTATACAGCTGATATGAAGAACGTAAAGGCCATCTAATGAATAAGTTGAGGACAAATATTTGATGAATCTTCGTCATTCAAGAACCTTATTTACATTTTTGCACATATGCAACGGCCAGGAAAAAACCTCAATGACGCTGTCCCTCGTTGCAATAGATTGCGCAGGAGCAGCTGTTACCGGTCGTGTATTGTAATTACACCGAGATGATACTCGCAACAGTGAGTACAAATAAAAAGTAGGAGAGAGAGAGAAGTCATAAGGGAAAGGCAGGGAGGTTAACCATGCTGAGCCCGGTAGGCTACCCTGCACGGGGGAAGGGGGAGAAGGGATTGAAAGATAAGGAAGAGAGAATTTCACAGTTCACACGTTGCACATTTACAGTTAAGCGTTCATCGCTGAGTTTCGTCACAGACGGTCATACAGGCTTGTGCACTTCAAAAACACAGCAGCGCCTTTGTAACCCTGCACATACTAGATGCACGAGGCCACGCGCCCAAGATCTTTTCCTCCGTAAAAGGCCTGTCGTCTAAGTGCCCCAAAGCCGTCCGAAGGGCAATCCTCTAATCTTCGTATCTGTGGAAGTCACATAAAAGTAGGAGTTACGCAAAATATACATTAGAAATGCGAAGATAGAATGTAATATACAAATGCGAAGATAGAACTCGCTAAGGGCAAAAAAGAGTCGCTAGGAACAAAGTTCACTGCTTGTATACCGAACACCTCGCAAGAAGATATTTAAATATTCGTGTAAGTCTCCAATAAATCTACGTATTTAAGCAAACGTCACTGTATATTATGCGTCAAACAAGACAAATAAACACGTTGCGGAGTCAGACATAGTAAACTTTGCGCACAGAAAGACAGATGATCTAGGCAAGAACAAAACCATGATCGCGCAGACATCGTGATATGTACTCGGGCCATGCAGCGGTCGCGACAGCACCATACAGGTAGAATAATAGATGAATAATGCAGAAATCAGAACGAAAATGTGTAATTTAACTGCCTGCACAGCGGCAACAATTATTCTGCACCCAAAATTAAAGGAGGGTTTTGCTTCGTTTCAAAAAAGAAATAAAAGCAGGTAGCTAAAAAGGAAAGAAAAGGACAAACGAAAGCCACAGATTATGCGGCAAGTTGAACTACCCAATATCCCAGTGTGTTTTTGGCAAACGCATCGTGGGCCGGGCTTTCAATGAGCAAGGTCGGTCAAAATTGGTTATTGATGTCCTCGTAATTTTCGTATTCGCATGATCGATAATTTTGATCATGATGCTAACTGCTAGAATAAACGGCTAAAATTTCTGCAGTTTTAAAAGCTAACGAATTGCGAGCTTATGGACCTGAAGGAATAGAGCTTTTTACTTGCATTTATTTTTGCTGCTTCGCTATCTAAAGGACAAACTTCTCTCGGCGGGGAAGTTGAGCGAAGCGGTCAATGACTTCGGACACGTTGATGCCGACGTCTCTGTGGGTGTATAGAAGCACCAGTCTAACCATGCGTTCCACAGACATTGTAGAGCGCAAGTAGTTTTTTTAATAAACTCTCGTTAAAAAATATTCTCTCTGCGCTGGCAGTGGTCACTGGAAGGGTGACTAGAATCTGGAACAGTTTGTACACATTTACATAGAACCTGCAGTCGCAATGAGAGATGGGCATCTATTCCGGTGCTAAAACCTAAAACACTCCCTCGATGTCGTTGGCATCCTTGCTTAGGTACTTTGCACAAACATTAGGCTGTTCGATTCCGGCGATGTTCGTCGTTGCGTCAGCAAATACGGAGAAGCAGCCTGCTTTTGCAACTAGGCTTTCCTTGATAATTTCGCCTCAAATTTCTACAATTTGGTTTTGTGCATCTGGGCTTAAATACGAGGCATTACTGGGGCAACTTTCCAAATGGTTCTTCAGATATGTATCTCCCCAATCAGCTCGCATGCGAAGAAGCGCTTTGAAAATACCTGTATTTTCCGGGGGGGGGGGGGGGGGGGGGGCTATGCTTGAATCCATAGGGCCACTGTCCCTGTGGCCAACGAGAGCCAGAACTTGCAGCCCGCAAAAAGAATTTCCTCAATAATACGCCATTTCCTTTCTCCTGTTTTCTCAAATTTTACTTTGCCTGCCCTGGTCCAGCTGATCGATCACATTGGGCACGCGTCCTGAAAATGTTTGGAGAAAATTATCAGCTGCTAGCTCAAAGTCACGGTAATATTTAGTATTTTTGTGTGTGTGGAAGATTGCGAGCGCGTGCATTCATTTCTGGAACGGCTTGGACACGAGGGCTCGAGTGCACACATGTTGGTCCAAGTTTATAACAGCATTAACCCCATAAAGTTCCATACTTGAAAATATTTTAAAGCGCGCCTTTGGAAATGTCAGTGCACCTTTCGCGTCAAAAGTTTATGAGAACTTAACACCCATAAAATTTCGGAATTGAAATCTATGCTCTCCGTAGATTCCGCGGCCGCTTCGAGATGCCGCAACGCGCCCGCTCGCTATCGAAAAGCCATTGAAAGTTTGTGCTCGGATGGGGCTCCTTGCGTTACGTGACCTGAGGTGCCACGAAATCCACCACAGGTGCCACGAAATCCAGCCCGAGTTCGCAATGTTCGTGCCGAAATGTCTTTCGAGCGTGAAAAAGACATTGTAGACAGAATGCAGAATGATTGAACATAGCTCGCCTACACGAACATGTCGCAGCCTACGACACTAGGATACCTGAACAATTGAACATTCTGCACTCAAGAACGAATTATGGTCAATAAATTCTTCGACATACACTTCCGGCTTTACTCAATAACCTCGCCTTACGAGAAATAGACCTTCTGTCCTTATGCAGCCTGCACAACTACTTTCAGTCAAACTAATCCTTGTTGTTTAATGAGTTTGTTCATATGCTATACTGTATGACTTTTCCTCCCTTTATTTGCTTTAGTTTATGCTTCACTGAATATACTGTTATGTTAAGTTTTTTTTTCTATTTTTTTCTGTTTTCGTATAATAAGACTTTTTTATGTAATCTATAATGCTCATGTATAAATTCAATATTTCCTTGTTAATGCAGACTACTTGTTTTTCTAATTGTTGAAGTGTATTACTACCTGTCTCGTATACACATTTTTTTTAATTGACACCTTCCCATCTGCTTACTCACATGTGAGCGCCCGACGCCCTCTGTTGCCTTTGATGGGTTTTTGGGCTGGTCAAGTTGCCTGCGTGCAACTTTTTATCCAGAACCCCACATTCTTTTCATGGGAAGTAAATTATTATTATTATTATTATTATTATTATTATTATTATTATTATTATTATTATTATTATTATTATTATTATTATTATTATTCCCGGCGTCGGTGGTAGTTTTGGTCGGCGGTGCATGCCGGCACGAAAAAATTTCGGGGGGGGCTGAAGCCCCATCAGCCCCCCCCCTGGCTACGCGCCTGCTTGGGAATGATGTTGGGTCTTGTAGAGCGCTGAAGGTCCCAGGTGTTCGATGCCACTTTATTTTCGCTACATACCTCGTGACGCGGCATCTCAATCCTTACAGGCGGCGTCCCTGTAGAGACTCGACTGCAGGGTCGAACGACTCGTAATGCCTCTGTTTCTAGCTTAGTTATATATGGATACCGCACGTGGATAACAATAAAAAGGACATGAACCAGCAGGGTCTTCTATTACATTTCTGCAATGAACTGTTTCACAGTCTGCTGCAAGTGAAGAAGAAAAGTTCTTGACGAACCGATGTCACGGTGACGCTAATGCGGTTAGCATTGAAGCAATGCAGCCACGCTCAGTATTGCCATCGGCGAAACGCGTCATATATTTGAGGCGTGTACACCGCTCGTCTCTCGCGCTTCCGTCTGGACCCGCTGTGCCATATCTGGCGGCGCCGCCGCGAAGTCCGTGCTTGTCGTGTGTCTGGATTTATACGACGCGGGTTCGGAGAAATTCTCAAGCTTTCTTTTTTTTTCTTATTTGTCGTTGAAGAGCGGCCCATACCCAGTGACCCAAGTTGACTTGAAAGGTAGATACAGGCACATATACCGGGAAGTTCGGAAGCATCCTAAGAATGTTTATCGCAATAGTATATATATATATATATATATATATATATATATATATATATATATGTCTGTGTGTGAACGAGAGCATACGGGAAACCGACGAGCTTGATACTTGTTATATCATCACCATCAGCCTAATTTTACGTCCACTGCAGGACGAAGGCCTCTCTCTGCGATCTATTACCCAATGTTCTAGTTGACATTAGGAGAAAGAAATGGTGCTGGGCATGCCATGTAATGCGTAGGGTAGATAACCCGGTGGACCACTAGAGTTACAGAATGGGTGCCAAGAGAAGGGAAGCGCAGTCGAGGACGGCAGAAAACTAGGTGGGGTGATGAAGTTAGCAAATTTTGTTATATATTACGCATTAATAACTTGCGCGCGTAGTACTTTCGTCGTAATTTTGGAGCGGGTCTTTACGTGTGTGCGCTATGTGACGAGTCGCTGTGCGTTCTTCTCGGAAGAAGTTCGCACGAGCACATTCGGCGAGTGTGGTGTCGCCCAGTGCGAGCAAGCGTCTCCTCCGTTCCGTCTTGGCGGCGTGGCGCTCTCCTCTCCCATCTCGGAGAGGAACATTAGAGACGGAGCTTGGAAATAGCGCCTCGCTTTCTTGTTTCTGGCGAGGCACAGAGATGGTGACGACGCCCGCTGCGAAGGACGCGCCGTGCTCTTGAACTTCTTGGCTTTGTGTTTCTGCGCCACCTGGTCGCCCTCATTTGCCCGCTCTCTCTCTCTCTCTCTGTCCCATGACAGCCAGCGATGTCGGAAGGTATCTCGCGGGGGGGTCTGAGTGTCGGCCGAGTGATGCAACTGAAGGCGAGACACTCAACAGGCTGCGACGGCGGCGGTGGGGGACTCCCCTGACGAGTGCGTGATCATTCTGACGGGAAACAAGAAGGGACAAAAAAAGTACGCGGCTCGAAACACTTCCGAATACGTGGAATTCTGGAAGTGTGAAACCTAATATTAGGCATCTGTGGTACTGCGATACCTTCGGGAAACAATATAGTAACTCGTTCCTCTCGCTGGAATAGTTTGGTCTGGCTATATGCTGTACAAGAACTGCAGATATTCTTAAGGTGTCCGTTAACGCATATCAATTATTCTGCAGCTTGACCTGTACCCCCTTCCCCCAGTGCAGGGTAGCAAGCCGGACGTGCGTCTGGTTACCTTCCTTGCTTTTCCTTTCTTCTCTTTCTCTCTCTCTTTGACCGTGCAGAGCCCAGTTAATACCGGTGCGAATTTGGAGGAGGAAGAAAGAGAAAGACAGAAGGCAAGAAGGCTAAAATTTGAGCGCTCCTTGGACTTTGCGGATAGTTGTTTATCTGCGATTCTATTCTTATATAGTAGAGGCGCCGATTAAAAGTTCAGCGACGAGAATAGTGATTATTTCAATGGGATGGGTAAGGTCATTATTTTATAGGGGAAAGAACATCGAGTGTGTCATAAACCTTTATCAGTCCCCCCTGTATAGCATCTGCAGTGTTACGAACGAACAGCGCAAGATACGAACACCGCTAGTGTAATAACATGCTACAGAGTGCACTTCTGGTCGAGTAGAGGACGCATTGTCATATTCCGATAGAATATTCCTTGAGTAATTGAGTTGAACCTAATGAGGGTTGTTTGCGGCTGAGCGTAGCTCAAACGGCATGTCAGTTGTCTTCACGGCGGTCAGTTTGTAAATTAATCACCTGTTACGCCGAACGCAACGGCGTGACGCATGTACGCGTGAACATGTGCGTTTGAGTATGTGTCCTTGAATGGAAGAAAGACGATTTCATTTTTTTTTTCTTCGCAGCTGTAGCAATCTTGGTAATCTGACCTTCCACTGAGTGAACCTCCTCCTCCGTCGAAGGCACTAGTGCGCTCATTGTGGCTGCACTGCATATACCGCGCACCGTATAGTTGCCAAGCGAACTCTTTCCCGAAGAGCTGATCTAAAATTGTGCAGCGGTGCATGGTGCTAGTTAGAGGCGTCGTAGCCCCTTGAACACGTAATGCGACTTCTTCAAGATAAAAAAAAAAAGCACCGCTGGTGTTGTCGTCGCGTGGGTGGACGCAAATAAAAAGCGTACGCTGTGCTTTGGGATAATGCGCGCTCGCCGCCGTTGACACCCGCGCTCGCGCTCTCACTCGCAGCCGCGGAGTAAATTTGGCCGCCGCTGCCGCCGCTTCGCGCGCGGTTCGAGGCCACGGCGCTGCTGCGCTCGGCTGTTTTAACAGCGCGTCCCTTCTCTTGTGCATGAGTAAGCAGTCCACTTAACGACCCCGCGCTTATACGTGCGTGGTTTGGAAGGTACACGCGTGCCAACGAAGACGAGTATACTAGTTAAAGTTAGGTATGGTCTGTCCCTGCGTGACGCGCCCCCGTGAGATCTCCCGATATGGAGCACGGCCTGAGCATCAAGGTCACGCCTCCTTGAGCGCCCTGTGGCGCTTCATTGAAATGTCTGGCGTCGGCTAGAGCAACGCATGATCGCTATCCTCGACAGTAAGATCGAGAGGGTGCTGCTTTTCCAACTCGTTTGTCTTCCCTTCTGCAGAGTACGAAATTTGTCTTACTTAAAAATTGACTTTTTTTTTTTTTTTTGTACTGCCCTTACACGGAAACGGCATGGAACGCATTTATGTCACATCATTTATTTCGCCCCGTGTGGTGTTCACGCAGTAACCAAAACTGAATGCGTTTCACGCGTTGCACGCTCTGACCGGCTGCGTGAAACGAAACCGAGCTCACGTGACTGACAGTGTTAATGCGGAGTGAAAGAGACGCGGTAGAAAATGCGGCACCTTGGGTAAGAAACGCACTATACGTCCTTTTGAACTTCTACATCCAGCGCGGACACTTTTGACACGTCCAGGGCGCGTGCAAATAGCAAGCCGTGAGCGCGAAGGACCAGCGCCTTTGCCTCGGAGGTCGCGAACAGTCGATTTCATCGGTGCGCAAGGGCCAGCCCAGCTGTTCTCCTTGAGAACATAGAAAGCCAGGGGCAGGCGGGCTTGTGAGTGAGAAAAAAATAAGAAAAGAAAAAAGCTGCAACAACAAAGTAAAACGTTGAGTCAGACCCTTCTTGGTCGTCGTCGCGTGTTGCCTTTTCGTGCACTGATGTGCGCCTCTCCCTGTCGCCCCTTATTCTTCGCGAGGCCCGGGTCGACTCCGCTGCGGCTGTTTTTAGAAACCGGCTTTCGCGTCTCCATCTAAACACCGGTGACCAAGGCATCGGGTACACAGTTCGTACTGCTCACACACAGGCGTGCATCGTATGCGGGGCATTCTCAAATAAGGTGTCTACTGTAGTGAGTCCGTTCCTGTGTCGCACAGAGATGGTTGGTTTATGTGTGGAGGTAAGCAGGTGCGGTTTGTGACTCAGGCATGTGGAGTAATACAGGCCAGCTTATTAACGCCCGCCTATACTCATCACGCGTATTTATCATCATCATATCAATGACTTACTGCCCTGAGCGTGCTTCATAAATTGGTTCATGCCGGTGGACTTCCTTACAAAATGCTGTTTGAATATTGAACACTGCTGAACACTATTTAACCTGCGATATTGAACACTAATTTAACGCGAACACCTAATCCGTCCACTTATTTTAATTATGATCTGAACTGATGCGCTTTTTCTTATTTATGCTGAGTGGGGATAAATCCACGTTAGCTTTCGTCACTGCGTAAACGGCCCGACTTTTCCTGATTGTTTCAGGTGTTATGCCCTGTTGCGGATCTCAAGTTTGCATAACTTGTCCTTGGTAGCGCATTAGAGATTAACGGAATAGAAGTTCAGCCTTCCATCGCCATGTTCGCCCCGCCGGTGCCTAAGCTATGGGGCATTCATATGATTCCATCATGATACTAACTTATTATTCTCTCTCTAGAGTTGTCAAGTTTTGTTCGCTTTGTATCTCTGGCTTCTCGAGCTGGGAATGATTCTCAGTATTAGAGCTGTAAACATAACAAGCGTTGCAGTGGGATCAAGAGATGAGACCGTTCAAATGGTGGCCGTCTCGCGATGCGTTCATCAAAGCAACCTGCTATGCACAACTGCGTATCATATACTGTTTATCATGTCTGTGTGGTCGATGGCATAACGTCGTGATCTCAGTGCCTCGTGAACAAGAGCGCCTGCCGTTTTACAGTGACGATGAGTTGCTATATGACTGGGCAAATGGTAAACACATGTGCACGTGCATGTGACATGTGCTTGGCAGTCAGCTTTCCGGCGAAATGTTATAACAGGCTACAAACCGTAGTGTTCTATAAATAGAGCAGTTAGCATGCGATATGATGCAGATTTCGGTCTATAGAACTGAGTTCAAGCTGTTCTTTTGTATCTTTTTTCAGGATCTGGAAGATGGATTTAGAATTCTACGCTGACTTCAGCGCCGTGGGTCACTACTCAGCCCAGACTTGTCTCAAAAGCATGTCGGCGAGAAAGAACAAAGTGCCTAAAGTGAGTATTCAATTGCGTCTAGTTTTCTCAATGAGGTGGAAATTGAGTACTGCCCAGTTATTGCGAACATTGTGAGCATATACACTAACAATGCATTACCCCTGGCTCTGTCGTAGCCGTAATCAGATGCCTGTCTATAAGTATAACTATACACAGAGTTTTTTTTTTTTTTAGCTGCACAAACTTATTAAAAATTGCGTGTGGCAGATAGCACAATTCTAACCGTTGATCTGAATTACTCGATGAGGCGGCCTCTACTGCTATGAGAAATCAAAATGTGTAACTGAATAAATAACATAACTAGGCTAATTAACTTTTGAATTAATTATGGTATGGCACATATTTTAATATGCGAATTGTAGCTAGTGAGTTCACCAGGCTTATCGACTTGGAACAAATTGTCAGGGCTGCACCAGTTCCGAGATATGAATTTTCGTAGTGTCCGACGAAATACATTGGTGTTCCAGTTACGTTTGTGCTTCAATGCATAAAACAGACAGTAACTGGAACGCCAATGCATGTTGTCGGATACTTCGAAAATTAACATCTCGGAACTGGTGCAGTCCAGAGGATTAATTTCGAGTGGATACGCCTTGCGAACTCACCGTCTGTAATTCGCACATTGAAATAGGTGCCGTAAAATAATTAATTAGACATTTAGTTAGCATAATTATGTTAATTATTCAATTTGACATTTATATTTCTCGCGGCAGTAACGGCCGCCTCATCTAGTCATTTAAAAAGATCAATGGTTAGAATTGTGTTATCTGCCGCAGACAATTTTTAAAAAATTTGGTGCAGCTAAAAAGAGGAAACCCTAGTAGTTTCTGCTAAGCAGTGCTTTTCATTTGAATCTATAATTCCGAGCTGCCGTGTGCGCAAACCTAGTCACGTATATGTTTTCGTCTAACTCCGATCTAGACACCGTAGATTAAAAGAGAGTGAGTGCAAAATCCATAACCTCAACATTTTGCTGTATTCAGGTAATGTATTTGTGTGCCGATTCACTGTTTACAGTAGGTGACTCAGCAATAAACACCATCTATAGTAGTAGAAAGAGTAGCTTTCTAGGCCATATATATGTGGTCCACCACGCCTACGTTCATAAACGCTACCTGGTCTGCTACCACCACTGCAGTCGAAACTGCGTTGCTGCAGCCTGTAGCGGACCGCTCGCCGCAGAGCTATTGATTACCACACAATCGAAACGTCGCGAAGGGTTAATCTACCAGCAAAGCTCGTTCTTTCTTCTCGCATGGCTTGTAATTAGGCATCCTTCTAAATCGACACCTACCGAGTTGGCCACACACAAAGATTACGGGAACCACACTGCGTCCCGGGATTCGCGTCAGAGAAACGCAAGGTCAGCGAAACATGCTTGTACGTGAGTCAGCTCAGGGGCACCCAATCACCGTCTTTTGCACGATCCAACGCTTGCAGCAGCAAGTCGCTAGCGAGCCGCCGAGTTAGTGCGCCATCACAATTTCGCCGCCGGGCTAGTACTGTCTAACGGACACTCTCCGGTCCTCAGCAAGCATTTTTGGCATCGTCGTCTTGTGTGGTGCGTTCGAGTACAACGCACGCGGTGCCCGGGCAGAGGTGTTGGATTCGCTCCAGTGGCTAATGAGGCGTAATCTTGACTTATTTATAGGCTCAGGCTATCGCCGCGTGGTTTTCGTAACCTTCGCAGCCCTTATAAAGTGACGATCACGCGCCCTCCGTATGCTATATAGAATCCCGAATGCGTGCGGGCTGTTCGTATTCTTGCGGGCTGTTCGGGTCCGCCTCTTAATTGTTAGCGCATCGTTCGCGCTCGGTTGTCCGTTGTGGGCCTGCGTAGTACGCAGAGGAACAGCGAGGTCAAAGACCGAAGGCCACGCAGAGGGGCTCGATCGCTTTCGAACGAGCAGAGAGGCCGTGTCTCGCAGCAGCTTGCTCTGTTGCTTTTTACTTTATTTTTTCGTTCTTCCTCTATATGCGGCCTCCGTATGTGCACAAACATACACGGGTGTGCGGAAAAGTACTAGACCGCCTTCGACGCCTATAGCTCGTGTTCTCCGTTTTGGAGGTCGCAAGCATCAGCGCCTGCATGCCTACCACTTGATTAACGGCGAAAGGGGCGAGCGCGCGCAGGCATTTTCGAGCCTTGAGAAGGCAGTGAACGTACGTGTTTGCGGTCGTTAAGGACGGTAATATCGTCAACTTGTAATCATCAGCGCAGCGGCCTTTTGTTTCTCGTCGCAGAGCCTTTCCCTTGGACTAAAAAAAGCAAGATGACAGGCTTTCAGCACGCGCGTGTGTCTCAAAAAGGAACCGCCGACAATATATGATCTGCGCTCTCATGGCTCAGAGGCTGCTGCGACTGTATAGAAAAAAAGAAGGCATGAGCAGGCGGAAAACCGTTATTAGGCGGCAAGCACGTGCATTATTTTGTTTGTTTAGCTGTTTTGATTTCTTTCTGTCTCTTTTCCTGCATTGTAGTCTTACGGAAGGCGTGAACTATCGGATAAACCATGTGCAACAGAGTCTCCGATAAATATCCTTCGCCCTCAGTGACGAATAAAACCGAAACCAACAAACGTTATGCGTCATTGGTCGGTGTCGTATAGAAAAGTAACCTCACTGGCTACACTATGGTTCACTGGCTACAGATACGAGGTTGCCAACGCCAGAATGCGTTCGGTCGAGCCACTGCCGCTAGAGAAACATGCGGCGTGTATCAAAGTAAGAAGTTTAGTGGATACCGAGATGGGTAGGAAGCGTAATTAAAGCGTTCCTTTATAGGTAATGAACACGGGAGCTATGGGGAATGCGTTGTTGATGACGATGATGACCAAAGGGAAGAGCGGTGCCTTGCTCGGGCATGCAAGATGAAACCGATGACGGCAATTATGCACTCCGTCTGAGCGAGAAATCGGGAATGAAGGCGAAACACTAACGATGTAATGGGGAGCACACCCTGCTGCGGTTATGGCGCCGACGCTCATTTCTTAACATTAAATTGACACAGCGCGTACAACAAGGTCAAAATTAATCCGGAGCCCTCCACTACGGCGTGCCTCATAATCAGAACTGGTTTTGGCACTTAAAACGCCAGAAAAGAAGACAACAAGGGCACGAGGAAAGGCAACAAAATATGGCACTGCATTCGTGTTTCCTTTTGTGGTGCCCTCATGTTCCGCGTTGTGCCACTGCGTAGACGACTTTCTACTCGTTATATCGCTGCATTTCCTGTTTTCGACCCAATCCCGAGCTTTTCTGTAAATTGCGCGCAGTACGTTTTGCGTTGTGGAGGAGGACTATAATGTATTGTGTCACGTACGCGACTCCTTCGCCGCCACCAGACACGAGGTTCGCGAGAACGGCAAAAATTAAATCCTAGCGAAAATTTTGGTCAGTGATAAGTATTCGTTTGCAACAAATGCCCCTTTTTTCTTTCTTTACTTAGTTCACGCGTGTAGCCGGCACCACGTCGCGTGGCTTCACTGCAAGAACCGCCGCTCGGCTTCGTTCTCCGACCACACGGGCTACACGTTTTGTGTGAGGAGCCTGCAGAACACCCGTTGAAATATTATTGCTCCTTTGTGAGAGTACATGTCGTCGACGTTTCGGGTAAGAAATAGCCGGATAAACAACGGAAAGGCGCGACGTCATGAAAAACCACATGATAATGCTCAATCTAACAGTCCCTGTGGCTACTGCGTTACTCCTGAATTGAGAGTTTTTATATAGTGCTCATTCCCAACAAGAAAAAAAGTGCTATACAGTAATTTCTTTGCAGTCGGCCCAGTCATTTCATTTTTATTAAATGCATCCTCATTTTCTGTCTCTCGAACGAGAAGCGCGTTAAGGACGTTGGCTTCAGGAAGCTGAGCATTCTTCTCTCTGGCGGCAAAAATAGCGTAACCGGACGCGTTCACTTTCCGTGTCTGCTACCCTCTTCCAAGATAACAGCAATATCGCGGTTTCAACTGCGAACGCTTTTGAAAGCGATAGCGGGATATACATTTGGCAGCGCCAGGAAGACATTCGTGGGTGCTTCTAGCACCCGCAAGAAAGCAAGCAGGGTCCTCGCTGTGCTTACACTTTCGCTGTGTGCCTTTCTTCCGTTGTTTGCCAGCGCTTGGCACGCCTGCGCGCTGAGAATTGCGCAGTAATCAGTGCCAGGATTAGAGGCGGTCTTCGATCGCCCAAGGACTCGTTCCGTGTATCGCGAAAGCAGCAGGTAAAGAGTGAGCCAAGCATGGCATCGAGCGCTCGCTCTTCGCCACAACCGTTAAGCCAGAGTAACCGGATTATGCTTACGTCGTTGTTGGGTGCAGCGCCGCGGAAGCTACGGCTGCACCGCAGTCCAGCCAGAAGGAAACGGAAGATTCACGAGTCCACACGAAGTTTCAGTTTTTTATTCCTTGAATTTTCTTTTTCGTGACTGCTTTTTCCCTTCCCTATTCTTTCCGCCTTTCATTTTCCCGTACCCTTCCCCTAGTACAGTGTAACAAACCAGAATCTTTTCGGGTTAACCTCCCTGCCTTTCCCACCACGTTTCTCTCTCTCTTTCTCTCCCCACATGCCGCTTGAGCTATTGTCGATGGAAAGACTTCGGCGACGTAATGTAGTACGAACGCTGATTTACTGCATTTAGCAGGTGCCGTTCTGCCTCTTGGCTTCGTGATGTCTGCGCTGTAGTGCACGGTATCTGTGAGACGGAAGGTACAGCCACCAGCTGGGCGTCTCTCAGTCTACATTTGTCCACATTGGCGTGCTTCCCGCTCTCGCTTTTTGTTTATACGCGTCAACGATTTCTCGAGCGACGAGCGGTCTCTATAGCCTTGAAGCGAAATGCGGGCCTGCCTAGCTTGCCCTAAGGCGTTCACTACGCTAAGGGCCTGGTTTCTTTAGTGCGACGTGGCCACTAGATTGTGGCCGATGGAAACCTCGGCGAGACGCTCTACGTTTTGACCATGGACCCAAGTAGGCGGGAAAACGGTTATATACATAGATAGATGCATAGACAGTTAGCCCCCGGAAAGCGCATGAAGTTCCCTAAGAATGCTAACGCAATCAAAAGGGAAAGCAATAGAAAGGCCGTATTTCCGGAGGAGGCACAGCTCAAAACAAAAGGCAAAGGTGATAATGAAGGCTGCGATATAACGCGACATCGATCATGTGACTCATTCACCATACCTAATGCCAAGGTCTGCTGCTATTCTGTTTACCCCTAGCTTCGCAGCAAGCTTCGACACACATCGCTGCACGTAGCGTGGGCGGACTAATTTGAGCTATTAGAGCAGCCCTTCCATACACGAGAGCACTTTCAGGGCTTCGTCAAGTATAAACAAGGCTTGTTTCTATCCTCCGCGGTGGTTGAGATGAGGTTCATCAATCGCGCTTAGCTGTCGTCGCTTCCGCCAGTTGCTTTGGGTCGCATTGACTGGGAAAAGAGAAAGTAAGGCCTCTAATCGACCTGAACGTCAAACACCGCGCTCGTGACCGCCTTCACGCTTAATTGCGCCCAATGTAGTCGATCTTGAACGAGCACTGCGACAGCATTGATTGCTGAAACCAATGCCTGTTCATTAAAGAAGCCCGCAAAACAAGCACTTGGCTGCAGAACACGTGGTTCGACGCAGTGCTGACGTTTTGAGATACTGTGAAACGCGGCTGACTTCAACCGTTACAGGCACCGAGCCAGGGTATATTCTTAGGCAAAGGTGTGTCAGAACCAACGGGGTGTGTGAGGAAGGACGGTGGTTAGGGTAGATCGCGTTACCGCGCGAGCTGACGAAAACAGGTCTGTTCGGACTTGCACGCGCGCGGGGTAACCAAACGATGCGTATAGTCGAGAACCGTGTTTTGAAGTGAACAATGCGCACGCACTGTTACAGGTGCGATGTCCGTGACGCAGGGATGCAATCGAGCCGCTGAAAAAAAAAAAAAAAAAAACGTACTGGGTTTTTACGTGCCAAAACCACTATATGATTATGAGGCACGCCGTAGTGTGGTGCTCCGGATTAATTCCTACCGCCTGAGGTTCTTTAACTACGGTACACGAGAGTTGTTGCATTTCGCCCCCAATGAAATGCGCCACTGCTACATCGTGATTAGGAGCGCAGCGCCATAGCCAGTAATCCACCGATGGGAGTAATCGAGCCAGTGGAATCACTATTCCCGGTATGAAACAGTGTTCAATAATATTGCGCTGTTGAGGCAGAATCCTGTGGGAGATTCCGCTCACGCTGGCATGCAGGCACAGGCAGAACGATGCTTTATTTAGAAATGTCTCACGTTCGAGTAGTGCTGTTACTAGTCGGTATCGCAGAAGGAAGTAGCCCATTGTCTAACCCTTGCGTAAATGGCACTAGTGGCACGTAACTTAAAATAGTTGGCACAGAAGATAAGGAAGCTTTTGAAAGCAAACGGAACATTTTGACTTGTACCTCATTGGCTTACGTGACACGTCTAATATAACGGATGCGCTTGCAAGAGAGAGCTCCCGCAGACGAGGTTCAAGAAAGCCCTTACCTGAAGTACGGCTGATATAGCGTCTGTAGTTGCAAGACTTTGTCATATGGTCAAGCCTCTATGGGAAACTGGGCTAGTTAATATCGGTCGGAAATTTCGAGATAACCTGTGTACATGTTATTAAAATGCTGACCACGCTCGATTGGTGACGCCGCAATAAATGCTTGTCATTTTTCTTCCGCATTCATAATGAATCAGTTCCACAACTGGTGCGAATAGAGAGCTCTGACAGCAATGCAGTGAAACCATTTGGCGACTAGTGGAACTGTTCCAACACAACAAACGTGTTTGGTAATTTTTCGTTCTATGGCGCGAGCGTGAATCCGAGGTCGCATCGATAAAGCTGACAACTTCATTTAAACTTGAAGATGGAAGGACCACCAAGAGAGAGAGGGAGAAACACAAGAGAGGCAAGGCAGGGAGGTCAACCAGACGCATGTCTAGTTTGCTACCCTAAACTGGGGGAAAGAGGTGTAGCGATGAAAAGAAAGAGCGAAAGAAAGGAAAATAAAGGAAGTCATGGTAGCACTTCGTGTGCAGAAACATGCGCATGCAGCTTATTCTTGCGCATCAGGAGTATGCCGTCGGCGTTTTTTTGTGCGCTGGCGTTCTTTTCAGCGTAGTTGGCGACGTCGGCGCCACGGCTGACGAAATGGTGTGCCGACATTGAGTCGCGTCAAGCTTTTCTCAGAGTGGGCGTCCGAGAAGGCAGCGGCGCTAAACATTATTTCATAACTGTATGTATATATATATATATATATATATATATTTATTATTTATTTACGCACACTTGACTGCCTGCTTCCGCGCCGATCACCGCGGTCGCCTTCGCCTCGGGTTAATCCTTGCGCCATCGTGTTTGCTGTACATCGGTCGCGACACTAATTATCTTGCCCTATTCCCTTGCTTTCCTTTTCCACTTAAAGTCCCTGCGTCACGCTCACTAAATAACGCGTGCGTCTCATCTGCTACATATAGGCAAGCCCCTTAGCGTGAGGTCACGCAGAAGCGGTGACATCACCCACGTTGTGACGCGGGTGAGCAAGCCTGTGCGCGCAAACAGCGCAATTACAACAAACTCCACGGAGAGCAGTTTTATAGAAGGTCAACATAAATACCTTTGGGACAGCTTTCTCCTTTACACGACCATCGTTAGCACCGCGATTAGGGGCTATAAATAGTGGGGAGGGAGGGAGAGGGTGCGAGTGCGCGTAGTGCTCGTTTTGGGCATGCCGTAAACGTCACTCTCCGTCGCAGTGCCCCCCTTACGCATATTCCGGTTGTCTACAGCCATAATTCACGCATCGAGATGTTGAGAACACGTGGTATAGTGTCATCGCTGGTAGAGGCGAGTGCGCGCTTCAGCACGCGCGGAAAACGAATCTTGATTTGTCTTGTTAGCGTATTTAAGCAGTACTGCTAGCAGCATCTGATTGCGGCAAGGAAGCGAAAAAGTGTTACCGTGATGAATGCAACGCGCGCACTAGCAAATAAAGCGCCACGCATCCATTCCGCATGCGATACAGTGCGCTAACGACGTTGTAGCGCTGTTGCTTAGAGCCGCAGAGTGTAACGGCATTATTTGAGTTGAAAGCTGCCGATCGACGTAGCGCAATTTTTCGAGCTCGAAAAACAGCTCCAAAAAGCGACACTTGCTCAAGAGAAAGCAAGCACAGCGCTGTTTCTGTTCTCGACTTAATACTTGTTTCTTGAGCTGTTCTCCACGCTCGAGCAATGTACCAACTGACCCGCTGCAATACGCTTCCAGAAAATCTGGATTTTTTTTTTCTTGTTCCCCCATTAAAAATTTCCCCGCCAGTTATTTTATGTTATTGAGTGAAGCGTTGCTGCTGCGATGAGAAGGGTAACTATAGTTTCTTGTTTTTACCACTGAACCGTTTTCACCTTCGCCTGTCCCATCAGCCCCATGTTTTGTAGCTGATTGTTCTGCCGATTCGCAGAAAGATATACGAGCTGCTGCGTATAGAGCGCTTGCTTGCAATGACGCACACCTGTCCCTGCCTCGTCTCTCTACGCACTGCACTCTTATCTCGTCTGCGTTGTTGTTCGTTACTTCACGGCAGCCTGTGACGCTAATGACCGGTTTGCGCAGCGCCCCTCTTTGTGATCGCGCGCAGAACCGCCGCGGAAATTACGCTGTCAGACCGCTCAAGCGTGCACTCGGGCATTGTATCACAGTGGAAGGAGCATTCGTTTTGCCTGCTAGCGAGCCGCCTCATATACATGCACTGTCGTTTTCTTGTTTCCTTTTTTCTTTCTTTTTTTTTCGATAGGTGAAGCTCCCTAAGTAAGCCTCGTTCATGCTTGTGCGCTAAGCATGGCTGGTTGTGTGTCAGACTCGGTCGCATAGTGCATTTTCACATTGTTGTTCTGTTCTGGCGGTGGTGGTGATGCCCCTGGCAAATATAGCTGCTGTTCAGTACAAGCTCAATAAATTAACACAGTCGCCTTGGCTTCTCTGAGGAGCACATGTGGTCGATGCTTTATTCGAGAGCTGGAATACTCTACACTTTTGGTCAAATCTCAAGTGCTCAAATAATCTTGGGGTGTCAAATTTCGCGAAATGAAACAAGTGAATGTCGTGCTGTGGCACTACTACTGCAAATTACTCGTGGGACCAACAATTCTAGTGAATTGTATAGGCCTTTCTCACTTAGCAAATACATTTCCTTTATTGCTTCTAATGTCTCCTTTTCTTTTCTTTTAATTCGCAGAGGAGAGAAACCTTGCCTAATTGCGCGCTCGAGGTGGTTATTTTGCGAGGCTAGTTTTCCTTATCGTATCCTTCCTCACTAACTTTATTTGTTCTTTTGGTTTTATTTTTCGCGCACTCTTTTAAGCGCACTCTGTGTTACGCAATCGAAAGGCCCAGCAAATCACTGCGCTTAATTCAACGCACCGAGGAACTTTCTCCGAGTGCCGTAATTTGTCAGACCTCTATAGTCAAGCACGCGTGCAGCTTCAGTGGCGAGGTTCTCTTGTGTCTACCGTGCGTCTTCGCGCACCTAGTTAGGTTGGGTAGCAAGAGAATTGCGAGGAGATCTGGACGTAACGACGTTTCCGGCCACTTCATTTCACGCGCGGGGAAAAGTAAGATGATATAAATACAGTATGGCTGCATTTACTTTGTAATGTGTGTGAAGCACGCGTCTGGAATATGGGCCATACTCGATCGAGCACGTTTGTCTATCCTCCAGTTTCTAGCTACATAGCTGCCTTCGTAGCAGTCACGGCTGCGAGCGACGCGAAGGAGCTCATAACTTGATATCAATGCCTTATACCACCTGCGGATTGGCAACAGCGTACACGCTTCACTTTTGGTGCAGAATTTAACGCGCCGCAAGTCCGCAGTGCCATTGTGGCCACGCTGACGAAAACGTAAAACACCTTCTTGAGTGCCCGCGACACGTACAGCGAGGCGTAGTTTAAAGGCTGATTTAATGTTGCTAGACCGTCGGCCTTTCACTCTGCAAAAAATGCTTGGTCCATGGTCAACAATGGAGCTAGAAAATCCGGCGCCATTACAGGCGCCAACCTCTTCTCCAAATATATAACAATAATTAAAAAAATGTTCAGAAAGATAATTTCAGTGCAGTAAAATACTAAGCAGTGTAGAGCCAAGTCAATGGTTACGTGCTGCTGCTGAAAAAAAGTCGGGAAAATTTAGAATGGAGTTTGACGCCTTTCAGAGAAGACTACCGCCACCGCATACCGTATATTACTACGGTACACGTTACCGTGTACCGTAGTACAAAGCGAGACCAAGGATAAGAAGGCTTTTATCTTTTTTACGTGTCACTTGCGACAGCGCTGCGTCGAATTAAGTAATGCGGAATGCGGGCGACGTCATCATGCTTTCTTTTTCCTCGTCCCATTTTATACGCATACATCTTTGTGAGTACGTATGTTTTGTTTGCCTCCAGCGGGCGCAATCGAGAGCGCGCTGCTGCTCTCTTCGTCTTCCGCGTGCCTCTGGCTGACTCACGCCGAGAATGATAAATAACGCGAGCCGAGTCGAGGAGGACGATCCAGTCAGGATCGCCCACGCGCACGCGAACGCGCTCAGGGAACACACCACCCGTACACGGCGGGCTTTGCGCACGCAGGTATATCGCCTTCTCGGCGGCCGAGATGCCCGTCTTCCATGCGGTCTCGCGTCCCGTATACGAATTCGCGCGCGCGTTGGCAAGCTATCCGAAAGGCGCCGGCTTAACTGCGACGTGCCGCGAAAGCTGAACAGGCACCGCATCCATTCCACGCAGCGTCGCGACCAGCAGACAACGCCTCTCAAGACGAGGGCGACGCATGCATCGAGTCTTTCTTCGCCTCGCTTTGCACCACATGCCTCATGTAGTGGGACACGGAACGAGTTATTATATATGCTCACCCTCGCTCGAATAGCGTGGGCGCGTTACGTAAGAAGACTCCTCCTCCATTGCCTCCGTCGTCTTAGGTGGCGTGCGCGAGGTATACCGTTAAGTCGCTCGCTTGCGCGGGAATGCGAACGGCACCGCTTCGTATATACTTGTTATTGTTTTGTTCGTTTTCCTTCGGGCGAGCGGTTCCTTCAAGGAGGTAGGTACGTGGATATCCGTGCGGTGATAGCTTGTACTATGTTTGCGGCCTCACTGTATGGATGCAGTGCTTAGTGGTTCTACGGGTATGGGCACTGTCCATCGGCAAGGGCACGTTTATATTCATAAGCTGGGAGGGTCGGCCGCCGCGGTGTTCGCTCGTTCGATCACGCGGGGATCCTTTTAGAGGGGTCTCGCTTGCGGCAAAGGAGCTGGGGCGTCCCCGCTGTGGCGACTAGCGTAAACACTGTGCTCCGACAGGCTTTCTTCGTCTACGCACATTATTGGTGTACGCCGGTTGTTGCGAGGGCGGATATACACAGTGCTTATTGGCGGCTCTGTCAAAGGAAGCCTTTTTTATTTATTTATTTTTTTTTTTTTTTGCATCGCCACAGACAAGCTTCTCAGCCACTTTTTGTCCTTGTGCGGAGACAGGTGCATAAATTATACCATTTGGGAAGAAATTATAAAGCAATTATTTGTAAAATCATTCAGTTACACGCTAGCAAAAATTCAAAGAAAGAAGAAAATTTGACATCAATTGCACTTGGTGGGTCAATATACTTCATCTTGTGTTACCGTAACCGACACCGGAACATTGTAAACTTCTTGGACCTGCTAAGTGCTTACAATGTTGTGCATGTCACATATAACAACTTTATGTTAGTGTATACCGGGTGTTCAAAATTAAGCTTTACGGAATTTTTAAAAATCGCCTGCGCCAGGTAGCATAATTCTTATCGTTGAGCTGGGTTATTCGATGAGGCGGCCATTAGTAGCACGAGAAATCGAAACACATACTTAACTAATTAACAAAAACCACTAATTAAGTTCTTAGTTAATTACTTTACGACACGTATTGCAATTTACGAATTGTAGCCGGTGAGCTTGTCGGGCGTATCCACTTGCAATGAATTTCCATAATGACACCAGTTTGGAGATATGCGCCATCAAACTTGCCGTAAAAATGCACTGTTGTTCCACTTTTTTGCCAAAATACTGTATTATACATTGAAGCACAAAAGTATCTGGAACGCCCATGATATTTCGTCCCACACCTGAGGAAATAATATCTCGAAACTGGTGTCATCCTGGAAATTCATTTCAAGTGGATGCATATCGTCTTGCAAGCTCACCGGCTACAATTCGCCAATTGCAATATGTATCGTAAAATAATTACCTAAGAAGTTCATTAGTCAACTTTTTGTTAATTAGTTGAACATGTGTTTCGATTTCTCGTGCTACTAATGTCCGCCTCTTCGAATAACCCAGCTCAACGATAATAATTATGCTACCTGCCACAGGCGATTTTTTAAAATTCTGTAAAGCCTAATTTTGAACACCCTGTATATTGCCTCTGAAGAGGGAGATATCTGTAATAACTGAAATTCCAGCATTGTACATACATCAACAAAGTTAAAGAACCGGGGCAGACACAGAATATTAATAACAAACGCCATGTAAACACCCCGTGCAAGAAGGAAACGCTACTTGGTGCTTAACAACTACAACATAGTTCTAGAACATAGTGTTACAGAACATGTCAGATCTCATCTAGGGCGGTTGCGCCGCAAGCAGAACCTGCAAGCGCTTGCCATGCAGCGAGAAACAATACAACACGACAGAAGGTTCGTACCCCGTGTTTCGAACAAAGCAAAAGTTCAAGTTCATTCGTTTCTAAGTCAGTTCGCGAGCTACTGACGATTAAGCCTTTCGCGTAGCGACTTCTTTACTGGTCATATAACTTATTACGTAAGTCGGTTGCGCCAGGGAAAAAAAATAGAGTAAAGAGAAAAGAACAAGAGAAATGTGTAAGCCGCGTGCTTAGCGCGAAATTCATGCAACCGATCTGCTTCGCATGACTGTCTTCTCCCGCCTCGTCGCCCTCGCGGTCTATAGTCATCGCGCCGCAGGTTTGGCCCGTTAGCGCGGAATCCGACGCTTTCACGGCCGCCCGCTGGCCGAGGGGAACTGCGCACGAGGTTGGCAGGGAAAACAGGTTCCGCCCCGCTTAATTCTCGCCTCTCCTTGGCGAGAAGTGCGTGGCACGGAGCCCTCCGCGCACCCCATGTTATACGCATGCATGCACGATGCGGGCAATCGGCCCCGCACCTATTGACTCGGCTCCTTTCTGTTCTTTTTTTTGTGCGTGCTTTCTTCTATACTGTCCCGTTCCAAGCTCGCTTTCTCTTCTCCCCCGACCTCGGCGTCTCTCTCGCTCACCGTTGCGGAATCTGGGTCAATGTCGGAAGGAGATGGCCGAAGGGAATCGGCTTGCACCGTCACCGACTTTGGCTCGCGTTCGATGAAGCAGCCGTAAACCAGGAAGAATTGAAAGTGGTGGAAAGGACCTTCTCTCTTTCATCTTGAGAATGGAATGTTCTTTTGCAAAGCGGAGGACGTTTACGACTGCCAGCGAAGATCGCAAATCCAGTTGCGCAGTTTAATGGAAACGCTAAGGAAATTCGCAGCGCGTAGGCTCGGTCAGTCGACATCGCAGCCTTCCACATCGAAGCAGCGATGCCAAGTTGGAGCTTTGGTTCACTTAATTGTCTCCAAAATAACCGCACGCATTCTAGTTGTCGAAGGTTGCCTTTTGTGGCGCCGGTATCGGCTTAACACGCAGACGCAGTTAATTAAACCACTCCGGTAGTTCCTGGAAGCATTTTGCAACGTAATTGAACGATAATTGTAATGGTTTGTTGCATACTTTTCACGAAACACTGTACAGGACGCACGACTTTAGAAATTCCGCAACGTCGTGTACTTCTGCAATACGCATCTGCTTCATCATCATCGTCCCTCATATCGTTCCCGTGCACATTCGCAAGGCAGAACAAACTAGCTCCTGCCGACCTCTCTGCCTGGATGTAAATAAATTATCTTTCCCGAGATTAAACATGCAGTTAAGGCGCAATATCGCAATATAAGAAGGAAGCCAGTTGGCGTTGCGCCTTCCGCCAATACTTCCATTTTCAAGAACAGCCTCGCTTTCACGGCGCCGTCAGATCTGCTCTCAGGTACCTATACTGTATATGTATACACCGGCTGATGCAGCACACTGTAGTGCGCCTGTGTAGACCTTAGCCGTGAGCCTTCGCATTCTTGCTCTCACGTATATACAGTTTGCAGGCATTGCTCGCACTTAAGGTAACCACGGACAGTTTTACCAGAACAGATAGAATTTGGCTACGTCAAGAGTATATGCGAGAATATACCTCCAAATTGTTTTTATCAGGGCTAGTTTCCATGGTAGCAGTGCTACTGACGCTTTGGCTTCGCGCTGGCATTTCAGCTTTGTGTCGGCGTTCGTATGGACAGAGAATGGTGCCACCACCAGTCTACCGTTTTCAGTGAGGTAAAACTGGTCGGCAAAGCAAGGACGTCACTCGAACGGGAGGGGGTGAGGGGGGGGGGGGGCGTTTTTCCAGCGCCGCGCACCGAGCAGCGCACGTTCTTGAAGCGTCTGGCCGCGAAGCAGTGAAATGCGGGTGTCCTTATGTACAACACTCACTATTATGTATTATTGCGATAGCAATTATATGGACACTCCAAAGCAGATTTCTGCCGTCGGCGTCGCCGTCGTCGTCGCCGTGAGGTTCCGTGTGACGTCAATGGAGATGAAATCGTCGCCGCGCGCCGAACGCTGTATGTGCGAGTGCAAGGGCGCAAGGGACGCGCGCTTTCACGGGGAGTGAACGCACGGCGAACAAACGCGCGTTCTGCGCCGTGCTGCCTGAAGGGCTGCAGAAGTAGGCGTCTCTTTCCTCCTTTACAATCACCATATATGTAGAGCAAACGCGCCTTCTTCCGATGCGCGAAAGGCCTTGGGGGGGGGGGGGGGGAGGGAAGGGAGGCGACGTTTAGCTGCGGCACCAAGTGCCTATTTATATCAGAGGCTCCGGCAACAGTCACCAACGCCGCACGCATTTTGTGCGAACGCGGGCAAAACGCCGACGGCGTCGACAACAGTTCTGCGTGTTGCCGGTGCTGCTGCATGTCCAAGTTTATACAGCCGATAAAGCTACTATCATTACTCCGTGTATCTCTCTACAAATTTGCTATCGCAATTGATGCTTCGCCTTTCAGGTGAAACTGCGACCACTTTTTTTCTCACTATTATGGCTAGAATCGCCGTCTCAGAGCTCATCGTATCGCTCGTCGCGGTTCGCGCTAACTGCAGCCCCTTCTCAAATCGCGACCACGCTGAGGGACCCCACCACGTCGCGTGAGGTGAAGGTGTCCAGGCATAGTAGCGGGCAAACGGTTCCGAGCGCGCACCTATATAATGCTTTCTCTTCACTCGGGGCGGCAAGGCGACGCGGTCGCTGGCAGCATTCAAGGCCACCGGGTCAGCGACAGCTGCCGACGCGGCAAGCCGACCGACGGCAGCGCGACCTTGAACGCGCTCGATTGTCGCCGTCTCTCTTTCTCCGGCAGCAGCGCGCTGCTGCGCTCATGCCACCTGAGAGACGCCCGTTCACCTGCCTGTCTTACTACATACGTGCGCGATGCGCTGTGCTCCCCGGCCGCGCACACTTTTTATAGAGCGCGAAAAAAAAAAAAAAAAAAGACTGCATTCAGTGCGTCTCGCTAACGAGCCGCCGTTCCAGGGGAGCACGTCGTGAGCGCCTCCAATTAATTTTGCCGCTCCGCCCTTCGGCTCTTGGCGCTCGAGACCAAAACAAAGCGCGGTTGTGTCGCAACTGCCCTTGAAACCATCATTCCAGAGGAGGAAGAATCGGTGCCAGCAAAACATGCCCTGCAAGGAACGCCGCGTGCCTCCCTGTGTGCGCGACAGTTGGAAGACGGCGGAGATAACATACCCGTCCAACAAGCAAAAAAGAACTGCACTGATTGCAATAGGAAAGAGACGTCGGTCACTTCTTGAAGGCACGTAGATGATTCAGTGCCCATGCACACCAGACGGGAACAAGCCGTGAAAGCACGCAATGATTGGCATGGAAAGGTGCCAAGGTGTCCCTTCAGCCTCGAATATGCGCGCATTTATGCAGAGTTAGTTCGCTAAGAACACCACTGTGCGCTAACACTGAAACGCGACGTTTAATGGCGTATCGCAGCCCAAAGGAAAGCGCTGACTTTTGGATACCTGTCTGAAAACGACGATGCCTCTCGCATACGAGCTGATCAGGCAATTGCGCGATAACGCACCTCGGGCACTATGTTATCCCCTATGTGCTATTCGCATTAAAGCAGCGTTACACATGGCATTAGTCGTACACAACAGAATTAATTGTCCTGTGCCATATATTTCCCCTGAAAAACAAGGTTTATCAGATAAGCCAGCAGCGCTACGCAGAACAAAGTAACAAAAAGGAGAGAGAGAAACCACAAGGACACAGCGGTGCAGAAACTTGCAGAAATATTTTTTTTTAAAGTGGGGAAATGTTGCTGTTCCTGTAAACTTTCTTTTTCTTTCTCTATATTTTATTTATTATCATCTTTCTGGGAGAGGGGGGGGGGGGGCAAGTCTATCTTACTTTTGCTTTATTAGAAGTGCGCATGCCTTTTCAATAATAAACAATTAACAAAGACGGCTCGTCTGTCCCTTGTGGTAAGCGTCGCATCCACTTTGTATGCCTACGGGAGAGAGCGAAAATTTCCCCAGCGATCGCTGTGCCATGCAGGTCGCAAGTGTTTCTCTGTTTCAGCTGAGCACGGCCTTTGTGGCGTGACTGCGTTTTTAATGACAGCCTGGATCGTATTCACCTGTAGTGTGCGATTCGGTGACCTCCTTTTTCTCTATCCCGTTTTTTTTTTTTCTTTTTTTTTTTTCGAGCTGCCACGAAGACAAATTGCGCACGTGGCCCAAAACGCGCTCACTTCGACCGGGGCAGAAAGTCCTGACATTAAATATCAGTTTATCAAACGGTAGATGGCGAAATATATGACGTGTACATGCGGTTGGTACGTGGTTTTACACAGTTCAAAGTAAGCTTAGAAAGAGTCAACTCATGCTCGCTGTTAGTATTGGTGGATGCCTAGATGCCATAAACTTATATTCTGTAGAGTGCAACGCGGCTTTCTGTGCCTTTTGATAGGCGGAGCGTAAAGTTTGTATGAAATTTGATGTTTACTTTTACAACACCAGGTACATGCCAATATTGTACGTAACTAGTAAGAATAGTGAGGGAAGAGTTGCATCTCGGCAACTTGACTGGCCCTGCCTCCCCTCAGAAACACAAGAGGCAGCAACAAGTAGCAGTGTATAGCGTGCTTCAGAAAATACGCTGCCTACAAAGATTGTAATTAAACCATTGCGCCACAAACGCATTCGCAGAGAGCTACACAGACGCGCCTTATATATCTAACACTCCTCCGTGTACCCGCGCTCTTGCTCGGGGCGGTGCCGCCGCCTATGAGCAGAAAAGAGAAGTACTGCATTATGACACTAAAGCCCGGGATACATGGAGCGAACTTTCTCGACGAACTTCACGCGTCAAGTAACGACGCGGCGACACGACGCAGGATGTTTGCTGTGTTGCAATACATGCGGCGAACGCCGCCGCGCGTTGGCCGCCGTGTTGGCGGCGGTCCCGGCCGCCCGCTTCGAACTGAATTTGGCGTTGTCCTTGTAGAATTCACTTAGTTGGAAGCAAATGACTGCGTAAACGGCTTTCGCTTAGTCTCAGGCCGCTTCGACGACAGAGTATTATGGATAACCTTGAGCAGTTTTCGAGATCGCTTCTCGTTTCGAACGCGTCTAAGCCTAGCGAAAGAAATATCCGATGCCAACGCCATCTATCGGGGAAGTCGGGAGATAGGCATGACGACAGCATGTGGCCTCTGAGATCAGAAGATTTCTGTTGAAGGTTGTTGTAGAGAGCTTGCACTGCTTGTCTGTTTCCTCGCAGATCAGCGGATATGGGATGTACAAATACAACGCGATTCCTGAGAGATCATACTAGGAACTACTCAATCGGTGCAGAGACATGCAGACACGGCAACACCAACGCGATTGCAGACGACGCGAAAAGGCGCGCGCGCGCGAAACACCAGCATGCATTGCGACCGGAACTAGTGCCTCCTGATTGGCTGTCGTCCACCGCTGCGCGCTAGACGCTTCCGGCGGCGGCGTTCGCCCGACAGGTACATGCCAATATTGTACGTAACTAGTAAGAATAGTGAGGGAAGAGTTGCATCACGGCAACTTGACTGGCCCTGCCTCCCCTCAGAAACACAAGAGGGAGCAATAAGTAGCAGTGTATAGCGTGCTTCAGAAAATACGCTGCCTACAAAGATTGTAAATTAAAAATAGAAACAACCCTGTCTCTACAATATACAAGAAAGTCACTAAACAGCACATTTAACAAAACATTTTTAATATAGCATTCTTTTTTTTTTTTTGAACGCACGTAACGTTTCGTCCGTCAAAAGCAACTTGTTTAGTACGGTTTAGTATAATCTAAGTGGCGTCCATTACCTGCGAACCAGTGTGCATCTTGTCAGCTACTCAGCATTCCTGCCTTACATCATAGTGGTGGCCCGTCACAGGAACTGGGCACCTGATTCTTCTTGCTATGAGCTGTGGTACCCGTGCAGGCATTGGTCACACTGCGTTGTCTGTTGCGCGCAGTGTCTTCATCCGATTCCCGACGTCTCTGGTGCTAGCCACATTTGCACAGCGCCAATGGGTCTCTGCAGGTTCGAGGCAAGTTCGATTCCAGGCCTCGGAATCCACAATCACGTGAAGGCCATAAGTTCAAGAGCTCCCGCCGGCTGGGGTTAAAGCACACGTAAAGAACTTGATTTATACGCTAAACTAGTTCGGACGACTTTCAGCGCGGCGTCCCTCGTCGCCCAAGTGCATCACCGACTCGAGTTTGCTGTTGGGTTATTCGTACATGACGTTAGCAACGAAAACAGCGCGAAAAACGAGACGAGAGAGAGACAGACGGATAGACACAACCGCGGCTTTTTGCGCTCTTTGCTTTGTTAACGCCAGAGTTTTTGCGCCGATCGAGAGAAAGCTGCGTTGTCGCGTCGTAATGAAATCTTTGTCAAAAGTAAGCGGGCCTTCCTGCGCGCGATTGCAGCCATGTAGTCCCAAGGCTCGCGGTTGATTTCACCGGAAATGACGTGCCTAAGTGCACAGCGTCCTGTAAACTTATAGCAAGAACTGCCTGCTCTTTATGCCTCGACAAGGAAGGTAGCGTCTTCTCCTCAATTGAGTGCGCGGGGGGGGGGGGGGGGGGGGGGAGGTATTCTGTAAGAGTCCACCTAGTGGACTGTCTTCTTCGGCTGTCGCCATCGGCTGCCGCCATTGGCTGCCGCTTCACGAGCGCGAAGGTGCCAGCCAGTCTCTTTCGTGCTCGTGAAGCGGCAGCCAATGGCGATAGCCGAAGTGGACAGTCCACTAGGCGGACTCTTACAGAATACCGCCCTAGGTCGTGGTGCTACGACGTCTCACATTTGAAAGAGAGACTTATCCCTTGCGTGATATGCTGAGTCAAGCTATTGTCATCCATCAGCAAGGCGTGTCCTTGTCTTGTTCTATTCCGTTGAACAGTGACGTGCACACGTGTTGCGAGTTGCCGGTGCGCTTCGCAAGAAAAACTTTAAATACGCGTACGGGTCCCTCCTATCCGGTACTGTGCATAAACAAAGGGAAAGGGAGCCAGACCAGGTGTTGCTTTCGACCATGTGCCAGTGTTTCCATTATCCTTTAACAGGCGTGTGGGCCACACGTGTGCAGCTTTTCACTGAATGGAAACTGGAGAGGAAGTTCTAAAATTAATCCGTACTGAAAAGCATGTTTCACTAGAAATACACGGAGAAGCACGTGGACATTTATTTCTCCTTTTTTTTTTCAGGCGTAGGTACAGTCTATCATACAAGTTCATCCATGCCCCCCCCCCCCCCCCCCGCCCCCTCCTCCACCCTACTCCATTCAAAGCACCAGCTACAATACTTCTTATTCCTGACCCAGAGGATCGAAATAGTGGCTTTTGTAGAATTAAACCCTACATACCTATTGCCAATTTCTGGTCATAATCATTTGTCTATGTAATTACGCACGCAAAAGACATACAGACAGGAAGCTTATTGAGGGTGTTCTTGAAAAATTTTAGAGCCCTTCCACTACTGTGAATATGGAAGCCATCGAAGCTGTGACTATGGTGGGTCTGCTATAGTGAATATTGCCCCCACGATGAGAATGGGCGTACCGTCATTGGGCATCACCCAACCGAACATGTCTACCATGCATGAACGTTCCGGTTGAGAAACTCGCGTTGAAACATTGCCATCGCACCGGAGAAGTTGGCGCTAGCGTTGCCGAGGCGTGCACTACCGTTGTCGGTTTCCTGGAGGGCAAGACGACGCTGACGTTTGGCCTCAACATCGCGCTCCCGCAACTCGGGATACGCGGCTCTCCGCTGAAGTTTCGCCTGGGTTTCGGAAGCCCTCAGGCTAGAATCGGCACGTCGACGACGAGCCCTTTCCCGAGCGCGTTCGCGGCGGCGTTGCTCAAACGGGTTAGGACACGTCGTCAGTTGCTCATGAATGGCTCATACCCCCATAAGTAATGGCTCATACCCCCGTAACGCGACCTCCCCATTACGACGACAGAAAAGTGAAAATCTACGCTGGAATTATTAGCGGCAACGCAGCCAGCTGTGGAAGCAGACGACGACGACGAACGCGGGAGCAGTGGCACGAGCGCGTGCTCGACCGAGGGGCGCCAGCGAGCCAGCTGCGGAAGACGGCGACGCTCGAGTCAATGCTGATAATGATAGTTGTTTTTCTACACGTGGACACGAGACTGGGGTAACTAGCCATTAACAGCTTCGCTGTAATTATAACCGAAAAAAATGAAAATAAGTACAAATAAATTTCTGATTTTTATTTGTATGCACGTCAGAACTGGGTTTAAACTTCGTTGAAGTGGTTCGTGTGTGGACGAAGTGACTGCAGGAGTGCGTAGTCACCTACTAAGCTTTTGCGCACGCGCAGTGGGGCACGTCGTGCAGAGACTGTTCTCATGGTGTAACCTCCGTGGGCGCAATTTTGGTTACAGTTTCATCCCGTAAGAAGTGCGTCGCAAATTGAAACGCTCCGGTAATCAGCTCAAGCGGTGGCAGACAGCCTGCGTCCATGACGGGCCGTGGTGCTAGGCACTTTCGTTGGTGAAGGTGGCCGTATAGACGAGGCAGGGAGTGACGGCAAATACGGGGTTGCGGGCCCGAAAGACGCCAGGCGAGCGGGAGACCTTGGACGCCAATCAAGGCGGGTACACGCCGGCGTGCAAGCGGCTGCCACCGCGTGTGATGCGACGTGGCGGCGGGGCTGCAATTTTCGCCCGTGCTGCTCCTCCTCCGAGCTTTATCCCGAACTCTTCCTCTCGTCTTCTTTATTTATTTATGCCACCCCTGCGTGCAAGGCAACGCTGACTCTCATGTTTTCCTTTCTTTCTTCTTTTAGTCTTCAACTACCCCCCTCGTTGTCCATGCTCTTCCACTCATTTTACTATTTTCCTTCTCACCATGGCCTCTAAAACTCGTGATCGGTGTTTCCTCAAAGGTGGTCGATATATCGTTATGTACTGTTTCCTTGTGAATGGGCCAATGATGTCAGGTTCTTGTCCCTATACCATTTATCATTTGCTGTTTATTCCGCCCGTTTTAAATCTCTCTAAATTCAGACTCGCAGTGTGCCTTTCCTGCGCTTCTCATCTCAGCAGCTTTTTCCTGTTGGACCCTATTCTGCTGACAGTGTTAGTCTTTCTCATTTCGAAACAAGCTATGCCCAGTGCCAGTGGACTCATCTGCTGTCGCGCTGCGTGTGTTTAATGACTCTGTGCTGCATCTGTTCGTAATTGCAGTTCTCGTGCGTCAGTCGTCGTATGATGTATATAGTTCTGCTTTCTTTCTTTCTTTCTTTCTTTCTTTCTTTCTTTCTTTCTTTCTTTCTTTCTTTCTTTCTTTCTTTCTTTCTTTCTCTTTCTTTCTTTCATTTACTCTTTGTCGGTACTATAGAATATACAAAGAGCCTAATAAAAGCTGGAGGTGTCAGCCCCGCTATATGCAGGGCTTATTTATACTTCAGATTGTGCTAATGCAAACTACTCTTGCACAGCTTTCTGGAAAGATCGTACTTCGCGCAGAACCTCAACATTTCAATATTGGTGCTTGTAACGCGCTTCTAGACACTCTTTATTGTGGTGTTGGACCCGATGGTATGCAAGCGTCGCTGCGCTTGCAGCCTTGCTCAAGTTCACCTTCACGTTAATGGCTTTACATGACAAGCTATTGCGCTTGTTTGCAATGTTCCCAGCCTGTTCCTCCCATTTTATCGCATGAATAATTCCCACGACTCGCGGACATTAGAGTCCAAAATGTCACTTTGCTATTCTTTTTTCTTTCTATTTGTTGTGGCCAATGACAACAACCACAGATCAGGCTCTGACGGTGTCAACCCCCTATAAGGGATGCTCCACTTGAGCCCTGGTTTTATCACTAAATTTTACTGACAGGTTTAACGTATCCTGGAGGTAAGTCTTTTACCCGCATTTATCATGAACTGAACCTGAACTGACGTTTATATGGCGGAAGTTTAAGCAGATGAACGAGGAGATGAACGTCCTTGCTTTCCGGAAGCGTGTGTAGTTGTATGCTGCAAACCACTATGAATGTACCACTATGCGTGCGACAATGGTTTAACATGCGTTGTAACAATTAAGGACTGCTTCCGTGGAGCAGTGTACTCAATTATTGTGTCGCTACCCTCAGCGCGTAGTGGCGTGCGTATTCCGCAAAGTATACGCCTTGCTTGACCCTGACGCGTTATAGCGTTATTTATCGAATTGCGAGGCGAGACCCTGTTGCTATTCGCCGTCCCTTTCCATTTCTTCCAATGGCCGCCCGGCATGCGTTGTAGTATGATATGTGAGCTGCTAGTGAACCTTGGATTTGATGCTCCACATTCCATGACGGTTATTCACAATATAGAGTCCGTTAGAGTGCGGACGATGCTCGCATACACGATAATTCATACGTACGTTGCTTCAGTATGTGCGCATTTATTTACGTCGCTCGCTCGTTATAAGACAAGCTGAAAGACTAAAATATAAGAATTATTAATGTGAACACGCGAATGACTGTGAAAAACATCTTAATTGCGCTCTCTCGTGCACCTACCTGTCTGACAGGTGTTGCGGAAAACGATGTCAGTTATTTCGTTTTAACGCCCTGTTCGCAAGTGGGCTCTTTGAGGAATGTGGTTCGCTCCTGTAAGTTTCTACCCCTTAGTTCGTAATGATTAATTCACAGAGCGGCAAAATGCGCCTAAGTTGCCACCAAGGTCTCGTTCAAGCTCGGTCGGAGCTTATTGAACGTTTTCGAATGGCTGCACGCGGACGGCATGCGTCAGGTGAATAATAAGCAATGGATGTTAAACTTTTTAAAAAAGAAAAAAAAAACATGTTGCTCCGACGCTGCTCATTCGCATTGCGCGCCACTTGCTTTCTCCCTCCTCCGTAAGGTCGTCGACATGGCGTCGGCATATCCATGTCGTCCTCCGCCTTCGCCCGTGCAGCGTGCGAGCTGACGTCGCGTCACGCTCGGCAAGTCACCGTGGCTGGCGAAGGCACACCACGACGCCGGCGTCACGCTTGCGTAATTCCCGATTGAGACGCCCTTGCGGGCGAAGAGGGCGATTCGTGTGCGCGTGCAGCGTGTGGCTTGTCACCTACACGCTCAAGACGCGATGTGCGTGTCTCAGACCTGGCTTCCGAGATCGTCAACGCGGCTGAGGTCGTCTCGCAACGGGGAATCTCGGAGGACATGCCACATGCCTTACAGTTCTTTGGGTGGTGTAGGAGCTCAAGGGAGAGCTCGGGCGTCGACGCTGGCGAACACGTCTGGTGCGCGCTGTTTATCGTGGCACACACATGCTTTCGTACACCGCGACCTACTCACGCGCTGCTGTTCTTGGGCTGATGACGTTAATGCTGTAAACCCCTAAACGCCAGCTGCCGTTTAGGATGACACAATGGTTTCCGTATTGCTTGTATTGGCATGCTTCGAAAACAATGTTGCCAAACCTTCAAAACAAGGTCGCTAAATTAAGGTCCGCACAACGATTAAGAGAGAGAGGCACGTGGTGGTAAAGAGTTGTCTGTATCTCCATATAGGGAAAGTCTAGATAAAACTAGACTTGAACGTTTGTCTCCGATTTGTAACAGTAAATCTACATGTCTAGTGTACTTCTACTGTATAACCGTGTGTAGCAAAAAGTCGATAGGGCGTCCAAATTAAAACGTTTCTGAAGGCCGTCATTACCGTAACTTTCTCATGGTCAATCGAATCGCATTTAAGTACTATTCATTTGGACACACCGAGCAAACCTTAATTGTGTGTAAACGTATATTTACGCCATTGTAGATCTCTGAAATTTTTGTGATGGCGATAGACGTCCTCGATTCGGGAAGCACCTACATATCTGCGCGAACAAGGTACGATGCAGCTGCGGTCATCTATAATCCAAGATGCTCTATAGGTTCAATCAGGTCGAGGTAATGAGCCCAGTTTCATCCTAATTTACCGAAGCCCGACTTTGGCGAGAGCTGGTCTGTGCCTCTTCTGTCATTTTGCTAGTCATCTATTACGGGTTCACAGCACAGGTCGGACACGTGCAGAAAATTTCGCACAGGATGCGCTGGCTTGCTCAGCAAGATTGCTCTTAGAGCAAAGGACTCTAAACGAAAAGTGGCGATTTGTCATCGCGTTCTGTGATCGCTTAACGATCGTTGCTCGCTTTGACGATCGTATACAGGTGCCTGTCACATTAATTGAGCCTCAACCGCAGCGCGGCGTACCGATGGATGTGTTTACCACGATGTGCGTGTCTGTGGAACCAAAATAAAACCATTTCGCACTAAGTATACCTGGCCTGCATTAAATACGCCTGTTTTCGCGAAAAGTTAGCATCATAAAGGTTGCCTTGTTATTCACCCAGTATACGTGATAGACAAACGTCGAATGTTAAACCAGCCTTTTACTCATCGAGACAAGCGTCCGTCCTGTCCATGTTTGCGCCATGCACCGCCATGTCGTGTCGTGTGCACACCTGCATAACGCGACCGATGCATGTGCAAACTGTGCAAAGCAAACCCAAGTATTTGACTGGTACTTGCTTTCAACTGGGCATTCTAAGGCCGACAGCAGGGCAGTAACAATCAAGGCGGGTAGCACAGTATCGTCCGCGTTGATCCCTGCTGTTTTCCTATTGCCTGCGCTATCTTAGATCTCAAAAAAAAAAAAAATTGTTCGGAAAATTGCTTCATTCAGAGCAAGGATCGGTTATGAACGTTTGCCTAAATTAAAGTGAGGAGAATAGGAGAGGAGGATTGTACTTGATTCTGTGGTGCACGTAGTGTTTGAGCCGGAACTGTTTCAAGTACATAGTGCGCTGGTAAATTATGGAAAGGCTACGCTACTATCAGTGATGTTAGAGAAAGCAGCCTTTAGGGAGCTGAAAGCGTCGTCGTCAGCGGTCTTTGGCTGTACGTCGTTTATCGAACACGTGGTCTTTGTAACGTATTTTATCTCATTGAAGCTCAATTGCTAACAATGTTTTCCGCTTGTGCGCTCTTAACGCTGCCTTTAGCTCTCATTTGCTAAAGAGAAGGAATGTAAGATTATTTGCTTTTGTTGCTTTGCTTTGGTGTTCTAGGAAACGTGCACTTTCACTGCCTAACATATAATAAGCGGCGTTGGTGGCCTCGCTCAAGCATCAGCCGGCTCATAGTTAAGCTCGTGTTGTGACCCAGAAAAAAAAGAAAAAAAAAAGAAGCTAACCGTTCAAGTCTTGAAGCACGTTAAGTTTTTCTCAAGCCATGCGATGGTGCATAAGTTTCGGGTGATAACCGACGACTTCGAAGGTGCGAGGATGGTGTGTGAAGGTCATAAACTATTAGGGTTATAGAAACGCCACATGAGGAAAACATCCTCCGTCACTCGGAGCGGCAATAGACACGACGACGCCCTTGGCAAACAACCAGCTCTCTCCCAACACGTGTTCAACAAGTTGCGAACAAGCCCGGAAACCGCGCTTCTATATAGCGCTTTTTAATTGAGTGGAGAGCTCTTGTCGCCTTGGAAATAGGTGGAGTCACGAAGCAGCTTTCATGAGCTCTTATCTCTTACGGATAGAATTTTCGTGTTATGATAAGCCAACGCTTCCTCTATATGCTACGGCTGACGAGGTTGCCTCTGGAATTTTTGATGTAAATAAGCGTGGGAGGGCTCCGTGAAGATTACCCGAAGTAATATCTGCACCGAATCGTATGGAGCAGAAGAAACATGCAAGAAAGTCGTCGAATGACAGCAGACTCGTATTTTTTATGTGAGCGATATCGTCGTCGACACCCGGCAGCTATTATATCAACTTTACTGATGCCTCGACAAAGAATAAAGCTATATATATACCTACCACGATGGTTCCCTATGGCGGTCGCTTTTTGAGCACGTTGTAGCGGCTTCAATTCCTGGTCGTTGCGATTGCATCATGGAAACTCTTAGTACGCTTTCGGCCATAATATTATTTCGGAGTTTATTCTAGTATTGCAACGGGGGAACAATACAATGGTACGCGTGCTGCCTGCTGCTTTGCCTAATGTTTAAGGAACGCATGTACGAATTAGCTTCCGCAGTTCACTTAGTATGGTATGCTAAGAAGCCTGTAAAAATATCCGCACAGCTTTCGCGTTTATAGTACATGTGTACGTGCGTGAGGGAGGGGGGGGGGGGGGGGGTTGCTGCGTTTTTTTTTTTTTTTAATTCACATGTATGTCCTATTTAGGGCAATAATAACATAAGTTGCCCTAAATAGCACATAATATCTCCCTTTGCCAAGCGCTTCTCGCATTTATACGTGGCTGTGTGCGTTTATGATGAATGGTGCTCTAGTTCCTTTTTTTATTTTTATTTTATGGGCGTGCATTTTGTCAAGGACAGCGAGACGACACGTGTGGCGCGAGGCGTTCTCTCGGCGTCGCTGAATCGCAATTTAAGAGACAAATTTCCAGATCAAGGCCGCCGCTACGCTGGCTTACGAAGTTTGGATGTGGGTCAGTGGAGACTCTGTTAGGTTTCTCTACACAGCTTCGAGGATGCGCCACTTCTGGTAATGACGTCATTGCGTCGGGACTGAACTTCCCAGGCTCAACGGCTGGGAGTGGTACACCACTGCACCCCACCTCTTCGAGCAGACATGCACGTTTGATTCTGTGTTGTTCATTGTCGTATGTTATATTCACACTGTTCGTTACAAACAGGGTCATATTCGTCAATTGCTTTGCACTGCAGCATATACCAATAACCAGTCGACGAAACTCGGAACGCAAATAAACAGTTTAATTTATTGGAATAAGAGCACGGTCGTAGCCTGTACGATAGAGATAAGCGCTTGTCATGTTTCCGTGAAGCTTGCATCTTAGCTGTGCACGTTGGCTTCTTGTCTAGATTGTGCCACTAACCATTCATATCTGGTCAACACATTTTCATTGTCATTTTACCGAAATATCCGTGCGTACTTTTGTGGAGCGGTATGTACGCGTGCGTGTACATACGCCTTTGAAAGATACGATGGGTTGTTACGACACACTCCTTTATATCTGTATCCACAGGAAAAGAAAGTGCAGTAAAACGTCGTTATATCGAAGTCACGGGGGCAGAAAATGGCCTTGGACATAAGCGGTACTTCGTTAAAAGCGGAGATACTCTAAAAGCGTCTCTCTGAATCATTTAGAGCCGCGTTACTTCGGCTCTAAGATAGAAAAAGTAACGCGGGACACATGCATTTAAACAGTGCGGGAGTTCGTAACATGTACCTAAAACAAAGCCGTGCTCGAAAGTGGCGAAACTACAGTGACGAAATTCTTCTGACGCCCGTGAGCAGCTGAGCCTCGTCTGTCGGTTTTCATTGCTCGATAAAGTTAGCTTTATTTAGTTAGTCACTCTGCCACACGGCAGAGTGACTTTTTGTTAGCATTATTTGCCTATTCTGTACCAACGAAGAAACGCAGAGGGTCATTGTGTATATAGGCCGCACCGCGCGGTCCCGTGCAAATTTCCGACGTCGCACTTAGTACTAAACGGAGTCCACCACTGCAGTTCTAATAATCTGGCCTAAAATTTTAGCACGTACTGCGGTCAGAACCACGAAAAACTTTGAATTAAGTGACATTTCAAATAAAGCGATGTCGTTATTACGAGATGTTACTGCACATAAAATATTTCGTGTTCCTGTAGCACAAAGACCATGCTGTTTTCCAGCTATGGCCCCTCGTGAATTTCAGTTTGCTTTATGTTCAAGTAAAAAAAAAAGAAAAAAAAAACTAATGATTAAAAGTCACGTTGGATTCCATGCTTCGCTTAGCCTGTATACGTTTGCAGCAATTCGTTACCACAAAAAAGCGCAAACGGAAATTTGTTCATTTAATTGCGAGTTTTTCACACGTGCTCGGCGCCAGGTGAGGTCAGAGGCAAGCTTTTGTGGCAGACTGAGACGAGCCTCGCGGGCCTCAGTTCAATGAGACCGAGTGTGTGGGAAGGACAGAAATGAAAATACAGAGCAAACGATAACAATGGCACGCATGCACGCACACACACACACAAAAAAAAAAAGCAGCACCGCCGGCGGTACATGTTCCACCATAAACACGTCGTGTGCGATCGTAGCAGATGTCAAAAAGCTGGTAGTGAGTCCGCGTCGCGGCTCAGCCAGCTCTGAGCGCACAGTATTCCGCGCCTATCCGTGAACAGGTGGAATGGGGTGTTGATCTCTTTGTTTTGTGCGAATCCTGAAGCGCGCTCGCCGATGTTTCGTCTCCAGCGCTGCCTCCGTTGACACGCATCGCCGACGGACAGCGGCTCGCACAGAACTCGGCGATCGTCGAATTTGCTTTCGGTCATTCAGCGATCAGTGCCTAATATACACATATAAGCGTAGCCCTGGAAGTGTTCGTTGGGTCGAAGTTTGCGCCCGCGAGTTTGTGACGACAACGGGGTTGACTCGACAGTGGCAGCGGTGTTGAAACATTTGGCTAGGTGATGCTCGTTCTCGTTGAGAAGAGTGTGCCTGCGGCCAGCTGAACTTGGCCTCGTTTCGAGAAGCTGCGATCTCTTGGCCTCTACTCAAACTGCACAGTATGACATTGAAATACTTCTGGGATGTTTTGCAGGTGAGAAATTATCCCGAACGGCTTAGAATATGTGGTTCGTAGTTTTTAACGCTTTTTTTTTCATTGTCGTGTATAGCTTGCACATAAACATAACACACGTTTACAGATCAAAAGACTGATGTAGTATTGCAGTAATTGGGTTGTTTATATAACTATAAACTATTTATATAAAGGCAAGAAAAGGCTCGAAAGTAAGAAAATTACTATCTAATTGCTAATTGTAACTGTCTAGCTCCACCTAGTGACACATTTGATGTAGGGTGGACAATTGTGCATCAGTAGTCTGGACATTTTCGTTGTTTTACGTGGTCACTGCTTAAGATTTGACGGCAGCAGTGTTTTCGCCTGCCCAACGTGTATTCATTTTTCGTTTTATATACTTGCAATTTCAACCTCCATTCTTGTATCATCGCCTTTCACTACCAAGTCGTTTTCGCAGTTTCACGGGTTCCATCTATACTTCTTGCTGGTATCAAGTGTTCCTTAACCCTCTTTATTGCCACTTTCTAAACACCTCCTCTGTCGGTAAGTGTTACAAGTGCTGCTATAATGACTTTTGTCGCACGACATGCTTCAGAAGTTTGTATGTACAATCTATGGTTTTCGAATTCTCCATGTGTCAGCGAGTGCTTCACCGACTGCAGCGCCCTCGGGATAGCTGCGTTTGGGAGTGCGCGATGGGGTGATAATATTGCTGCCAGCGAGATTTTTTTTTTAAATCAAATTTCAAAGTAAATGTTGTCACTGTCACTGACAGCACTGAAATAAATGTTTTTTATTCAGAAAAGAATAAAGGCAGATGGGTGGCGGTGGTTTTACATTACTGGCTACTGAAGAAGTGCGCATCTAGCTCAGCATGATTTCGCAGGATTGGATGGTTCGGACAAAGTTTGCACAAGATCAGTAGGTGAAACCAGCTAGTATTACTGCAAACCGTACCATCCACACAAATCTGTTTTCTTTTTTTTTTTCTGAGCCAACACTTTCCACTTCATTTTCATTCGACTCGCTTGCTACTTGGCTCACTTTTCCGCGATTTCCAATATTGCCGTGTCCGCTTGACCACATGGCGACGTACGTGCCAGCCTGTTTGCTGCAAATTTGGCGGGCATACCCTGCCGCCGATTGCGCAACTGTCTCGCAAAAGGCGGGCACCTGAACTATATCGCGGCAGAATGGAGCTTACTGCTTCGTCCGTATAGCCGGGAGCGAGGAGCGGCTATCAATCTTTATTGTCGCCAAGTGGCGGTGCATCTTTTGTGCGAGACGGGAGGAGACAACGACAACAGTCATGACTGCTTTTCTATGACACGGCCATGCGTGTTGCTGCTGTCAGAGTGCGGGGACGTCGGAGTCGGCGCGTCTCTGTCTCATTCTCGCGTCAACGCCGCCGCTTCGCCCCAGAGGAGGCGTGGGTAACTGAAGACCGGCTGTTCTTTGGATGGTACCGAGTACTCCGCGTATCTGGAAAAGCCGCTGCTCCAGTTTCGCCAGGCGTAAATAAGTAAAGAGGGTGAATTCGTCTTCAGCATGATCCAATCAGCGCGATGCCGTCTCCTCTGATTGCCGCTGATCGTGTTGGGTTTGCTGTCGCACCATGATGCACGCAGTGCCCCCTATGCTCCTCACCCTGAGAACTCTGAGCGACGACAAACGCCGGGATTGTTCTAGCTGGCTGCAGCCTGTGGCCCTTGCCCTCCGGCTCGTTGTGTGCATGCGCGGCGTGGGGGGAGAGATAGCTCTGCTCGCTGTCAGGGCCCCGTCGGCAGTGAAGCTACGCGAGCGGCTTTGAGGCCTTTGTTGCTGGCTCGGGTTCGCGCGCGCTACCCTAGTACCAGCGGCGCCTTGTTGATCGCTAATAAGGAAGTTCCGAATTGAGGATCCTTTCGCTCCTGGCGGCGGCTGTCTCGCTCGCCGTGCGGTCTGCTTGTTTGCTTGCTGGGCTTTGTGCTGCTCTGCTTTTATTGTGTACATTTTCTGCGGCCAGTTCTGTTCGTGGCATCTCGAGCACTCTCATTCGTCGGCCTTCCTCCAATCTGTTGGCAGGCGCGAACGAATCTGACTCTTCACTTTCCCCTCGCTCTCTAATGTAGCGCATGTGCTTCATAACTTTTTTTTTTTTTCATTTCTTCACCGCTTAAGTGAAGTTGAAGGGGCTCGAACGCCTTGTGAAGGGCCCGACTCCAGATTGAGCTTCGGTGCTGTACAACGCTTCCGCTGGCAACGCTATTCTCCTTGCGCGCTTCCTAGAAGGCGCTCCTCAGTGGCCGCGCACTCCCCTCTTGTGCTTCGAAAGCACTGAAAAGGAGCTTCTCTAGACGTCCTGGTTCAGTCTCTGCGCGTTTAACGCTTTGCAAGTCGCTTTCCGGTTGGTAGCACCCATGCCACAGTGTTTAGGAATGTGTATATATAGATGAAGCTTGCAGTATATTTTGTGACTTTCGCGGAAATGCGCTTTGGCTAATCTAATTCTTCGTTGTGACACGCATTATCTCTTTTTCCATCACTATGACTACGCCATTCATGCTAACCTTTCACAATTCATCACATCTCTATAGTTTTCTTGTAGCATGTTCCCGTGCAGCATCACTAGGCTGGGTTCCGTAGGTGAGCTTACGAGATGCGCAGATTTCTACCACGATTGACGGCGTTCAGCGGTTGTCCGTACCGTGCCCCACAGGTGATGTGGGTGGTCGCCACACCTTGGAGTCTAGAAGACCATTCATTACCTCTACAAGATCTACACAGCCACCTGCACATCAGGGCCTCGTCCACACTCGACCACGCTGCAGTCATTTTTCTTTGGCTAATTGGTGTTGTCCGTTACGTCCTTTGTTCTATAAGAAGAGTGCACTCGGAAGCTGATGTGTTACACGTGAAAGCTTGGGCTTGTGAGAGAAACGCAAGGAAAAAGAAAGAAAAACAAAATGTAATTATTCAAGTTATCCGAGAATACAGCCTGCGTGCTATACACAACGTGTGGCGTTAGCTTTTCCCAATGCGCAAGCGCTGAACCGCCAGCGGGAGCTCGGAGCCCTTTCCTCGGCGCAGAGGGAGGCGAGACGTTCCCGCCAGAACGAAAACAAATTGCGGTCGCCCTTTCGCCTTGCTGCTTTTATGTTCGCCCGTCCCGCGAACGGCACAACTGGCGGCCGCGCTTGTTCGGCCGCGGGCGCGCCCCGGCAACAACATGCGCGCGCCTCGCGCAGCGCGGCCCGAAAAACCTTCGGCCGCCCTCTAGCGAGTCTCTGTGAGCCGTCCGTGACGCGAGCGCCGCCGTCGTGTTCCATTAAGGCTCGTCCGAGCTGCCATCTATCACGTCGAGATAGATAGGCCCCTTAAAACAAGCGACGGTTTGGCCCGCTCCGCTTATGGGGGCCGACAAGAAGGCTGGGGTCGGCGCGAGGAGGTGGGGTGTCGCGGCGCGCGGTTCTCGCGCCTTGACAAGCGATACACAATAGCACGCGGCGGCTAAACGAGGCCTTAGCTGCGCTGGGTATTCTTCCCTCGGCTCGTTGTAGCACACTTCTTTTCTCCCTCGACGCAACAATCTCTTCTTTCTTTCCTTTTTCTTAGCGCCCTTGCAACCAACTGTTCGAGATGAGCCGCTGCTGGTTGACGTACGAGCGCGTGCTTGCTTTTCTAGATTCGTTGCCGCTAGCTGCTGCTGGAGGCGTTGGGAGGTACCCAGTTCACCCCTTGTTTCGGCTCGGCGACGTGGCGTTGTTCCAAAACGCGTCTGGTTGCGGTCGTGGCTCTTTCGCGGATGGAGAATGTTAGATACAGAGCAAGGGGTGCAGGGATGTTAACCGTAAGAGCGACTAGTTGGCTACCCTATGGTGGAGGAGGGGAACAGGGAATAGAAAGATTAAAGAAGAAGCGATGAAGCTTCGTAGGAATAAGGATGGGAGAACTAAACGGGAAGGAAGAGGGCTAACAGTTTCAAAGCAGGTTCTTACGATAGCTGTGTGAATCGGAGACGAAAATGCGCTCTTGTGGGCGCACTTAGCGGTTAAAAAAAAAGTTAGGATTAAATGACATCCCAGGTGTATCAAACGTTCAAGCGCTGAAGCCTCGTCGGTGGCTTCATTCGTTTCGTTCCAGCTTCATATTCTTACTACAATTCAATTCTTGTTTCCTTGTTCCTGTCCCATGCGGTTTCATCGATATTCATCTCCCGAGCATTCCTACGATCGCGTTCTACATTTGGCTCAAGCAAGTTGCAGTATGGTTGCAGACAACGCTGCCATCCATTCTTCTGCGGCTTTCCTTTCATGTCTCGTCAGGCGTTATAGCTGCTCTGCCGGAGGAAAAGCAGCTCGCTTCCCCACCGGTTCTTACCTTGCCACCCTTCCCCCAACCACCCTTTCTCGTACCCAGTTCAGCACCCGCCTCGACCCGTCTGCTGTGCCGATGCCACCTTTTCCGCACCGTGGTTGCTTCCTGAACCTTTCGTCTTGACTCTTTGTTTCGCCTCGACTTGGGCCTCGACTTGGCAATCGCTTGGCATTTTTAGCACTCTCCTCGTGGGTTTCTCTATTCTTTGCTGGTTCTTATTCCTTGCCGCACTTATATTTTCTATGTTCAGTTATTACTCTCGACAATTGAACTGTCAACGTTACACCGTCGTCACGGGTAGCAAGAACGCGGATTTGGTTGCCCGTCTATTGTTACGCATCTCTATATAAAGCTCTGATTTTGCGCCAGCTTTTTTTTTTTTTTTTTTTCGTTGACTGTTATCCTCACATAACTGCTCTCGAAATATATATCTTCTTACTTCTCGCTCGGCCAGGATGTTGAAAGAAAGAAGCACCGTTAGTTCGTGCCGGTATATAAGAACTTCGCGGCAATAGAGCGGAACTACCAAGCTAGAAGAAAAGTGGTGGTGAAGCGAGGAACTGAAAATAAAAGTTGCCAAGCGAGATAACTATATTGCCGCATGACAGCACTCCTAGTCAACAAAAGCCAATCCCAAGCGTGTGCTTCCCATCATTCATTTCATGGCAGTAGAACGAACATTCTTCTTTCCTCTAATAAGAGCGCATGAAACTGCGTTCTCGCAGTAGAATGACATGCATGTCAAGAAGGTACTAAAAGGAGCTTCCAACGTATCTTGTATAGAAGGAAGGAGCTGCCTTACCGCTGTACCAGCGGGGCCTGCTCTTGCAACTTTTGTGGAAACCTGAAACAGAGCCCTTAATTACGTTCTCGCTTCGTCTTTTTTCCATTCTTCGTCGCTCCCTCCCTCCCTCCCTCCCTCTCTCTCTTTGTAGCCTTATACCGCTGCGTGTTCAGTTTTCTGGAAAATAGCTTCGCGAAGCGAGCCACACTCGGCGGTTGGAAAGTTGACACGCCTACTTTTGTTCAGGTTGCTGTTCTTATTTTGTATTCTTTACCTCGGGCTTCTTTTCTCCACTGCTTCGCGCTTAGCTGTGACGTTCTAGGCTAGCGCACGTCGTTGATGGGCTCCATCTGCGCGCGTTTTACGCAGCACATGCACACGTATGGGCAAAGAGGCAAACACGTCAGCGTCAAAACCACCCGATCCTTTCGGACGATGCGTCGGCAAGATGGCTGCTGCTCGGATTGTTGGAACCTGGTGTAAATCTCTGGCAAGCTTGTTGGATACATTATTGGTACGACTAATCATCTGATGGATCGGGTGGTTTTTTACGGGCGCGTGATTCGCGCCTGCGGACACCCACGCCGTGATTACTCAACTTAAATTGGTTCCGCTTAAAGTCATGGATTGATCGATTGAGTTATAATGTTCAAAAGAAACACGTTGCCTGTGAGGGACGCCGTAGTGGAAGGTCTTTGTTTCTTAGAAGCGGGAAGAGGTTAGTCCATTGGTTTATGCAATGTTCATCTACGCGAAGACATAAGCACTAATCACGCTTTAGGATGCTGGGCGTAATGAGATACCGGGGACTTGTGTACGATCACTGCTCGCGAGATGGAAAAGTAAGAAACGAGGACGCGGAAACGTTTGCATATTGCAACTTCAGATAGCCACAGCTGCATGGTCAAGTACAGTATTTCGCGTGTAGAGACCGGTTTTTCCCGGTCGGCCGTCATCGATTCCAGTGTCTGGTCCTTTATCGCGAACCACCGGGTTGGAGTCTCCAGTGCAGTAGAAGCAACATCAGTCGCCTCTTTGCTGTTGCTGCTCAATTCGAGGTCGATTGGTGAAGAGTGTTGTGACACTGCATACGCCTCACTGCATTTTCCTTTTTAGTGACATATATCTAAAGAAGAGGCTGATGCCTTATGTGGTACCGGTTATACTGCTATTTGCATGCAAAACACATAAGAAATGTAAGCAGAAAAAGCACTGATACACAATGACCCCCCCCCCAAGTCTAAGAGCACGAACACACTCAAAGTTCCGCACACGAGCACAGTAAGACCCATGAGAACGTATCAATATGCAGTTCGTTGCTGCATATCTATATACAAGAAATAGTGATGCACACGTGTTGCTGCTCCAGAGCTGTAGTGGTCGTTCTGAAGTATTCCTTTTTCCGAACCTCGTGGTTCTGCTCGCTGACACGTAATAACCGAACTGTGCCGACAAGACCGTGTATGCAAGCTCTTGGCACTTGTTCCCACCCGATCTCTAATTTATATAGCTGCTACCGCCAGACGTCGCACGTGTAGTCCGGAGCCTAACAATGGCTGCCCTAGCCCTACAGACAACTGTGGCTGGACCTGTAAAGAGACGTTGAAGATGTCTACTGCATCGGAGTAGGTCTGCCGGTTTGCTTGGAGGTATAGTTGCGAGCAACATATCAACTGCGCTGAAACGCACTGCTTATTTCTGCATGTATACAACTAGGGAAACAGTTTTGCCCTTTATTTTGCAATGGAGCTGCGCCAGTAAGTGTATACCCTCGTCCGCCATAGCCCCCTACACGAAGAGGCGAGGCTACAGGCACCCAACTCGTGAAAACATATCGTAAAGACACGCACACTGACGGATTAATGTATCGTCAGCGTATTGCCTTTGCGATGCGTCGTCGTTTTCCACCGATGGCTATAAAAGCCAGCCGCTTCCCACAGCCGAAGCACGTTTCCAACACGGAAAGAGAACACTCCTGCTTTTCAGCGGCCATCGCAATTCAGCTGTCGCAGCATTGCACTCATTGTAGCGCGTGCAAAATGAGCTGGAGCAGTTAGCGCTGCAATGCGGCAAGGGGCGCGTGGGGAGCGAGACAGTAGGGGAGGCGAAAGAGCTCGGTCGAGTCAGCGTCTACGCCGCCGCCGCTTCGTGCAGACGAAGCAGCATGGCCGGTGCCTCTATACTACACGCCTCGTCGGTCTTCGCCGTCGACCGGTTTGTAGTCTATTAACCCTCATTAGGAGCGGGCCCTCCCGGCTGTTATCCCGTGTGTTCGACGACTCGTCCCCGGCACCAAGCGGAGGTCGGGGAGACCTCCTCCTCTCTCTCGTTACCCTCGCTTCGTCTTTCTCTCCCCCACATTTCGTGGCCGAGTTAGCACCATCCCGACGACGAACCATACTTCGTTCGTCGCGAGATACGATCTGGTTCCATTCAAAGTTCTCTCCCGCGAGTTCACTGATCGAAAGGGTTTACACTTTGCATGTTGCTGAGCGATAAAAGATAGGGCAACGTGGCAATTAGCATACTCGGAGCGTACCGTGCTCTATCGGTCCTTGAGAGGCACCGTCGATTCACACAGAAGTCACGCCGCATCCTCTCTCGTGTGTGTTGTGTAACTGCCACGCCGTAGATTGCTACGGGGCTGCGCTAATATCCTTTCCTATATGCAGATTGTCTAGTGGTTCGTCTGCGTAATCAGCAATTTACTCATGGATCGCAGCGGACAGTGACATACATGCGTCTCACGCAGTGCAGCGAGCTTTACGCTTACAGCCGCCAAACGCTACGAGATTCCCCCTGCATGCATTGAAAACTTCCAGATCAGCCCACGTCGCGGGTGAGCCCCGAGTGTAAGGCACCCGCTGCTCCTTCTGAACAAAAGATACAAACTCGATGGTGCCGCATCCTGAAGCCAACCAAAGACGAAAATGACCATGAATGGGCCGCATGAACTTACAATTAATTCAGAAAACAGCGACAGATCGTGACATTATATCGCACAGTGATTCTAGCACGAACTACTGCAAATATATATATATATATATATATATATATATATATATATATATATATATATATAATCTTAGTTACTTGCGCAGGCACTGTGAAGAGAAAGGGAGAGAGAGCAAGGAGATGAAAGGCGGGGAGGTCAATCAGACGAGCGTCCGGTTTGCTACCCTACATTGGGAGTAAGGGAAAGTGGAAATAGTTTGCATGTCCCTGGGAGCTGAGTGTCTGGACGTTCGGACTTTCACGCTTGTTGCGCATCTCGGTGAGCGCAATGCGAAATACACTGCAACATGACCACTATTCGAAACCAGCTATGGCCATTTTGTCATTTGAGCCAGCTCAGCATGCTCATTGTTACTGCCGGCGTTGTGCAACTGCTTGCTCAACTCGCTAGGCTCAGGCGACGTTATGGCGCAACCGTCTGCACGAAGAACAAGTAGCCACTGTTGATGACGTCACGAGAGCGCGGCGAGAGTGGCTGCAGCCGAGTAGCGCACAACCAGCGACCGCTGAATTTATGGTCTACCGTCCGTCTCTTGTGCTTAACAGCTCGGCAGCCGCGCGATCGCCCTGCAGACTTAACGTGTGGAAAAAGGAAGATAATCGAAAAAAAAAGTACGTACTGGGCAGCTCTACTCAGTATGTTCATTGCCTCGTCTGCGTGCAAACTTGAAGCACTGAATTTTTCAGTTTGCTGCGCGAAACGCATGGGCGTCAAGAATATCCGTTTATAGCGCGTGACCTTCTGGCCTTGTTTAGCTGCTTAGCGCCATCGAATATCTTGGCACGAGGCGAACCCGGAATGCACCACGCCCTCTTTTTTTTTTTCCTTCTTTTCTTGCGCCCATGATTATCGTCGTCGATTTTAATCATTTTTTTACGCTTATAAGCTGCTGCCTTTGATGTGAGTTCACGTAATCAGAATCACAATTACGCTTCTGTTCAAACGACCTTGGCAAATTCCGCTCCTAAATATCGAAACTAGCCAGTAAGCTCCGAGCTGCGGCTGTTTATTTTTTCGGCAGTATCCAAGCATTGAAGTGCTTGGCAGATGACTAGGGGCCATAGCTGACTAGGGCAGATGACTCTTTGGCCATAGCTGGCCCTTGCGCCACAAAAAAACATATCATCATGACTAGGGGCGATGCATACTGCAGTATCCAGGCAGAATTTCTTCATGTTCAAATGGCGTGCTAACTGGGGAGAGGATCCATTCCCCTTCGCGCGCCCGTGCACGTACAGTATATATAATATACATTACAAACGTATATACTGTATACATGAGCATTCCGAAGCTTTTGCTGTCGGTAATGCAGCGCTGTTCTTGCCTGACAAGAACAAGCTTTTATCTCCTGTATCTATAGAAGAGTCGCTTAAACATTTAAATGAGTAAGTAGTGTGTTTTGTTCTTTGATCTTCATAACAGTCGTTTAAGAGCGTCGTATGACAAAAGTATGCAGACGGATTTTAAAAAGAGAATTAAATGACTTAAAAAAAGAGACCCATTACAAACCTTGGCATATATCCTTCCCCCTTACTATGTAGTGCGCGCTGTTGCGTTCAACGTTGACTGACGTCATAGCTTTATTGTGCCGTAAGCCTCGACTTGGCGCCGATTAATCGTCGCCAGCGACAACACCTGAGGCGCCACCTGGCTCGCGGGCGCAAACGGTGTGAGACATCAGCTGCCGCGCGGTCCCTGAAAGCTACATGGTCCAGCCGGCAGTGGAGAAGAGCTTTAATTCTCGCGCACCCGCATGTACGAAGAACGCGTTTTCGCGGGCAAAAAAGCGCGCCTCGTGAAGGACAGGGAGGAGGTGCAGAGGCAAATGCGGGGTGGCGGCGAAGAACGACTTATCGTGCGACCCGGTGTCGGTGGTTTCCTTCGATAGCGGGAGCCACTGGCGTCGTGCAAGGCGTATGTGCGTGTGTGCAGATGTGCGAGTATACGCGGCCTCTCGAAAAATAGGAGCGCTCACGCACGCACGAACGCGGGATACTGCGCGCGCTATTGGCCCTGAATGGTGGAAAACGGCTGGGGCGGCAGTGGTGAGCTGCTGCAGGTGCTGTTCCCACGGTCCGGGGTGAAAGGTCGCACGCCAACCCCCCCTCCCCTCTCCCTGCACCGCTGTCCGCCCGACACCGGCTGTCTTTTGCCGCTGGTGCTCGCCCTGCGGCAAAGCTCCGCGGCTGCTTGCCTCGCGTTGTCGTTTCTCTCCGCGAGGGCGAGAAAGAGGGAGAGAAGGAGCAGTGGCTGATTTCATCTGGGCTCATCTCTTGGCGCTTCTTGTCGGCTCTGCTTCATCTCTCATCAAATTTGCCTCCTTGCGCGGCCTTCCAGCGAGACCTGCGTGCCTTGTTTTACGCCCGACCTTGTTCAGCGGCCGCGTCGCGCTCGCCTCTGTTGGAAGTAGTCGTGGGAATTAAGACAAGCGGACACGCAATTTCAGAACTCGAGAAAACGCCCGCGTCCGCTTCTGTCCTGATGTTAGCGGAGGCTATGATGTATTCCGCTGGATATATCAGTAGCCTAAGCGTGCGTAGCTGGAGAAATGGGAGGAATTTGTGATTTGCAGGATTGGCGTCTGCTCTTTCTAAAAAAAAAAAAAGAAAGACCCCGTTAAATGCGCAAGTACAGCTTGCGATTACGTGTTCACGACTCCTATAGCGCGATCGGTGGCTGTTGCATAAAGCTGCGGACGTAATCCACTTTAAATAATAATATATTGAATAACAGAGCTGCGGCGTAAAATGCAGTACATTAGTCGGAAGCTGGAAATGTTAATGAATGCTAGAATTGGGGCACCTAAAATTAGGGGAGGCTGCCGGGAGCAGAGGGGACAGACATTGCACCCTGTATGCATTATTGAGCTTTCACAATTTCATTAGGCCAGGTATACACCGATTGTGCAATTATTGATTGTAGAGGTTGATGAGAAATTAGCACTGCACGTCTGGTGAACAAAGGACTTTAGGGGCTAAACTGTACAAGCTTGGGCTCTCTAGTTTGAAGTCAACAGCTCGAAATTTAGCGAAAGACAAAAAGAAATAAGGGGGATGACACATATCGCCTATGCCGCCTCGTCTCTCATCTTTTCTCCCGTTGTTGGCATTGTTTCAAGCTGCCGTCAAGAGCTGCCTCTTGGATGAGCCCCATGAATCATTGCACGGGCTACGAGGACAATGTTATGAGCTGATACCGATTAAGCTTGATTGACTGGGCTTCTTTGGGCTCGCACCAAAATGATGAATGGATGGGACCTTGCACGTCTTGAATTGAGTGCGTTGCCAGTGCAGTGGAAAACACGGCACCACGTTGTTCAGCATTTATTCTGCACACTCAATGGTAAGCAGAAAACGCGATCACGAACTACGAGAGAGGAAGGGGGAGTATAAGAGGGGAGGGAGGACCTAAAGAAGCTAGCAGGAAGGCGGTGCTGATGGGTCGCTGGTCCGTTGACGGAATAGGCGTTTGAAAGGGGCTGAACAGGCAGGCCTCACTTTCCACTGTCGCCGGCAAAACCCACTTTGTGCACGCGGTGAGCCCATGCCCTCTTCACGGAGAAAGGAAAGAATGAGGAACGCCACAGCGTTGTCCCTGTTTGCTCTAGCAGTTGTGTTCTCTCTCTCTCTCTCTCTATCACTCTCCCGCATGTACCGCTCCGAGAAAGGGCATTCGTATGACGTTATTTCCTATACTTTCATCATCTTGCATCTACTTGGTATAGATCGAATTTTTTATTTTTATTTTCACCCAGTGTGTGCCACCGTTTTTTGTGCTTCCTCTTCTTCCTTTATTTTCTTTCCTTCTTCTTTCTTTCTTCTTAGCTTTTTTTTTTTCGCCGCACAGGAGGTGTCGGCACTGGGCTGTACTGGTTTACTTTTTCTCAAGGTTGGCTAGGTTCAAACCCCCACCGAAACAGATTGAAAAGAGGGACGAGGGGTTAAGCAGAAAGGGCCGATGCGTTGCACCTGCGTACAGCAATAGTCGCATGCATGCGCTGTTCCGCGTAGCTTTTACCAAGAAGGAAAGCGGAAGTAGTGTGTAGAGGGACAGGACGTCTTGTGGCCTTGCTATCATTTTTTTTTTCTTTCGTGAAACTCGGCGCTGTAAAGAGAACGGGGGGAGATCGCATGTTATTCAACGTGTTATCCAGCTGCCACGATCTTAAACCAGTGTTGTCGCAGTATGCGATGATCACTTTCTCGTATTCTGCTGTCAATGCGTGCGCGTGTCACCTTATTCCGCGTAGATTGTGGACCATGTCAGGGAGCGTAAATACGGTAATCGTAATTCGAAAACTATAGGAGGCCAATATTATTTACTTAGGGAAATTTATCGACGAACTTTCTTTATGATGAGCGACTACGTGGAAAAAAGAAGTGCGGGATGCTGGACTTTATCGAAGTCTATAAACAAGGTCATAAACAAGCGAAGGGCGCGAAGGCTAAGGGATACTCGTGACCTTAGGGCTCTCAGGATACGGGATAGCTATCGGGTAGCTTTTGCGACGTCTTGATGGTGATGCCTACCGAGTCGAAAATCACTTCGCTAAATTTCTTTGGCCGTACCGGGAAAAGCAGCTGCGTCAACACTGATGTCGCGATGTTCCCCATGACAACTCAGTCCGTATAATCGGAGCAAATCGGACCCTGCCTCAACTCGTGTGCCCACAAAATATGCCGACAACACGCCGAAGTACATGTATGCGATGCTGACGTTCGATTTTATGAATAGACTCTTAATGAAAGTAACATCATCAGCGCGGATTTTGTTCTGAATAGTTCTCCATAGCCACCGCTTGTATCTGAAAAGATTAACTGCAGTAGTATGCGTACCGTGTGCGAATGCCGGAGAGGAAATGTAACAAGTCCATACTAGGGAGGAAATGAATGCAAGGATAAACGACAGCGTTTATACCCACTGTTTCAGACCCTCTGATGTTTTGCCGCGACGTATTCTGAAGCATAGGCGACAACGGGCGTTAAACAAACAAACAAACAAACATTTAAACAATAAATAAATAAATAAATAAATAAATAAATAAATAAATAAATAAATAAATAAATAAATAAATAAATAAATAGAACAAGGCTGTGGTTTTTTCGTGTCTTATTACCGACCTGCTATAGGTGGGGAAGTTGATATTGTTACTGCAGGCAGGGTTACCCTGTGGAGCTGGCTAAGCCGCCCGCATTGCCCTTTGGACAGCAAGCTTGTTTCTACACTGTTGTCAAGCTGCTATGCACTCACAGTCGCCAAGATCTGCTTGCCTGGTCGTTTCACAGGACAGACTAAACGAAACGTATGCTAGCGTGACTCCAACAGACTAAACAGTGAACACGCGAATGTTGCTACCGGAGTGGTACTCGGAGAAGCATTTTCAGCGGACGTACCAAGCGTTTGCGTCGGATCGCCAAATCAGCTGCGCTAATTTCCGCGACGCGCTCAAAAATATATTCTACTTGACAATGGAGAGACGGGCATGCGCTTGCTCACTCGCTCACTCACTCACTCACTCACTCACTCACTCACTCACTCACTCACTCACTCACTCACTCACTCACTCACTCACTCACTCACTCACTCACTCACTCACTCACTCACTCACTCACTCACTCACTCACTCACTCACTCACTCACTCACTCACTCACAGTACGCGACGCAACTAATCGTGCACAGTACATATCGTGCGGTGACATCGCCGCTTGTGATTTACACAGCATCGTTTATCTTGTCACGTAGGTAACCTCTACGGCGAATATGAGCTCGATGATTCATCGTGAAGCCATAAATCGCCTCGTATACATTGAAGCAAGAGTACAAATCATCTTGGTGTACGAACATAATGGACAAGCCGTCACCTACAAGCCTCGGTTCCGGTAGCGGACGAAGAGAGTGCTTATTGCTAAAAAAAGAGCTACCCGCTCTTAGTATAAAGCTGGAAATTTTGTAACTTGTCACCGCAGTCCGATCTACCTCAGTGTCTTGGATGAGCTGTGCTGAGTTACTAGACATGCAAAGCGAGGTACATCCATACATCCATATACCTAGGGCCAACTCGATCGCACTTTGCTGATCTAGTCCATTGATCTCGCCATTCTCTAGGCCACCTCCTGGGAAACGGCCCACCTACGCTACTAGCAGCTAGATATAGTGCGCTTGTGGACAAGCCCTGCGTGACGCCCTCAGTCTTGTGCTATACGCACCCCGGGCGCTCCGAGACGTTAGTATTGGCCCGCTGCGTGTGTTTGCTGAACGGCGTCTGTACAGTATATATGAGCACGCGCGTGGGAAGGAATTCCTCGTCGATGACTGGGAGCATTTTTCATCGCGTGGCCGCCCTGCGCGTACACCCAGACAGCTTCTCTCTCCTTACTGCTCGTTTCGTTTCGTTGTTTTTCTCGTGTCTCCAGAGCTTGGCCTCGGCTCCTCGGGTTTCTGCGCAGCCAGACGTGGAGCAATGATCTCGCGCCCATCTCGAGACGCTCGCGAACGATGACTGCTTGACTGCGACGTTAAGCCAAGGCGTGGTTGAGGAGTTTCATATTTAAGGAAATACGCTTAATTCAACTGAAGGTTGCGAAAGGTGTTGTCTTGGTTGTGCTGTATTGGCAATTGCCGGCGTAGCGCAAGCGGTTCGAACACGCGCGAGCATTTCACAAAGCTCCGAGGTTGCGAATACGGTTGCAGATAATTGGTCAAGTGTGCGATGCAGGCTTGTTGAGCGCGCAGTTTCCGAGAAGCACATTCGTGGAAGCATCGGCACAGGTCTCGGCTGCGTCCTTGTTTTCGTTTAGTTGTCAAAAAAAATGTGGTTGATCCCTCTTATATAGGAATCGGTATAGAACACGAAAGTGAAACGTGTCTTCACAGAAGTAGTGTAATGTTTATTGCACATTGATATATAATGTCTATTGGTGTTTTGTGGCTAAAGCGCCCTTAGGCGTTGATGCACCCACGCTGACGCCTGGTGGCACGTCTCCTCCATCACGACTACCAACGTCGATGACCATGAGCAACCGTCGTGCATATGGAAGCTACACTACGCTGCACACGCTAGCACAACGCGAAAGACGAAGCACGTAACTGACACACTAATACAACGCGCAAGACAAAGCACGTAACTGAATCGTCACCGAGTCAAATCAGCGCGTACAGCGCGTCGTAATTGCATTCTCCGCGATCAACTTCAGAAACATTTTCAGAGCTAATTGCGGAGGCCACGCTCCGCTGTGCTGAGTACGGTGAACGCCACCTAGGTCGCGTTGGTAGTGCTTCTTGATGCCAGCGTCCCTTCGAATGCTGGCATCGAGGCGTCGTAGTGCTGAGACCACCGAAGCGTTCACTGTCGGTGCGCGTTAGTGTCATAATGCAGTACTTCTCTTTTCTGCTCGTAGGCGGCGGCACCGCCCCGAGCAAGAGCGCGGGTACACGGAGGAGTGTTAGATATATAAGGCGCGTCTGTGTAGCTCTCTGCAAATGCGTTTGTGGCGCAATGGGTTAAACGCTCGGCGATCTATCGTCGCGGACCGAGAGGTCGTGGGTTCGATTTCCAAATTTTGCATGTTTGTGGAACTTTTTCTTCTGGTTTCTTTCTTTGTATTATGTTCTATGACGCATTTCCGTGACGGAAATACGTCAGTGAAGTCTTGGTGGACCCCGGCATAAAACACTTTCGTGTTAAAATAGTAATAATAATAAAGGCGGTACTTTTCAGCAGTCTTTAGCTTACCATACTTTCCTGTACAGTACATCGCAAACTTGGGCCAGGTTTTCCCTACGACGTCACAGGAAGGGAATGTGAAGATGGTGCCACCACCACATTCCATTCACGACTCACGACAAAGATAGCGCAGTCAGCCATACATTTCTTCAGAGCTAGTTTAATGTCTCCACGCTCACCTTGAATGCTGCGAAGCTAAATATTGTGCCGTGATTTTCCACTCCGCGTTCAGGCAAAGGCGCGCGAGTATCGCCCGGCGTGCCACTCACCCATTCACGCGAAGGCGAGCGTTTCGTTGGGACCCTGTCAGAGCGAGAGACGGAGCACGGCGTTCTTGCGTGTCGTGTCGTTGCTCTCTCGGTGCTGCAGCGGTTTGCCGCCGCCTGGAAACGGCATCTCGTTTTGGCGACGCTCGAAAAACGACACCCGCGTGACTGACTTTCGCGATCGCGACGAAAGGCGGCAGTCAGCCGATGACAGCCCTGCCTCACGCCGGACTAACACTCAGCGTGTGCTACATACAACAGCGGGCACAGTCCACAGTGGGTGAAATTGAACGAACAATAACGCTGGGAAGGAATCATATGTTGTGTAGCAATGGATGTATAACTGCGACAATGGTTGGCTGTTGCATTCTGATATCTCAGTACTTGAGCAGCAGAATATTTCTTTTAAGGCGTACTTGTATAGCTCTGCGATTACTGGCCCTTACATAAAACCTACGGATTATCTAAACTTTGCAATATATATAAAAACAGTTTGCACCGTGGCAAGTCAGCATGCAGCATCCGTAAAATTCAGCTTCTACGTCAAACTTTTCTTCGGAGCACGTAAATGTGGGCGCATGGTTTCCCCCATCGTCATCGCAGAACACTGCGCGCGTTCTAATGGCAATCAAAGAACCTGGAAGACAGCTTGTAGATACAATGTGTCTTTCACAGTTGACGTGATTTCCGTCTCTCGTCTTTCTCTTTCTTTACACACTCCTTCTCCCGGGCAGTGTAGGCGAGCCGAACATCGTCAATATAAATAAACTCTCTTCTCACCCTTGTACTGCGGACTTGTACGCGCCAGATCCCGCACTAAAATTCATGTATGTCGCAAGAGGCGTGCGTACGGAACCAAAACAAAAAACGAAATCTCAAGATCCCGTAACTTAACAAACAACAGTGTGGTCTCGCCGCACGAGCACTGCCTTGCGCAAGAGGGAACCAAGTCGCGACGGTGCAAACGAGCGACGCTGAGGTCGTTGGTGCGGCTGCAAGCGCGCTGCACAAGGAGCAACCTGTCGCGCCGTGGGAAAAAGAAGAGTCACCCACCGCGTCCCGGCCTTCTCCCCGTCTCTTTCTCGATATGCGAGAGTCAACGAGATCGTGGGATCGTGGAAACCTTACTCTGCTGCATTCGGCAGCAGCAGCAGCAGCAGCAGAGGTCTCTGTCCCCTCTGCGGCTTTGGACGTATACTGCCGGCGTTAAACGCACATATATATCGTTGAGACTGCCCGAGGGAGGGAAAAGGCGAAGAAAAATGCGATCCAAGACAAATGGAAGGGAGCTACATCATATTTTGCCCCGATTGATAACGAGCGACAGACTTGCATCGCCAAGGTGGCAGGCAACGCGGGGCTATGCATGGTTTCTTCCGCTCATACTTTCCCTCTCGAGATTGCGAATGTGCACCGTCGAGCGGACATTATATTTGGCTGAAACGTCTCGTCCATTCCACTTCGCGCCTGCTCTTTTTCTTTCTGGTTTCACCGACTTGTTTTCTACATTGCATGCGGTTAAGGCGGGAAGATGGATACCGCTAAGGGAATGAGCGCTATATAGCTACACCTGCTGTCGTTTTCGTGCGCAGCACAGGGGCGTCGCGAGTAACGCGTGTATGTGTTGCGCTTGTTGCGCTTGAGCGTGCGTGTCGCTGTCGAATGTTTGATGGATGTCTCTTCGAGTCGTCAGGGTCTGTTTTAGCAGGCGATGCTTCGCTCAGCGCTCGCGCCGTAATAAATGGCGTCTTTCGACAGTCGGCGACTGTAGACTGTGGGGTAAAGCAAAGACAGATCAGCAGGGTGAGAGCATGCCGAGAGTTCTCCGTGCTGTGTCGGCTTGCTCCCTTTCCCCTGAACTTTGGTGTCGCGCATTGAACGGAGCGAAATGTTTGTCGTTTTGACGAGCGCGTCTCATGTGGAGCAAAATGTTGTTTTTCGTGGCACGACGGCCATGCAGGTTTGCTAGTATAACTGGAGAATGACAAAAAAAAGAAAAAGTAACCAACGAGCATAACATATACCAGGTGACCAGCTTTTAACAACAGCTGGTCACCAGGCAGGGAGGTTAACCAGTGCTAGTGTGCTACCCTGCACACTAGCTCTCAAACAGCTTACCATGATCCTTCTATATGAAAGCTACAGCGAGTATACACGCACATATACACCGACGGCTCGGTTCTACCAAACAGCCACGCCGCCCCCCTTTCTAAATTTCGATGCACCAGGATACCTGGTGTAAAACGACGTGCGAGGACACCAGCGTGCGGCGCGTATTGCAATGTGCGCGTGTTGTTCTCTCGCAGCAAATCAAGTTCCAGCTGGACCTTCCCACCCGGGGCGACCTGATGGGTGGCGAACCCGGCGGTGGAACCCTGATCGCACCCGAGAACATCAAGCGCGAGCTACCCGACGACCTGCCACCGTCGTCGGGGCCGCGCTCCTTGGGCTCCATGCAGAAGGTGCCCTCGCTCTCGGACCTCTCCGAAGAGAGCTCGCTCGGTGAGTGCCTTACACTGGTAGACTCTACATAGGTTCCAACGGGTGCATCAATGTACGTTCCAACTGGCTTATGTACCCGGTGCCTTGAGTATATAGTTTAAAGGTCATTTGTTACCGCAGCTGCCGTTGGAGGCGATGGTGACGCCTTCCTGTGCTTTTGCGTACAGCCAAGATGATGAGCATGTCGCAATTGCCTGAGAAAGAGTCCTCTGCATTTGATGGCACTGGCAAAATAGCGAGCGTGTTTTGGCTGGAAACGGGTACAGGTTCGTGAGCGGCTCTGTGTATCATACACACCGCCTGTTTTGATGTAAGGACAATCGTGCTAGTCAGGCAAACTGTCGCGTTTCTTAGCGCATCCCCTCGATGCAAAATGTTTTGACACCTACGCTCAACCAGACAGCACCACGCATTTTGCACCGTGTATATAAGAGCTTAATTTCTCACCTGGACGAGTTAGTCAGCGTCACTTTTTTAAGGTATATTATTACTGCCACAGCCGGTCCGCCTCAAGAAAGTGTCCTTACAAAGAAGAATGTAACAAAATAAGTGAGTCTTCTCGTCCCGCATAAGCAAGGGCGTCGGTGACAAATTTATAGAGTCGACGTAACCTCGTTAGGAGTTGCCGTTGCTACTATAATAGTCCTCGCAAGGAGGTGCCAACAGTACGCGGTTGCGACATCTCGATGACACCGCAGAGCCGTTATTTACACCGTGGCGTGGCAAGTTGAGGCATAACCTCGTGAATCTTTTCTTTTCATTTTGACAAAAAACGAGGCAGCGCAACATCGCCAAGAAACGCCCTTGCTGTCGTCGGTTGCTGACTTTCCCCTCACTCGTTTTGCTCTTGTCGAAAGCGCGAACTTAGAAGAAACGAAGAGCAGCTCACGCAGTCGAGTGTTCTTGTGAACGCTCTTTTCTTTTTCTTTTTTTTTTGTGTGTTCATTATTCTTATTCTTCGGCGAACTGCTGTAAAATCGCGTTGCCGGCGGTTTGGGAAACGTGAGCACACCGCTTGCAGCGCCTGGCAGGCGAGTCAGCGCATTCGCGCCATTGATATGCTGATTCTGCATGCTGTAACACGTCTCCTTACGTAATGCGTAAATTTCTTTTCGTTCGCTTACGGCATGTGTCTGTAGCGCCAGCCTCTGTCGCGAGGAGTGCTTTCACCTCCTCTTCCCCACCTACTCATATTCATACTCGGAAGCTTCGTTATTGTTATATCTTCACTTACTGGCATGTACGCGTTAGTGACTCCTTTATTATTAGACATTAATATTGTCTATCTGGTCTGCTGTCTAGATCAATAACTGTATATATTGGATGATGCGGCCAGTGCGCTTCAGTAATGCAAAGACACAGTAATGAAGAACTTGAATAGTGAAGAACTGCATCTAACTCTCTATTCATGCACGGAAGCTTGGCCTTCAAAAGGCAGCATGCAACAGTTTAAGAGCATGTATCGAATCCACGCTGAACTGTTACACTGTGGGCACATCCTCGCAAGTAATAAGGAAAATCAGTGCGCGTAGAATTCATGAACGCACATCTGGCTCAATGTCTGCCCTTCCTGCCCAGACTGAAGCAGGTGACCACATTTTTTTTTTTCTTTCTGAAACGGCAACGCTCCTTGTTTCGGCGGCAATTTCAATGGTGAGTTAAAAAAGGAAAACGGGTGAGAACGCGAGCAAAGGCGAGAACCTGTATTGCATCCAGATTGCAGTCTGGCATCACATGCCCTACCGTCGTTGGCCGTATTCGTTTTCCTTCGAGGAAAAAAAAAAAACGTTCGAATAGCGTACGATTCGTAACCCTTGCGAAACTTGATTGGCGGATGTACGAGGCGCAACGTCATCGGTGACGTCGACCGGCAAGCGTGACCTTCGGGGTCTCCGTATGGTTCACGCGTGTGTCATCGTTTGGCGAGGAAAGGGCTTTTCCGATCTCTCTTAGGTTTGTAGTCAATCGGAGCGCGCCTGCGGCTAGTGCTGGCGTGGTTTTCACTCTAGATAATGTGCCCATAGGCTTGACGAAAACAGGAACGAAATGAGGTTTGGTCTCGTACGTGCGTCAACGGTTATTCAGATGGCACTCAGTTTTTTTTTTTTAAATATCTGTCACACACTTGTTCTAACCGCGTGCACCTTTCGGGAGGAACAATTATGTTTTGTAGAACATTATTTATATTATTATATGGTATTTAGGAGATGTTGACGCCTTTAATTGGCGCCGGCTACTCCTTTTCACATAGAGATATGAAAGAAAAAATTCATAAAGCGCTAAATATACTAAACGCGCAAAAGAACGAAGAAGGTATTCTTACAGACAAAAATAACGTTGCTCCGCATAAATAGGAAGACAGGCAGTCCCAACCAGGAAATTGTAGAATCATTGTATGAAATTGTAGAAAACGTAATTTCTGTCGTTTGTCGGCAGCCAAGGTATATATGTGAAGCTAGGTTACGAAGAACCGGCATTGCAAGATTTCAACGAGCAAAACACTGCTTGAGGGCAAGCATAAAGGGAAAAAAAAATAAGGAGAGAGGTAATCGGACAGAATGCTAAGTAGCCATGCCCACTGACTAAGAAGAAACATTCAGAGATCGATGGAAAGTTTCGACATGCACTGTAGATGGACCACCGAAGAAGTTGTGATTTTAATTATCAGTAGCCACCGAGTTTGGCTATTGCTCATACGCTGCATAAGGACATATTACGCTGTTTGCAGGTATCGGTGAATTTCAGCTTGATGTTTGGCAGGTTGTTTCGGCTTTTCAGCATATACCAAGGGCGGCAAGTACTCGGTCACTGAAGGTATAACGATCAATTCCATTGAGCCTTTAGTCAGAAGAAGAAGAGAGTTATAAAAATAAAGGAAGCCTTGGCAAGCGTAACTGCTACTCCTTTGATGAGAGTTAAACGATGCCAAATGATTTACAGATTTGCCGCAATGATCGTCCTAGGGGAAATTTCGTTTGCTTGTACCATATTCATATTTTTCACTACTGCGTGCATACATGCACATACGTAGCATAATTGATGTGCAAGGCACGAACTTTCCGTCACTTTCGCCGTTACACGCAATTTGCTTCGCAATACAAGTGGGCTGTTCTTACAACGCCGGTAGCCATCGATCATAGCGAATGCGGTGAGTATTTTGAATATGGCGCTAGATTGCAGGTCGAGATCTGCTTAAAGAACGCGCATCTTCGAGGTCGATATTTCTATTGGTCTGCCGCCACCGAGTTCATCGATTATCCTCACGACTTGCGCATATAACATTTTTCGATATTCGATTTGCCTTCACCGTGTCTCGCATATAGCGTAAAAGAGTAATTTCTTGTCAACCAACTTCAGTTCCGTGCAGCGGTTTGCAGACTATGGGTTACGGTCATTGAAAGAGCAACGAAAGGAAACAACCGTCTTAGTGTTCTCTTTCAGACTACTCTTAATTGTAAGCAGTACGGATCTAAGTTCAAGCCTTCTACGAGAGCGTCTCATACTTGAACGCCCCGCATAATTAGCACTAAGCCGTTTTAGTCATCCTAGCTTAAGAAAACAGAGAAAATGCGCAGCTTAATTTCACCGCATTTAGTGGGAGCCGAGCTAGCTCGTCTTCGGTTGGTCAGAACGCGGTGCCACTTTGTTGCCGGTGTGACAACTTGGACATTGGCGGCGTGACGGTTTTATAGCTATTGTAGATGTTATGCTATCCGCAAGACTAGCGTGATATTGGTAGAAGAAGGACCAGGGGCGACGGGAACACAACGAGAATGCTGACAGAACCGGCGTGTAACAAGCAAAACAAGGCGTTCATCCACGAGCAAATAAGTCTTTAGACGTGCCCAGCCTTCGTAACGCACTGCGGGCAACTGTAGCGAGAGAGACGAAGCGCCGAGGTAGGTGGTATAGAGAAGCGCGTGAGAGCTGTAGCCGGATTGCCTTGTGCGCGAAGGGCAGCCAGGGAGCCATCCTCGCGATGAATAATGCTCGTCGCTGGCTGCTCTAGTGAGAGGAGGCCGAGCAGACAGTGAGCGCTCTTGGAGAACGCTGCCTTGACCGCTTCCCCTTCCCTAACCCACTTCCCCACCGTACCGTTCTCTCCACTCGAACAGGAGACATGTCTGTTTACTTGCGAGCTCGAGACACAGATGTTTGAGGAAATGCGTGCGGTGTTTTCGAGCTGTAACAGTCGCGCAAGCGACAGCCATCTTACGCAAGCGTGCAAAGGACGTTGGTGGAAATGTCATGCGGCGCGTAATGTCGCTGAGGTAATTGCCTGGATCCCAAACCAAAACTGCAGACGAAGTGCAAAGGTATAGTTAGTTCGAAAACAATTGCCCGTGTACTTGTAGAGTTCTGTGTTCCCAAGTAAATATTGGAGGTTTTACAAATTTCTGTGTGCTATTATAAATATACAGACGCTTGAATAAATCAGAAACTATGCAATGCCTAAGCTATATCGATTCCTGTACACCCGTCGGACCGATGTGTGCTGTAATAGACTCCGCTGTAATTATTTCTATGTAAGTGTGCGAATCGCCTGACATTCAGTTTTTAGACACTATATAAAGCGTGTTAAAGTGATGATTGGCCTTGTAAGCGCTTATGTATTTACTTGCAGTCATGCGGTCTTACCTCCTCCTCTCTCGCCTTCTTCTGCGCCGTGGTGCCATTTTATCTGGCATCTACAGTAAATAAATCGAACGAAGAGCTCTCAGTCGTGACGAGAAAAGGTCATGTTTCGTTCTTATTGGTATTGCGGACTTCTCCTCCGGAAAAATAAGTTGGTTGCGACACTTCTAAGCAAACTTGAAGATGACTCTATGCTCTTCAGAAAGTAACGACCTCTGCCACACTATACGTTGACGCGAGAGAGTTACGAGTCCATAGAAGTGAAGGCGCAACAGATGTGGCGGCAAAGAAACGCCGACTTCTTGAAGATGTTCGCTCCGCATGTATGGCTGAAGGTCAAACTGCCAGGAATATGTGTTTATATTAGGTGGCACGAGCTGCTCATGCTGTCCTGTCGGCCTTAGCGCGCGACGTACGTGAGCGCATACCCACTTTGTAGTTGTACTTTTAACCCGTTTTTATTTGTCTCCTAAGCATATACCATCTGTTTCATTTCACATTGTTGTTAATAGCGTCAAATTTCCCCCGATAAATAAAACCATCCTCCTTTCTAAGCACCCGACATTGATCCGTTGGCCGGTAGGCTTATATTCATTCCCCAAAGCCCTAGCGCTGAAGTGCTCTTGGTTCGTTATTGATGCGGGTTCTTCCCTTGCTTGCGTGCGCACGTTCATTTCATTTCTATTTATTTTCTACCCTATTTGTCCTGTACACGGGCGATCTTTGGAATCTGCTGTGCATTTACCTAGCTTTCATTCCTCAATGTATCGTGGCTACACAGCGGATGGCGACGGTGTAACGAGCTGCTACAACGACTTGGCCGAGTCTCGTCCTCGGTTCCTATACAGGTTATAGAATCGGCGCGTTTCGGTGCAGAAAAAATCGCACTGCGGGCGCCCTTCCAGAGATGCACGACATGCCAGGCTGGGAAAACGAGACGCTAGAAAAGCTATACGGGCTCGGAATTTTAAGGCGATGCCCTCGCACGCGCCTGGGACAGCCGTCGCCCTTGTGCGTGAGCGTGCGCGCCGCGACCGACGACTTGGGGTAGCGAGAGCGGCGCGGCTTCGAGACGTGCCAGCCAGTTGCGCAACGGTTTGCCGCAGAACGGCGCTACGCGTTTGCTGACTCGCGCGCTGCGATGGAGGCCTTGGGAGTCTTTCGCGACTAAAGCACGTCGTAATATACGGCGCATGGGCGTGCAGAGCTGAGGATCTTTTCTAGAGGCTGGCCCTTGAGCGCTCGCATTTCAGGTTGATCCTTGCGTGAAGCGTAACAAAGCGAGGCTAAGCCAGCGACGTGCGATTTCGCGCGCAAAATATAGTACGAGCTGGCAAAAACAAGTATTTCGAAATAAGGGCAGGGCTAACAGCACCGTTGCGGAATACTCTAAAGAGGGACAGGAACGGAGCACTGCGTAGAACTTGCCAGACAACGCGAAACCGACTGACACAGGTAATTAACGTGCGTAGCGTATACTATTACTGTAGAGTACACGTATACATTGAATTGCTTCATAGTTCTGTCGGTAATCGTTCATGATGACACACTGCTCCCAGACGGACAATGCGTAGGCGCAAATTGTTTTTATTGTCTTCCACCTCATATATGTGAACACTCTGCGTGTTCAGCGTTAGGAGCTGGAACGCGTTCCGATCTAAAACGGTGTTTTTCGACATGCTAGGACAAATGGGTCGAGGGAGGTAAAGCTCAACCGACTGACTTGCTCTTGCCGTTCTTTTCGTCGTCTTACATGGCTTAACTAATATTCCTACGTCGCCTGCGTGGAGACCGACGGTATAAACTTATCCACACCTCACGGCAATATGCCGCGAATGAGTGCAACGCAGCAAGTTGGTTTTTCATAATGCCAGATGTTCGGCTGAGCCTGGCGCGAGCGTGTTGCAGCCGGCGGCCATTTCATGGAAATGTAGACGCCTCGCTCTCGGCTCTTATCGGCAGCGCAGCTTTGCCTTCCGTCTGTATCGGTGAGGCCTCTCGGTTCGCGCGCCAGACTTTGCCCTCCCCGCCCTGCGCCTGGTTTTCTCCGCGCGGCTGACGCGGCGTCGAGTGGTCGTCGTGCAAGCTCGCCGCCCATGTTTATTCGACACGCGATGCTGAGTCGAACGCTGTTGCACCGTCCTCTCGACCTATGCACGCGTACATGTAGAGCGCGGTAGTGTTCGACAAGCCTTCTGGAACCTCGTGACGAGGTGGTCGAGAAGTTAGCACGACATACAATCCTCTTGGCATATATAGTACGTGCTGAGCTGTATCGGACGGCCCCGAACATCATATGATGTTTCCTGCTCATACAAGCATCGCAATAGTAAACTTATTGGTGCTGCTCCGTATTTTTGTTTATCATCATATCTCTTATTTCCCTGCGAGCGAGTAAGGCAGGCGTTGTCGTCGGAAGTATGCCGCCTTTATTGCCTCTATACCGCTGCTGTTGTGCATGAGTGGAGTTCGATGCTAAAGTAACTTAAAAACGGCAGCGTATCTATCTATCTATCTATCTATCTATCTATCTATCTATCTATCTATCTATCTATCTATCTATCTATCTATCTATCTATCTATCTATCTATCTATCTATCTATCTATCTATCTATCTATCTATCTATCTATCTATCTATCTATCTATCTATCTATCTATCTATCTATCTATCTATCTATCCTGCACTGTACTGTACTGTACCCACAGCGCCAGAGGCATTACAGTGAGGGAGAGATGTCACATAAAAATACATCTTTCAGTCATAGGGCGATGGCGAACATCACTTTGTCAGTCAAGGCAACACAGAAGAATTACTATATATATATATATATATATATATATATACATATATAGTATTATTTATTTATTTATTTATTTATTTATTTATTTATTTATTTATTTATATAAGCTAAAGCTACCGATAGATTATACATCTACGAACAACAAATACAAAAGTGTCACTTTAATCTACAACGACTAAATCACAGCAAGCAGAAAATACAGACAATATAATCGGTTAAGCAAGGAAAAGAAGAAATGGCTGCAATAGACATTGACACAGGTGAGCAATCAAATTCACAAGGCGTCGTATCAGTTGCCGAATCACCAAGATGACGCTACTGTGGCACTGTACACACACACACACACACACATTGTGCTTTACTTAGTGGATAGCTTTTCTCTGCAGAACTCTGTGGGCATTCAGTAAGGTTCCCACTGTATGCATGGAGTCATGGCGTGGTCACGCATGCCGTGGCTTCCACGCCTCTGACGACGCACTCGCGACTAATTACCTCCACCATGCAGAGTATAGTGGCACCGACACTTTCTTCTGCGCTGCTTGTTTCCCTGCTTGTTCTTGAAACATCTGCGACTACGCTCCATCTATCCTTTGCACCGATAATATTCGTGTGCCCACCGAAGCAAGCGTAGATGTAACTCATCAAAGTATCAAAATGCTTCGAAAATATTAATTTTTTAGATGCCTTCCCGTGCTAGTGTGAGGGGTCAGGTTGCAGTCAGCGGACTCGTGCGCCGTGAAGAGATGCGACGCCGACCTATGGCTGCTGCCTATACTTATCTCAACTTCTCTCTTCTGGGCGTACAGTAATACATGACGTCCTAACAGTTCATGCATTAATGGCTCAGCATGGCCAAGGACTGTGAAGTTCTTATACTGCAGTAGCCCCTGCCGGTTATTAAACTACATTTGTATTATCTGGGAAGAAGGAAAGAAAGAAAGCTAAGAGCCTTCTAAACCAGTTTAACTTTTCGTATACCTGTCCCAGCCGCCGGCATGACGTGCGTACGAACCAGCCAGACCGTTGCTCGTCTTCAAGCCGAAAGAAAAAAAGAAAAGAAAGGAAAAGAACCCGCCGTGTCCGCCTACGCGAACCGGATCCGCTATCTGGTTCGTATCGTGGGTGTCCCGTTGTCTCGCCACCAGTTGGCGCGCACGCGCGTAAGTGGTGGAGATTCATTCTTTCACGGCAACGAGAAAGGTGCTTGTCGTAGTAAACATCTTATCACGCTGTCCAGCCAGCCTACAGGCGTCGTGCGACCACTCGTCATTATCTGCGGAACCTGCCTCAGTTGCGCTGTCAGGGCCGATTCGTTCTCACCTCCCGCCTATCAGCGTTGCCTACGTCAGTGTTTGCGATGCGAGTAAGCGCTTCATTCACGTAAACGGCGCGTGATGGAAGACTGGGAGAACTAGACGCTAGAATTTTTTTCTTGTTATGCGCGAGGAAGGCTGGCTTTCGTCGACAGACGACACACTTTCTTCGCCTCTTTGTTATGGCGCCGGTAGAACTTTCCGCTCTTTGTTTGTCTGGCGTTTCAGATTGAGTGAGATAAGGGGGCTGTAAGTGTCCGGGACTGCGGTGACCGATTCGCTCCGATCGCCATTTCGCTTATTTCGTGCGATAAATCGGAGCGCTGCTGTCTGGCTAGTTTGCACTTGGAACGCATGCTTGGTGCGTGATTTGCCACGTTGTCTCTCGATCCCCGCAGGCCGCGTACGTTCGACGCCGGGTAGCTTCTGCGGGAACCGCACTGGGTTGTAATGCAGTTGTTATTGACGGAGCAAATTTTTTACACCATTTCTTAGTGAAATGCACCGAAACACTGCCGCTACTTGGCAGTCCTGAAGTGGTAAAGAAAGGAAGGAAATTGGAATGAGAAAGAGAGAGAGAGAGAGAGAGAGAGAGAGGACTTTGCTTGAGACTTTTTACCACTTGTGATGTTAAAACAGGCTGTATGGAACGTGCGCGTGGAAATGCACATAGCAATGAAGAATTCGGCAATCCTTGCAGAACTTTACGGAATATGCTTGTACCCTGTATGAGCCGTGCGGCTGAGAGTCCCTCGGTGACATAAGCGCAAATGAAACCAAGTGTTTGATATAATGTAGAGACCCCTTCAACTACAAACACAGAGGATTCACCAAGGCGCATGGTATCTGCTGCTTGCTAGCGCAAGTTTGTCAGCGTGTACATGAAGCGGTGATTGATGAGCAAAGACATGTACGTCACCGGCAGCGTGTGCAACAGAGATTTGAACTGGCTGTCGCAAGTCCTCTCAGTCGCGGTTTAATGCGAAAGGCCTTTAGTTCTTTTCTTTTTTTTTTTTTTTTGCTTTCCATGCAGAGCTGAGAACTTTGGAGCGTATGCAAACAAGTTTTTAAAGGTCCCCAGCTGAGCGCTGTGTGACCGTATATAACGTCCGGTACGTGTGTGCATGCTACGGTGCAGCCCGTAGACTGCGCCGCGTGCACTTCCACTGAGCGCCCCCTGGCGAGCCACCGGGCGCGCCTGTTGCCTGACCGGATGTGCCAGTTTCCGCTGCACCGCAAGAGTTTCTCTGACCGCGCCGATTGTTTTCAGAGTCGCTCATTCAGAACGCGGCCTTTCTGCGGCCGCTTCGGGGTCCTCCCGGAAATTCGGTCCCCCCGTCCCTTCCTTCTTGCTCCTTGCACTTGTACTGCGTGTCTCTCGCTCGCTATCTTTCTGCACCCGCCCCCCTCTGACGTAAGCGCTCGCCAAGCTTTCTGCCTGCCTTGTTCCCTACGCGCACCGTTCACGGTCGTGCTCTAGTGCGTTGTGAGTGCTTTTAGCGACCAAGCCTTTGTCGATGTTGTTTGTGGACGCCTGGACCCAGTGAACCTGGGACAGGAAACGGGATAAGGCGATCTCGTGTACGTACGAGTCGTGGCTCCTTGGCGCGGCTACGAGGGCTGATCATGTGGAAGCGACGGGCACTCCGAGAAAGCGGCTTTAGACGCCGCGTGGTCAGTAGCTTGTTTACGTTTGTCCCACGTAAATCGCGAGTTCTGTATCCGCCATTTCCTATGGTGGATTAGGAGAGCTGAGCGTCAACAGCGCACTCCGAGCGAAAGAGATGCTCTCGGCAGGAGAGAACACCGGACGATGAACACAAATCTTTTTTGTCCCTCACTTAATTCGTGGAAATTTTACAACCGTGGTTACAGCGGACGAATGTGTCAGTTCTGTACCTGTCCCCCTTCCCTCCCCCTGCTTACGATACGAAGGAGTAACAATCGTGTTAGTGGGCTACATTAGCTTTCTAATTGCTGTTTTCCCTTGACTATATATATATATATATATATATATATATATATATATATATATATATATATATATATATATATGTATAGCAACAGACCCTGTTTGTCGTTTTTCCCGTTCTCGACACCTTTTCTTTTTTTTAGTCATTCTAGGGAGGGGCGCTGTTCAGTCAGCGGCCCAAACGAATTCCCTAATGGGTAACTGCATATAGCACTGTCTGTTAATCAAGAGACATATTTCTGATTATTCTTCATCATTTTAAATATAGGTAACGAAAATGTGTCTGTTCTTCATTTTCAGCCTTCCTGCTGCTAGTAATGACACGATAAAGGCCACAATCTATGTTTTTTTTTTTTCGAGTGAGCATTCAATAGGTTGATAAACAGCGGCCATTTTTAAATAGTTTTATCTTGGTCGTTAACATTTCGCGTCACTGACTTTTTCTCATTTGTATCTGGTGGTCTTTGGCCTAGCTACCCTTGTGCAACAAGAAAATCTGTCATTGCCTAATTAGCTCCAGTACTTATCTGGCGAATCGTATCTGGCACTATCAATGAACAATTAAGGGGTTGCTACGCTGAGCAGGAGGGCGCAGCGTACTACCATGTCAACGTCGCATCGAAGGTCACACATGCATGGAACGGTAATGACTTTTTCTGCTCTGCCGCACAAAATGGAAGGGTTCAGTTAATACGTCCGACACTTCTCGTAGGTCGTGGACGCAGCTGCTAGTTGGGTCAGGAGCACGCTTTAGGACACGCGGATGTACACTACTAAGACCCCAATCATGTATTTAGCCCAGAAAGCGAAAACACCCTCCTCCCTCACCAAGTCCCGCTTTCACCTGAGCGGAAGCGCCCGCTCGCGTCCTCCTGCAATAGCTGCTTCCGGTCTAGCCACCGCACATTCGTCAAGATCAGTGCCCGCTGGCGCCTTACGAGAAATACCCTACCAATACTTCTTTGCGGCGTATCCCTACACGAAAGAACCGTTAAAATGCGCGCTTTAGTTCGCTTCTTTCGGTGGAGAGAAGGCGCGCCGGCGAGGAGTCTTGCGGGAGGGACGCACAAAAGAAAGTGGCGGTCCGTTACTGCTGCGCGCAATAATGGAGCGGCCACCGGCGCTTCCCTTTCGTCCAGCCCTCGCTCACTGGGCTCGGCTTTTCTTGAGGCCACCAGAGAACGGCGGGAGAGCCCAACTTTCTAAGCCGGACGCGCGGATCGCTCCGAAAAGCTGCAGAGGCGGCGGCTGCCCGGAAGCGTTGAAGTGCATTTGGCTTCACACGGTGAAGGCAGCCCGCACTATCCGTGGGTACTGCTAGCAGTTGTTGCTGTTGTTGACCGTTTGTAAGAAGGAGGACACTGGGTAGATTCGACCCGTTACACGGTTTGCCTTCTACCGCCGTAGACGCACAACTTTCGCTGGCTGCGGTGTGAATGCCCGGTGGCTTCTGTCGTTAGTGCGTCTGCCAGTTCTGGATGACGGGGCTGTTGCGAATTTACAGCCCAGCCTTCATAAGCGTGGGCGGGTAGGGACCGATGGAGGGCGTGGGCCGTGCGTGCACCGGATACGGAGCTCCTTGAAGCACCGCTTCCGGCGTCACGGAAGCGTGTCGTGCGGCCCGCGTCTTTTACCTTCTTGTGCAGCCTTCATTCCGGCGTCGCGTTGTAACTGGTGGTAACTGACCGTTTCGTAAGGAAATGTTATACTTTTCGGAACGGTGTGCTATAGGCTAGCCGTTGGCTTCGTTACGACTTTATAGCACTTTTCCCGGAGACCACCGGCTGGACATCAGCGTAGTTACTTCTTTCAGAAGCAGCAGGCTCCTTCGCAGGTGTCAGAGGTTGTGTTTCGGAACATTCTCGCCATGTTACATCAGAAGTCACCCACAGCGATTCAAAGGCGATTAGCTAACCTATTATTCATGTGCGAATGAACGAATAAATTTTATTTTCAAGACAATGGCGTTTCGTCTTAAATACAGGGATAACGGTTAGTAGGGTAAGGGAACAGAAAAGTGCTTCGGACGCTTTGCAGTCGATCGGCTTCCAGGGCCAAGTCCCACTGGGATCGGAGGACTCGTCTGGCGTTGGCCCGGGGTGTAGTCGCCCACACTTGAAGGATGAATGCACGACCACAGTCTTCAGCTGTATTTATCCAGGCATCGTCCAAGAACGTGTATACTCCGCACATTCGTGTGGTGGTAACCGCGATCCCTGTGATACGATATTACTTCAACATGGTGGCAGTCTTGCACTTAATAAGCGGGTGGCACTCTTCCTCGAATGAAGTGCATAGTTTAAGCGTTACCATCTATGTGAGTCAAAGTGATGCAAAGTTTCGGATTCTCAAAAACTATTAGGCAAGAAATACGTTCCATTCCTTGATGTCGTTATTACTTGCCCTAACTTAAGGCAATTTATCGAACTTGTATTTAAATGTGGTGTGCAGAGAATCATTGTGTTGTCGCACCGGGTAATCTGTGCATGAATAAACATATAACAAAAAAAAAAAAAAACTCAATGTCACGCAGAACTGTACCAGACAAAAGTGTTGCAATGCTTGCCTTCACCACGAAACAAAGTCCACTCAAAGCAAAAAAAAAAAACAAGGATGTCTCTTATGCTGCAGCATGGCATTTAATGAATTACAGTGACACTGGACTAACAGTCCTCTGTTGCCGTAATAGGCAGATGAAACACGGCAGTCCATTACAAGTATTCATTGGAGTACGTTACGCCCGCAGCGTTTATCATCTTCTCATCCAAGACATTTGACATACAAAGCGTTACGCATTAGCTACACTTTATCTACCAGCCTATGATGCATAGAGGGGAGTACGTGTCCTTTCCGCTGAGGGCTGAGGCGACTGGTAACTCTAAGCCGCGAAGCAGTTTCGCTTACATGATTCACGTCTCAGAATCGAGAATATCCAAAGGCGCAATGCATTATTATAGCTCGCCTGAGCTCTCTTCTCAACGTGCCTACGTTCGCCGATTTCATCTTCTTGAGCCCGTCAGGTAGAGTGTACCATCACAAGCAGCTGCTCAGCTGCCTACATTGTTGACGCAATCGACGGTCTGAGTGCCGTCCTGTTTGGACGGCGGGTGCGAAGCTCAGAGAGAATGAATGGCGCTGCTGATAACGCGAACTCGCACATCTGTAGCCACCCTACAACCCCCCCCCCCCCCTCCCCACCTTCCCCGCAATCTTTGTCCTTTACGCCATTCCCGTTTTGGCATTTATCTTATCTCTGCCCTGTATAGCGTCAACGACGGCAAACGTAGTACGCGTCCGAAGCTCCTATGCGAGCGAGCGCTAGGAACGTTCGATTTTCTGACTCGAAATATGAAAGGCGCCATTAATCATGGAGAACCGGCTTACTGAGAATATTATTTTTGTATCTTCCCACTTGGCGAACGCCTCTATTTAATCCCTGCCCAAGGACTGCGCCAAAGTGCACGTTTTAAGGTAGAATATAGCACATTTGGGGAGACCAACTCTTCTACCTATACCCCACCCCCCCTCCCCCCATTCGGTGCTCTCCCTTTTTCCTACATGCTTTATTCACGTGTTTTCTTTGTCCACGTGATCGACGGATTCCGTGTGAACATAAATGTGCTACTATTTACGATTTACGAAAGCGCACGGTCAGTTTTAATGCCAAGTGTGAGTTTGCGCCACTCTTGTCCGGATTCTACGTAGTTTTATAGAACGCAGTGAATTTTGTGCGGTGACTCGTGAAACGACGTTCAAAAGGATTGAAATTGAGTGACACGTCAATTTTCTGAGAACGTTCGTAGCCGTAGCAAAATTTACAGGGACCAGTACTGTGGCATAGAAAACTCGGCATTATACGCTTTACAGTCGAACACGCATGTATCGAACTCGGATATAATGAATTATCGTGTATGACGAACAGCTGTAAATTTTCCCTTGGAAATGTTTGTATACAATTTTTATTTTATATATCGAATTGTTGATACATTGGAACTATTTCGCGATCCCCTTCGAGTTCGATATATCCGGGTTCGACAGCAAAGACCCCACTACAGTTTTTTTTATTTATTTTTTTCCAATATGGGACGTGAGTGAGGCCTCTGCTGCCCTGGAGCCAGTTATGAATCAAAAGGACTCGCTGAAGTTGTGTAGTAGCTGCGTACGATAGTCGATGGTGGCGCATGGCTCTCAGGGTTCTCTATATTTACGCACTCACACAGTGAGCAGACAGCCGACCTCGAAGCCCGGCGGTGCTAACAAAGCAAGCGCGTTATGCCAGGCCGGCGTATACGAGCTGCCGCCGCGCCTCGGCGAGGCAGCGCGCGCGTTGTTATTTCTGGATCCTCCGTGGTACCAGCACCAGCGCCGACGGCTGAGCTTTTCATTGAGACAGGCTCATTAAGCCCCGGGCTTCGCCTGAATGGAGCGACGAGCGCCAGTGGAGATCGCACGAGCTTTCCCGGTTTCCCGTGGCAAGACGCATCTCGTTTTCGCATTTGCCGCCGCGTTTTGGAAAGCGTTTTGTTAGCTTTTTTTTTTTTTTTTCCGTCTAGATTTCACGGCTGTTTGCCGCAAAAGCTGACTCCGCCCGGCACCACTGCGGCCGTCCGCGGCTTCTGCAAAATAAACACGCCGCAGCTGTGCTGCTCTCTGCTGGGAGCATAGTTCAAGGGACGGTATACAAATAGAAGCCGACGTCTCCTCCTCGCGCACGGCACTGTCTCTCTCCCGAGTCCTCTTTTTTGGGAACATATCTTCATTATTTTCACTCTCCCTCTCGTCCTTTGTTTCTTGTCGGCAAGGGTTGCGGCAGAAAATGCCTACGGATTTGCTTACAGAGCCAGCGATTCCTCTTTCCGCTGAGTCTGCACAGCGGTTTCGCTCCGCCGCCGCTGGTCTGCGGTTTCCCTTTCCTGCGTACTCGTCGCTCCAGTTTTCATTTTCTCCTCACTCGCTCTTTCTGCATTCCCTCTCAAAGCAACCTCCTCTCCTTCATTTCCTTCTCTCAATTGTTGTTCGCCGCTTGCCGGGTAGATGGCGCTAGCAGTCGCGGTGTGTGTTGCTTCGCGAGTATGCTCTCGGTTGGAACGAGCCGGCGTTTGGCCTCCGTTCTCGGCTGCATTCCGTAGCTATTCCTGCGGCCTCAAACTGGACTATTCTCAGGTATATATTTAAGCTAAGGCCTACGTGTCAATCGTACGTCCCATCTGAATGAAAATTTGATGATCCATTCAAGTGGTAGTGCAATTACAGGAATGACGTACACCGTGCAAGAATCATGGCGACATGTCGTCTACGTGTTATTTTCCATTTCAGCCGACCCGTTTCACTCTGTAAATTTCGCCACTGATGACAATTTTCGCCGGCCTCACAGCTGGCCTGCTTTAACTGACATTTAGAACTGTTCTCGGAAAAACGCAATATGTGAAGAAGGCAGAAAAAATAAATGCGGAATCACAGCACCAAATTTAATTTGTAGCATTTTTGTAGGTGCAGGTGTTTGTAAACGGGCTGATTTGTCTCTGATGAAGCGGAGCCCTCGACCATAGCCTGTGTTACAACCGACCTTCGGATACGCCAAGTGATAAAGTAAACGGAGTGCGATGCACGCAACATTGTGCGATAACCGATTTGACTCACAACTCTCTTATCATCGTACTGTGGCTCACATGTTGCGAGGTTGCGTCAGCCCAGGCTGGACACTGGAACAAAACGCCGGCGTATACGTACTACGCCTGTCGAACGTTGATTACACGGAAAACAATGAAGCCAGGAGAGCTATCAGTGCTGGAATTTTTCGCGCTGTCAGAATATGCCTCGAATATTGGCAACGTCGGCGCTTCACCATCGGCGCTACCAGTGCAGATCATTATCTGCACTGCAAAGTTGGGCAAAAGCAAGTTTCTCAATCCGATACATTATGATTGAATATTTCGGTAAAATCAACGTCTGAAAATTTGGAAACGATTTTGTATGTCACCGTTCATTTGAAAACTGCATGATCACGGACTGTGGCTACTGCTGATCTTGCGTTCCGACTATGGTTCTTTAGCACAAACTGGCGGACAGACACCAGCATCGTCCATGTTTCGTTTTTGTTTGTCCACCACGTTGTGCTAAGTTACCATAGCCAGAATCCCTCATCTGCACCTGTGGCGAACTTGCGACCTATATATATATATATATATAAAATAACCATTTCAATATTTGCTGTTCATCTAAGCCCTTTTTCGTCAAAGCTGCAGCGCTTGTATGACACCTGTAGAGTCCAAGAGGTTAGATACCACCACGAAAGCACGTCCTCGTTGACCATTTTCTCTGCTCACTAGCTGCTCGAAGTTTCCGACCAAGGTTTCCGACCGAGCCACTGTGCTGGGTATGGTGGCGCCATCCTTCGGACGAGGTGCGAAACATTGAGAGAGGAGCTTAGTGCCTCCTCCGCCTCCTCCACCTCCTCGTCCTCGCTTGTGGGCTTCTGCCCCATTTCCTGGCTGTGTCCATTCTATCCCCCCTTCGTTGTCGTTAGTTGTGTAGTTTGTGCCTTTTTTTTTTTTTTTCGGTGTCGGTTGTATTCAGTTGAAGGTTACGCTTTTTTGGCCTTTCTTTTTTTTCTTTTTTTTGTGACCGACCGTCTTGTGATTGCCCGACAGCCTTTCCTTCACCGTTTTTGTCGTTGCTGTCGTGCACGTTTGAGCGGTTTTTTTTTTTTTTTTTTTTTTTTTTTTACTTATTGTATTGTCAAGCTTGCATAAATTTGACTCCACGAGGCTGTCCCTTTGAAACACACGAAGACTCGGTGCTGCTTTTCGCAATGTCGTTAATGTAGTGGATCATTAATCTACATCTTTTCCGCGTGCGGCTTTATTTGGAGCAGCTTTTCCGAATGACGCGAAGCAGGGCTACGAGCTAATCATCACGCTAATAGTCTTGTAAATTCACTTACACATCGCTGTCAGAGCTGTAAGCGCGCCCGGACTATAGATTACGGCGCGAATTCCTCGTGTAACTTGTCAGTTCGCGTCTGTCTGCTGCTTTTTTGTGCGCAGTGACTTCCCTCGCTCTATATTTTTGTTTCCTTTTAATTGCCTTCAATTCTAGCGTCTTACGTCAACCGGCTCGGCGTCAGCGTCGCCTCTCACTGTCAGTAGAGGCAGGGGGGGACACTGCTGACTCGTTCGTCAGACGACGGGCAGCCGCTTTCAAACTCGCGCTCGGCGCTGTTCGCCACAGTCGAGCAGCCACGGCCTTGGAACCGTCTGTTCTCTCTGGGGAGCCGACAGCTCGTAGAGATAGCCGCCACAGCGCAGCCTCGTTGGGTAACAAGTGCGACAGCAGAAAGAAAGAAAAACAGTTTTTTTTTTTTTTTTTAATGAAAACAAACGCATGCCAAGTCTAGAAATGCTGCAGAGATAAACGCTGGCGGCCAGCAGAAATATAGGCACGAGCGACAAGTATACGCGAGCGAGCGCACGCAGCAGCGAATTTTTTCAAGGGCAGACAAATTGTAAGCCGCCCAAGCGTAGACATAACAAAAGGTGGCACGCGTTGGCTTCCTTACCGTCTCTTTCTTGGCACCTCGGCGCTTCTCGGGGATCGCGCGTTCTCCGTCATCAGTCACCGTCACTTGCGAAAACTATTCGCACGTATTTTGGAGGCGTTTGCGCTTCTTATGGTATACCTCTGCGCTCATGTGGCTGTTGCTGCTTGCTGATCGAGGAATCCGTTATGATTACGAATTGATAAGAGAGCGAGGAGGGAGGGAGGATGCTAATAAACTTGATTGATTTCATTTCTGTCACGCAGCATCAGGTACGCTACTGCCGCAAACCTTGAAGGCTGCAGGCAAGGAATTGACATACATAGAAATGTCCTCGTTTAATGCTGCTTGCAACGTTACTCAACTTTTTTCTTCTTTCCTTTTTTTTCTTTTTCTTGCTGTGTACCTAACCTCGAGTTTAACTTTGCACCGGCAGACTTAACCCGAACTCGCGAGCCCGATATCTGACCATCTAGGTATGATTCTACCTTAAAGCTTATGATTTTTTTTTATTCTTATGTTTCCCCGTTATACGGTAATAACTTATTTCGCCGTATTAACGACATGTATCTGCGCAATCACTGACCGGAAAAGCGCGTGTGCTAAGAAATAGACGCGACGTACGTCAGCATCTGGAAATGCTGGAGTAGGAGTGACCTCCGCAGGGAGGTCACTGTGCCAGGATCCTGCAGCTCGCGTCCAAAGGGTTTGGGAAAGCTTTGGTGGCCTCGGTTGCAACTTCGGTTTCGTACCCGAACGGCTAATTGAAAGCATATTTGCCTGCAACCGCGCTGGTGGTGACGGTGAAGGCGACAGCCTTAACAGACCCTGATTGCTAGCGGCTGATATCCGTGGCTTCATAAATGTCCACTAGAGACGCGTGTGGTGCGGTATCGTCTAACTAAAGACAACCGCCTGGCACTCTTCGGCCTGGCTAGCAGAGATAGCGAGCGGCACTCCTTTTTGAGGCAGAGACGAGGAAGACGCTGCAAGGTTGTGTGGGTCAAGGTCAAGTTTGACGAGCCGGCTCTCTTGCTGAAGCCGGCGAAGTAGGTCCGCGCGGCGGGAGAGTGGCGGTCACTGCTGTGTTTGAGAGGCGGCTCCTTTCAAAACTGCCTGCAAGGCGTGCTTGCTGGCAGCGCGAGCATGCGCTTTCTTTCTTTCTTTCTTTCTTTCTTTCTTTCTTTCTTTCTTTCTTTCTTTCTTTCTTTCTTTCTTTCTCTTTTGTCTCTTGACCTTTCGAAGAACTGATGATATGGGAGGGTGGCTGGGAAAGATAAAGGCGTGCAGAAAAACAAACGGCGGGAATCGACTCCAACATGTTTCGCGCTCGACTACACCCAGTATATATGCCATCAGATGATGCTGTTCTATACCAAATCGAAACCCTTGTAAGAACTTATATTGCGGGATCAGAAAGAACTCGCTGCTTTCTTGCAGGTGTCGTTCAAAAAGTGTATCGACGAAGAACAGCTCGCTAGTTCGTTGCCGGTCAACGCTTCGCGTTGTCGCCTCCTTTTTCTTAGTATTGATCCTCAGTCAACTTACCCACTTCTTCATGCTTCTGAGCGTGCTGACGACAGTTCGATCGACATTGTTGATTCGGCGCAGGTGGAGGGAGCTTTAAATTTAATCTCCATCGCCGTAGTCAGCGCGATAATGCGCACACGAGCACTGTGTGCAGTGTATCGAAGGCCGTTCCTCGTCTGCCGCCTCCTCAACTCCTACGTAAGCTCCCACGGACGATGTTCCGGCTCCGTTTGTTCTTTCTTGTCCGCCGATGCGGCCGGCCTCAGTGAGCCGCAGTGCGTGACAAAGAAGACGTCGCCCCCTCGGCGGAACGACGAGTGAGAGGAGCTTCCTCCCCCTTTTGACACCAGAGAGCGGAACGAAGTAGAACGAGAAGGTCGACCGCACCGACCTTCTGTTTCGACTCGGCGATCACACTTTCCCTTTTCTCTGTGTGTCATTCTCTCGAGCTCCTCGTCGCCTCCTGCCCGCTGACAGATACGTGCTCGGTTTCGTCAAAGCGCAGCGAAATAAGACTGCTCCTCCACGTGGGTCCCTGATACGCGAGCGAGGCGCCTCTGTGGATGCGTTCTCTCGTTCGTATCGCCGTCGCAGGGGCGATGCCGCACGAGCGGCGACTTCGCGGCGTGACATCGCGAGGGATGGGCTGCGGGGGCGCGACTTCCTTTTCCCGTCGCAGAAATCCGCTGCGCGCTGTCGATAAGGGCCGCCGCATCGCTGCTTTCCAGAAGCGATCGCCGTTGCTGCTTCCGCCGCTGCTACCGCACACCACCACACAGTGTGTGAAGCTTCTCACAGCATTTCGCTGCAAGCGCCTGAGCGCGCAACTGCTTGGGCTGAGGGCCCCAGTCTCTACGCCTATCGCACTTGCGCAGCTTGGATGAAGGGCTTGCCCAAGATGTCTTGTGGGAATCAGGGCTTGTTAGAGTTGTGAAAGGGCCGCTATCTCAAACCTTTGGGACGGCTCGTGGCTTTCTCTGCGAAAGTATGGGTGAACACGTGGGACATGCTGGCTTCAATGCTTGGTTCGGCTGCTACTGCCGAGTGGACGACAGATTCCTTCTGCAGCCATCCAGCTGCACTCTTCACTGTAAATTCGTAGTCACAACTAGCGAAATAACCGATCCGTCTACAACAATGACGCTCTTGAGGCTATAGTGCGATCAGTTGCAGTAGCGCTGCCAATGAATATTGCACTTTGCCGTAAGTCATCATCGTAGAAAGTACGTCTCCGGTGCTCTTGAACAAGGGAATTGAACCCGGGAGCGCATGGTCAGCAGCGCATCGCTAAAGCGATTGAGCCACCGATCGCGGCAACTATAGCTATTCATTTCTCATTACGTTCCCGTGTCAGGAGCACCCGAAGGGCAGTAACAGCGATAGTGGCGCTGCTAGTGCGACTGGCGATAAGAATCAGAATGATGCAGCATTTAGCTTGTTTATGTTAGCCACATAAATATATTTTAGAGTTGGGGTAAATACTCCAGAAAATTGTGTCGACACGTAGTCGTAGTTTGGCCACTGATCGCAACTGTAGGTGCGAGCTATGCAATTTTTGAAAGGCAACAGTCTCTTTCTGATGGCAGCGCGGTTATCTGAATTCGAAGCGCAGAAGCTGCGTGCTTTATCTCACAATAACACCACACCTGCCACCCGGCCTCTAGCGGAAAAGCTTCGAAAGGAGTGGCTTCCGACATTTCGCCGATGAGATTTCGTCCACCACACTTTCTCATTCTTTGCTTTTGTTTTTCTTTTCGAGTCTACGCTGCCATGTACAAAAAGAAGCCAATTTCAAAAGCGAGAAACTGCTATTGGCTGGCACATCTCCTTCGCCAGCAAGCCCAGGAGGCGTTTCCGTTGAGCGAATGCCGCGCCACCACACAAGACCGACGCGAGGGTTGAGCCTCTGAGCTTTTGTTTCCTTTCACTTCTCCCTCGCGAGTTTTCAAACACTCCGCTGAAACCAAGCTCCGCCCCCATCGAAGCCTTTCATACCAACGCGACCATATTGTTTTTCTCATTGTCGGAACTTGCACCCTTACTCCACTTGACGTTAGTGCCCGGCAAGAAGATATGACATGTAGGACCATGTGTGCGGTATAGTTCAGTTGCAAGACGTGTCAGGATTGCTTAGAGCTTAAATTGTATGTCCTGAAGTAACGATTACTTATTGCAATCTCAATGTGATCAGCATCTGGTCTCCAAGTAGGAAAAGGCACATAACGGATTGTGGACGTTGTGGAGGAACTCATGCATCCGTAAACTAACGCGGACTTGCTTATCCGACTTGAAACGACTTTAAGGTAAGTGAAAAAAAGCCTCACCTTAACCTCCCCCAATAACGTTTAATGGAAGATGGGGAGGCATCGTTATTTCGACGTGTCGTATTCAGAGCTAAATTAAAATGGTCTTTAGCTACCTACTCATTTAGGAAAAGACGGTAAAATGCACTCAATTGCTCGTGTAGTCGGGCACTTTCATCGTCTGAAGACGGGCATACTTTCAAGCTAATCCCATCATCCTATGAATCTCGAGCGTTTCTTGGAACTAGTCATTGTGCAGGGACTTGAGGATTTCTGCCTTGAGCAAGTGACTCGCTGAGCATATGGTGTACGCTCGCGAGTGCATATGTGCAATCGGTGTGCAAGTTTCCAGTATAGCCAGAAAGATGTTGCTGGGATCCGCCATGCGTCCGGATATATGCCGTACAATACAATCTGTTCATCAGCGAGGGGCCTTCAATTGTAGGAACGCGCCCACATGCGCGCGAGTGGAGTACAGTGATCCTAGCGTCCGATAACGCAGCTATTGGTTGCGGCGGTGATGATGGTGGCAGCAGACGTTTGCCCACCAGAGCTGTTTCCCATCTCGGGCATCTTGACCACCTGTTCTGCATGGGCAGCCGCCATTGGTCCGGTTCCGATGAATCCGCGCGCCGGCAGGTGTTGTTACGTGTCCACCAATCTGCCTGTCGTAAACACGTGTTTTTTCTTTTTATTTTTTTTACCGCACGCCTGATCTGGCTCGACAACATTCTTTAAGTTTTCTCGTTAGCAGTTTGCATATGCCTTTGCTTCTCTGTGTGTTGCCACTATTTAGCCTGACAGGCCGCGGGATTGCACAACGTCTCCACTTTTATATATGATACTAGCTCCTATCTTGTTTCTTCCGCTGCCGTTTCATCATCAGTCGTATTTTCCCCATCGTACGTGTTTTGTTACTGTCACATTTTCAACGCTTTTACCTTTCTTACTACCGGGCTACCAAGCGTTTCTTTGCCTTCTGCCGCGAGTGACCGTTGCGACCTCTCTGTCCCACGGGTCGCAGGGGTCAGCGTGCGTCCGCGACAGAGCTAGTCTCGAAGAGCGCCTGTCTCGCCATCCTTTCTCACTTCCCCTCTATTGGTTCCTTAACCAGGCCCAGCGAAATACACTTTCTCGTTATTTTTCTTTGAAGTTGTCACGACAGCATTAAAAAGAAAAAAAAAAAGGCATCCTCCCTCCTGGTGACTGACTTTGTGAAACCTGCGCGTCTTCCCGGTTTTCATTATTTGGGAGCGGACGATACAAGCAAGCTGCGATGGCCGGCAGCATTGTGCCGCGAAAACGCGTGCCGATGCAGCCGCGCTCCGTTCGAAGCATCCCGGGGAAGAAAAGAAATTCAAGTATTAAAAGAACGTAGATAAAAATCTAGAAGTCTTAGAAGATTTGCCAAGGAAAGCCGGAGAAGGGAGGGGGGGGGGGGGGGGGGGCGGTGGCACGCGAAAGGAAGGAGGGTGCTCGCTCTATAGCTGCTGGTATTCATTCAGTTGGTGTCACGCTTTGCCGTACGCACGTCGGTACAGGAGGCATTGAGGAGCAAGAGGAATAAAAAAAAAAGGAAGTAAAGAACACCAAGACACGCGATATAAGAACCTTACGGAAAAGGAAGAAAACCGCGAGACCTATAGAGGGCGGGAGGGGGGTGGTGTAGGCGAGGAAGGTCTCCCGCCAGGCAAGAGAAAAAGGCAGGGGGGTTCGCGTCTCCCCCTGGGGGGAACAACCCCTGGCCCTCCGTTTTTCTGAGCTTTTCCCCCCGTTTTCGCCGACGAAGGCAGCTAGCTCCTTGGGTTCTCTAGCAGAACGAGAACCCGCGTGGTGTGGCTGGCGGAAGGTCCTCGACCAGCTGTCCGACTTTCCCACGGCGCTCGCAAGCAGACGCGAAAGGTTCAAGGGGAGGAAAGGGGGGGGGGGGGGGGGGGGTTGCCTGTCCGTAAAGCGGGGAAGTCTGCTGGCTTTCTCGCCCCACTGCCGCTGGCTCCGTGGTTCCACAATCAACAGCACGCACCGGGGCTGCTGTTCCGACACCGTGCCACTGACCGCACTGAGCCTCTCCCCCTCCCGCCCGTCTGGGCGTCAAGGAAAGAGTCAACGTCGATGAGGCCGTGCGGCAGGCTACTGGCGATGCCGCGACCCGGAACGGTGTGCACACAACTTTCACCTGCTCCTGCAAGCTCTCGCACCGCCAACTGCATGCTATGCTGATTTTTCTCCAAACTTGCACGATAGTAGATGGGGAACGCCAAATCCAGATGCACGCAGCGTGAAAAAAAGAAAACGGAACTCCGATTCTCCTATATTAGCGCATAAGGCCAACACTACATGGTCGATATTTATACAAGCGGGAAAATACGCTGCATATGCGGTGTAAACTGTGGTAATTAAATAAAGATCAGTACAAAGCACGCCCATAGTTCTTAAAAGTCGTATAGCCACGCTGAGCAGCAGCAGGGTAGTTTGCGTCTGCGTGCGTGCGTGAGTGTGTTAACTAATCCTGGGATATTGCGATTAACGGGGCCTGTTGTTCTGAACCTCAGAGGCTTTTGTAAGAAAGTCAGGGAGCTTGTATTATCATTTATTGATGTCCAGCCTAGATTACCGTGGATAAAATTTGGCGGCCATTTATTACTAAAAAAAGATTTTAAGAATTATCAAGGAATTTACAAATAACGGAACCCAGTTAGCACAAGCGGCACCTCAAGCCGAGTTTGGGTCCTGATTACGTTCGGTGCGGCCGGCAATACCACTTGTGTGCTCGAAATGCCCTTTAGAGTACGCCAGGCTGCTGCGTTCACAATGTAAAAACATACGCATATAATGTGCAGTTTTAAAGGTGATAGTCGTCGGAGTTAAGTCGCTTCGCTCTATAAGGAAGCCGCGTGGTATTAAGCTATAACAGGCGGCCTTAAGCGGCGCCAGGTCAGGGGTCATTAGCGTGGAACGCATGGCTACGTTTTTGGCGAGACGGGCAGTGGAACAGCCGAAACAAAACGCGCTATGTGCATGCACGAGCGAGAGCGCTTTATTTATTTTGAGCCAGCCGACTTCACGCACGGCTCGCTTCGGTGGGCGCAATGTAATGCGTTGCTGTAGAATTTCCCTCCGTTCTAGTGCGAGGATAAGGAACTACTTGTTTTCCTTAAATCGTTCTTCAGGTTGCATAATCGAGCGCTTTCTGCAAAGACAAAGTACACGGTATGCATGCTTTCGTGAGTGGTTTGTACATTTCAGAATTGCTACACGCAGGTAAAAAAAATATATGAAAAAGAAAACGTGACCTCCAGGTGAAACGTACGCGTCCACTTTTAGGAAGACAAGGTACGGAAAGTTCCGACGCAGATGAAGCTCGTCCACATTACGGTCTGTAAGACTCTGGGATATCAAAGTACAGTCCAGTCGTATAGCATTACCCTCCAGTAACACCATATATGTTACATGTGAGATTTTTGTAAGAGTACGGCTCTTGATTTTTATACCACGTGGCATGGATTCAATGTGGACATATGGAAAAGGGATGCAAGAAAAAAGTGAGGCCGAACACGCACAACTGCAGGCGCCGTATTGTGGTTAGGCAAAAATAAGAGGCACGAGCGAGCACGTTCGAGAAACAAACACAACGAGACCCGAGCGAAGACGAATGAATCGTTGTGCAGTTGTGGGAGGCCAGCCATGGCGGGCGCACAATGAGTTGCGTTCGCTCCTCCTTCGGCTTTTCACTCTGGCCGCTCCACCCCCCAACCAATTGACTCACTTTTGCGTCGAGTTTTCTCCGTCCGCGTTCACGCTTGCAGGATTACGGGCCGCAGACTTAATTTCCGTCGTCGCTGGTCTCTCGAGGGCTTGCGTAGTAATTTCAGGCATTGTTGCGTGCCGGCACGCGCTGAGAGCAAAGAACGCAGAGAAAGCAGGCACATGTTGTCGAGCGCGCACTCTTCGCGTACGAAAGCACTTTCAAAATAGAGTGCTTATGTAACGTATGTATGGGCGTTGTGCTCATTTGTAGAAAGAACCCTCGAGGGTCACGTCTGCGCACGCGCAGAGCTGAGAGGTCTGACGACCGTCTTACGGCCGATCGTAAGTTTTCACCGCTGTCGTCATGTAACGTATACGAACGCAACGCAGTGGACACGCGATGTCTCGATAACTCGAAGCAGCGACAGTTCAGATTACTAATTATTGCAGTCACCGGAACGCCCTCTGTGAAACGGGGGACAACATCTGCTTGATTGTAGCTCACCTTATCTACAATTGCCTTCGCTGAAGTCCCCTGTCGGTGCTGAGACGAGCTCGGCAACTGTTATGATCGATATTTTCAGCGCATTCGTATAGCCACCTTCTCAGCTGTAAGCGCTGCGCACACCTCACGCTTGGCACATAAATCTAGTACATGCGCTAAATCTGCCCAGCAACTGTTCCTTGGACTGGTCTCCTCTTTTTGGGCGAAATGAAGAATTCACCACCACCACCCAGTCGAAAACTATTCCTCGTTCTGGTGTAACCTACAAGCACTACTCTCTAGTGGAAGCGCAACAAAAAGTACTAATTATTCGACACGCTTAGAATAACAAATACTTGTGTTGCATTACCATGCAGTTCTCGCGGTGTGCTACTGAGCAAGTTTCAATGCTCGAGCTGCGATTAATGACATATTGTTTGCAAGGGCTGCGTCAACTCGATATGAAGCTCGCAAAGCTGTACTGCAATTTTTGTCAACCACGGGACCAGACTCTCGCCTCTAACGCTGGTATACTCTGCGTGTGGCTGTGTGGTCTGTTCTTCATTCCTCTTTTTTCTCTCTGTCCTTTGCAAGTGGGTGGGCGTGGTGTCCCTTTTAGGAGAAGATTGCTAGCCCGCTTTCCTTTCTCTTTGTGGTGTTCTATAATCATAATCTGTTAAGATGATGATTATAATTGAGACGAACAATGATCCAGATTGGAAATGGCTACTATGTTAAAACTGTTCACGCACACGTCCCCGCATTGTACCAGGTTGAGGCAGATGAATGAAGTGTCGTGACAAGAGGAAGCGGCGCTGTTATGACGTCATCAGCGCAACTTACACCGTCTTCTCTCCCTACAGCGCTTTCTTTTTTTTTTTTTTTGCATTAAACACCGCTTCATTGTCCCTCTTTTCCGGTCAGGACGAACAGCGTATCCCCGACGTAAAGCAGCAGTAACAGAACAGAAAGGGAAAGAATGGGGATGGCAGGGTTGATCCCCTTCACTGGGCTTAGGGAGTGAACGTAGCTTTTTATGTCTTTGTTACGTCATTGTAGAGAAGGAGTCGGGCAGGTGGAGCGGGACCTACTTTTGTTGTTTCCAGCGTGGGGTCGGGGGAAGGCGATAGATAGGGGCTGCTTCGTTGGAACAGACTACGCTGTCTGGCGCAATGACGCTGTCTGTCCGAAAACAAGAGAAAAAAAGAAACAGCAACGCACCTCATTGGCTTCCTTGAGTCGCCCCCCCCCCCCCCCCCCTCTTTGCGATGCGCTTCAATGTGACTTCTTAAGACATGCTGAGAAACTAGCAACGTGAAAACAAATAATAGCGGTGCCTCCCAGTCGTGCTCTGTACACACTGCTTGCAGGAACATGTATACGCAAGCGGCGATAGGGTGCGGGTTTTTCCTTCACTCCCTCTCTTGTCTTTCAGCATACCCGTATTTGTTTGTCTGCTTGTTTGTCGGGCCCGCTTCAGAGGCCGAGCGTTCCCCATCGCTTGAGTTTTTGTATTGCTTTCTTTTCCTCCTCATCCTTTCGACGTTTATCCCGACGCCACCGCTTCCTCTTTTTTCCCCGTCTGTGTTCTACTGGCCGACTTCCTTCAAGCGAGAGCAAAATGGTTCAAGGCCGTTGCAACGGAAGGGGTTCCCCAACGTCTTCTACCTTCAGGCGCGCCTTCCCAGCTTTCTCTCTCTCTCTTTGTGCCTTTGTTCGCTACCTGCAGCACCTGTGTATTTTAGTCCGCTACTTTTCGTTCCCTTGGCCTGTGTGTCCGTGCCACTCTATAGCCAGAGACGTAACGGTTCGAGTTACTTCCTGCGTCAGCATGGGAGTAGATGCTCGTCTCTCGCGCTTGTGCTGCGTCATTGGAATAATTACTCTTTTTCGACCATCTGACTGTCGCCGAGAAATCGAGTTCAGAGAGGGCGTACTCGGCGCCGTTCGCTTGCGTGCGGGGGGGGGGGGGGGGGGGCAGAAAGGACAAAGATGCACTACCGAGAGGCCCCACGGTCTACCGGTCCGGTACACACGACCGTTGAGGCACCAGCCGATGCCTGACACTTTGCCTGAGAATACCGGTGAGACTTGCGAGAAGATTATTTGCCGTATAGTTTCGATCTGCTTTGTACTTCAGTGCCGCTTCACAGTGTCGCCATCATACGCCTTGTGACTGCAGTGTTGTTCTTACTGCCTTAGCGCGTATATAGGGAGTTAACGTTCGCCCCATGAGGTGACACCGAATAATTGTAGTAGGATAACTTCATTTTCTGCGATCACAAATTGTTTTTAATTCCACGTGGGTTTCCGGATTGCATATGACAAAGTCACAAAAATAAATGCGTGCACGTTCCATTTATGCAGAAACTATAGAGGATCGTCGTGTGGAATTGGAACGTCCGTGGGAAAACATACATTGTTCTCAGGCTGGCTTGCTCGCAACCCGGTACCTCTGAGTGTTGTCCCTTGATTATTGTTTGGCCTGTGGACCCTAGCAGGACAACGAGCATCCGCTGCAAGCGTGGGGGCAGAACATTAGGACAGTTAGCAGGATCTCTAGGTGCTGAACCACAGGCTCTGGTGAGCGAAAAGTATCGGTGTTTTCCTGAAGACTTTAAATCATCCCTCCTTAAGCCGCCGCTTCACTTCCATGACACTGCGTTTCCTGATGAGATGACTGTCCGTTATGTCACATCTCCTGACACAACCAAAGCAGGTTAATGGTTTTAGGCAATCCAACAATGGATGTCTTCTCGCGCCGTTATAAGCGCACGTCCGCCTAAGGTATCGCGTTGTCCAATGCCACGTCGCCACTGGGAGAGATGCGCTGTCTTTCGACACCTAAGTTAAAAAGAAAGGAAAGAAAGAAAGGAAGCACGCACCATGTCCAAGGCACCAACCTTCGTGACGCGAGAGCTGGACTTACAACAACTCGCTGTGTTTACGCTGCTGCGAGTTGGCTGCTGGTCCCTTAGCTGCGAGCCTTATCGCCGTGCTCTTATCGGCCGCGCGTGGTGCCTGTGGGTTCCGTAGCCAGCATGGCGCGCGCGCGCTCGGATCCCTGGCGGCGATAACGCGTGAGTGATTCAACCTCGGAGGGTTCGTTGCCTCCTCCGTGTAGTCTGCGAAATTTGCGCTTGTTTCGCGTTGTCGCACGCAAGCACGTCGCTCTCGCAAAGTATACCCCCTCGCGCTCCCTCCGCCTCATCAGCCGCTCCTTCTGACGAACCAGTCTTTGCTGGACCGCAGTCTAGTGTTTGCTCGTTCGCAGTTCTTCGAGCTCTATTATTGGCTCAGTGTTTTCCCAGTTGATCTTTTATTATCTCTCTCTCTCTCTTTCATTTCTCAACTCGGTGCAGCTGCTTACCGCTGGAACTCAGAAACTGACACCACTCTCACCAGCGCCCTCCGCTGTTCTCTCCCTCTCTCTCTCTCCGTATTTCTTTCACTGCCTCTACGCTGGTATATCTAAATGACATATTGCAGCGCGGATGGCTTTCTTTCTTTCTTTCCTTCCTTCTTTCTTTCTTTCTTTCTTTCCTTCATGCAAAGTGGCGGCTAGCGTTCCGATGTTCTCACGAGCTCCAAACAAGTTTGCGTTTGTTAGCGCAACGCTTCTGCAGAAACGGCTTCATGCTTGTTTGTTGCCTTTGTAGTGGAGCAACTGTGACGATATAATATGTCCTACAGTCATACGCTTTTTGATTATTAGTTATTTTATGTTGAGCAATATTCACAATGCGTTGAGCATGATTACGTATGCTTAGACATATAGAAAGTTAGAACTCGTGATGCATGGAATTCCATTTGAAAGATCACTGAAGCTGAATTTTGCTATATGGCTTTTACGTTATCTCACTTCCTTTCTTTAGTTTTTCGCTATATCACCTTGAGTAGCATGCCAGGCTTGCCATAAAACATTTATTTCTCTCTCCTCTCTGCCTTTCTTCAAATAAGCCTCTCTCTCTCTCTGTCTCTCTGTGACGTTTACGCTCATGACGTGCCCGTTTACTTATGACGTGCCGGCTGCAAAGGGAAAGGGTGTTTTCGAACCCACATATTCTCAAGAGCTTGGTGGTAAGGCCGACAGCGTTGAATGCCAAGCCGGGTGTTTTGTGTTCACCATAACCTGCGTGCAGAGCACTTTCGTTCGAAATAAACAAACTTTGTCAACATCACGCTTATCTATGGGCTCATCAAATCCGAGTTCTGTTGCACAGAGCCGAGGTCCTTGCGAAAGGTCACGGAGTGGCTCCTCCTTAATGTGCACGGATGACCGAGCGTCCATTCTTGTGGTTTTTGCTTGTTTTCTTCTTTTGTATATATATATATATATATATATATATATATATATATATATATATATATACGTCATCTCACGTTCTCAAGGCGCAAATTGTATCGCCTCTCTTGGCCTCCGACTGCCTCCATTATGGGTCGATGTTGGGCTCGTGTTAATCGTCAGAAACATATAAACCTTGACTCGGTGAAGGTTAGTGAGGCATCAGCGGCAGATCGCAGCAAATCGTGACCGAGCAATCTGCGAAACGCTATACGCGCGTGAGCTGCGAATTGCGGCAGGTGTGAGGGGAGCGCGACTTTCGCGAAAAAAAACAACAACGGAATCGCCACCGGATCAGCCCCAGTGTTGGTGCGTGTAGGCGCTGATGACGCTCGACTGTTCAGATCATGGCAACAGCCACAAAGAGATCTTTGCACTGTTCCTTTTGTCCCTGAGGACTCACATGATTGTGGCGTAGAAGTTGCACCGGCCTTGCGCAACTCGTGTACTGTAGGCTTCGTTTTGACGTGCAACAATCCAGTGACGAGCATAAGGTAAAGAGTAGCTCGTTACCAACATGTTCCACCTCGAGACTGTCAATAAAGATCACTCGGGTGTCGCATTTCGTGAGCATGGTGAAACATGCAGCGATAAACGTTGAACTGAATTGAAAATAATATTTTACGTACCAAAACCACGATTTGATTATGAGGAATGCTGTAGCGGGGGATTTCGGATTAATTTTGACCATCAGGAGATCTTTAACGCGCCCCCAATGCATGGGACACGGCCGTTTTTTGCATTTCGCAAAACGTTAAAGTATAACAGAGTGTTGTCCAGCCCGCTATAGACCATGTGGCAGCATTGACTGGCCTGTCAGGGCAGCATATACGTTTCCCCGTTTCCCCCTTTTTGAAATAGCACGCGCGCGCTTTCCACCACTCATACATGCTGCATGATAACGTCGTGCCAGAGCAGTCATCGTGTCCCCTCTCAAAGGCTGCGCGCGTAAACAAGTCCGCAATGAAAGTTATTAATACGCGGTGGCTCACAGTGCTCTTCCCATAAAACATCAGTTAAAGCAGTTCCAGGAAAGAAACAAAAATAAAGACGGAGCTTCGTTACCTTGCGCACGTCTTACGTACACCTTGCAGGAGACCGCAATAAGGTGCTTTTTAATCGCGATCTTCGTGGCTTGTTGCAACCCCGATATACAGAAGTAATTATACTTGACTCGTCTGTGTCGTATGCGACGCTAAGATTACTCGCGGGCGACTCAGAAAACTGATCTCGTAATCGGCTCACTTACGTCACATGCGGACGATGCGCTCTGGAGTGGTCGCACACATCCTTGACGCCATGCAGGTGCTGTGGTGCGACACAGAAATTGTTTGCCGCACCATTATATGCGTAATTCATGGAAATTTCTCCCGCGATGGCTGCCTGTCCGCAGAGAAGTGCAAAGGTTGCCTTTCGAGGTTGACATTGAAGCCGCGTTGTTTTGTGTCGGGAGTTTGTAATATACACTCTGTGAGGTAATCTTTCTCTTATCGCGACTAACTTGTGTCGCCTGGCTGCACGGACAGCTGTTGTCCTCTACGGCGCATACGAAATGACATTTTCTTGGCTGTATGTCTTCTTTTACCGTCATGGGTTTCGTATGCGAGACGCGTGCTTCGCTATAAAGGCATGATTGTGCGCAATGGTGAAACTATAATCACACGGGATGGTACTTCCGGTGCTCAGTATTTGGTCAGATTACTTCGTGTTTGTGTATATATTATAATTTTTTTAAAGTTTCGCCATGATGGTCACGCGAAGTGCTCGTAGCATATGGCATCCCGCAAAACGTTTGGCATTGTCCGTTATTAAGTCTTAAGTAGCATAATAATGCGCGTGGACGGTACTGGATGCCTCGATTCAAGGTAGCGGAAATATGCTCATTACTGAAATTCAACGTGGAGCTGAAGCGTTCATCTGCAGTGTTTATCCATACCAATGTACCCTTGTTCGAGAATTTCTTTAGCCTTCAAGCTTGGAAGATTATCTTCGTTCACGCGCGTGCACTCTAATGGGGCACGAGGTTCTCGTTATATTGGGTGCACTAGCAGAAAAGGAGGGAGTGAAGAAAACATTGCGACGGGTATTTTCGCTTCGCTTGCAGCCAGCGAATAACGGTTGTAACTATAGTTGATCCTGAGCATCGAGAACACCAACCTCATAACAAGATTCACGCAGCTCCTTTGCATAGCTAGGAAACTTGCGGGCGTGCATCTTCAAACAGCAAGAAAGAAGGCGGCGAACCCGGCAGCCCGTTACGTCTGACGTTTGAGGCGACGCCTCGGCTCCCCGAAGACAGCTTTGCCGCTCGTCGTAGCCAGCCAACCTTGCGCCAGTGGCGAGCGCGCCAGACGACGAGAATCTAGCAGGGAAGAGCGCATACAGTCCTCTCTCCGGGAGCACGCGCACGGAGGGGGGGAGGAGAGGCGGCTTTGATTAGCCGCAATAAAAGATTCTGGCGTACCCACTCCTCGTGTGCGTCCCTCCGCCGCCGAGACGCACGAACACGAGCTCGCTATTCTTTCGCGCAGAAGGTCACAGCAATCGGCCGCCCCTGGTGGCGTTCTTTCTTTTCTGTGGAAACACCTTCGCCGCGAAGGCTGACTCAGGGGAGACGCGTCCTTAGCGGCACGCTCCGAGACAATCGACGAGCTGCTGCTGTTGTTTCTGCTTCTTCTTCTCCATAGCATGAAAAGACGCGCTGTGCCCTCTCTCCGCTGCTCTTTTGTTACCACTATTCGTCGTCGCCTACCTGGCACCGGCCACGAACGCACGCCTCGCCCATCGCCTTGTGTGCGTGCGTGGACGGCGCGGGGAAAACAACGATGCTCCTTCGCTCGTTGTTGTGGTCCTGCTTGCGCATACTGCTCGTTACGTGTTGTACGCTCGGCGAGGGTTCCGCGAAGAGGGAGTAGCGGGGCAACAGCCACCGAGCACAACCGCCCTCTTGATCGTCTCTCCTTTCTTGTGTGGTGATGGCGGTTCTACTCCCTCCGCACCTTTTTGGCGCCTGCTTCTTTATGACCGCAGCTCTGCGGTTGAGGGCGGCCGGTAATGGCAGCACCGCCGAGACTTGAGGGGGGGGGGGGGGGGGGGAAGCGTTGGTCGGCGACTTCGCTTGTCGCGCACCGTTGCTCTCCATCACTGCGTCGTCTGCACAGGTGCGTCAATGTTTGGGGCTGGCGCAGCTGATCTCCCCGACCGCGCTCGACCGTACAAAGCACAACTGCGAAATGTCTTCAGAAATGTCTTCAGAAATTCCTGTTCACAACGCCTGACCTGCCGGTTGGATGACACGTTTATATATTCACACTAAGAGAGTGTTTCCGAGAACCGTCCTTTACTTTGACATTGTTGACCTAAGGGAATTGACATGCAGTGTTCCGTCGTTAACGCACTTTGCGCAGGAGGTATTTAACGCGATGCCGGTTATGTCTCTAATTTTAAATATCCGAGGACACCTAGGCACTTCTTATGAGTTGTGAATGCGAATGCATTAAGGTCCTAACGAACGCCGCTGAGCGGTCCTTTGAGTTTAGCGCTGCGAGTAATGCACCATAGCAGTACGTGCTGCCCGGGCCAGCAAGCAGCAGCAGCCTGCGGTGCCAACGCCGCATGCCACCGACGCCCTGCGCGACGAGATCGAGGAAGCAGCAGCAGCTACCAAGGCAGGCAGGCAAGCGCGCGCGAAATGCCCAGTGGGGTGAGAGAGACAGACAGATATAGACCGCGCGCCCGCTTCCGAGAGCGAGAGGGAAGGTGACGTGGCGTCGTGGCGATGCCCTCACGCAGCAGCTGGCGCGCAATGGCGGCAGCAGGTAGTTCCCTCTAGCCCGCTCTGCTCCATCGAGGCGCGCTCGTGGCGTGGCGACCTCGTGACGTGGCGGGCTCGTGACGTCGCGTCGCCACCAGTGGGAATTTAGGTGCCGTTTCTCTGCTACAGATGGACGCCGGATTTTTCACAAACGAAGCACGGATGCCTCTGTGCTTCGTTTACCATTGTACTATATTGCACAGTTCCCTAATCTCCGCTGTCACTGCCGTGCCCATGTTCTTCGGTAAACCACGAGGACTTATCTTGAAACGTCGCAGAAGCGCAGCTTTCCTTTAGGTGTCAATAATTTGCTTGTTTTATTTGATGATGCGGCGAGACCTTGAACGCAAGACGCGGCTGCGCGAAAGTGTAGGAAGACAATCACATTGGATGGCAGAGGTTCGGTGAACGCGCTTTCAAAACATGGTGTCTTTGGTAGGCTACCGCAGCTGTCTTCCACGGTTACGTATGCGTGGGCACTTCGCATCCAAACTGGCTTTTGCTGAGTCGCGCTTAAGAAAACGAACCGTTTGAACCTCCGAACGCCCTCGCTCTCAATTTTCTTCGTAGTCTACTTCGTTTTCTTCGCCGTTGCTGCCTTCTTAGCACTTCACTGTGGTGAATAAGAAAGGAGGGAAACTCTTTTCTTCTTACCGTCACTGTTTGCGGCGAAGGGAACTCGTCTTCTCACTGTGAGCTCCATTCTTCGCGCCCTCCTCCGCTCTAGCCACCAATTCACGCGACTCCATTGAGAAATGCGCGAGCCAGGAGAAACAAACAGACCCAGAAGGACAACACAGGGTGCTTCGTTTCTTATTCGTATACTGAGGCCTTGCGCGGGCCGGAAAAGGAGTCCCCCGTCCTGTTTTCTTGGGTCTGCTCCCTTACTTCTTTTCGCCCACTGTACTCCGCTTTCTCGCTCCCGATGCACACATACGACCTCACTCATCGCCTTGCATCGTAAAAGTAACTAAAAAAAAAAAAAATAAGGAAAGAAGAAAGATGCAGACGCGCTCACATAGCTGCTGCGTCCACGGGCACCACCTGACTTAGCACTACTCTGCGATTCCGTGAGAGGGGAGGTTGGCGCGGGGCAGCTCGGAAGAAGGAAATACACATCGTAACAGCCACGCAGCCTTGCCCCAGTCCTCAAAACTCGGTCCCCGTATAGTGATGATGATGATGGAAAGAAGCGAGGAGGTTGAGGGGGGTGTTTGGAGGGTTTCGTCCATGGCGGTGGGGAGCGAACACTGTGGAGGCAGTGGAGGGGTTGGCGGGGGGTGTCACGGGAGAGTAAGGAGACGGGGAGACCACCCCCCCCCTTCCCCCCCCCCCCCCCCGACCGGATGTGACGGCCGTGGCCCGCTCTCGCCAGGCTGCTCGCGCGTTTCCCCCTCTCTCTAACCGTCTCCAGCCGTGGCTCAGGTGTCGTCCGTCTTCTTCACTCTGGTTCCTCCCCCCACCTCTAGGATTCAAAAGTGCTACACCACCGCCTCTCCCTCGCCGTACTCCTCTCGTGTAGCGGAGCCTTTCCCCCTCGCCTTACACACTTTACTACCCTACTACGACTACAACTCCTCTCCATTGACATTTCGAGGGCGAGGGCGGTACGGCGCGAGTGGTACTGCGTCTGTTGCGGACTGAGCAGCGGAGACGAAAGAGCCAGCAGCGCAAGCGGCAGCACATGGTCGGCGTCTGGTCCGCCGGTGGCAGTTGTGGTGGTGGTGGTGTTTTGGTGGTGCCGCCACGTCGTGCCGCTCCTTGTTTCCGGAAGGTTGCCGGCTCGGCGAGTTTCTTGTTCTGAAAAGCTCCAGCGCCTGGTGGATTTAATTCCCCCCGTGCGCTCGCCACCGCCGTCCTTGACCGTCGTCGCGAAGACCGCGCGCGATTGACCACCGCCGGCTTTCCCCTTTCGCCGCCCGCCCGATGTCGTCAGCCGAGAGTGTGCCCGTGAATGGAGGAGACTAATCACCTGTCTCCGTCGCCGGTTTCTGTTGCCGCCGCAGTCTCGACGCCGCGCCGCCGTCTCCGGGGCCACACCACCACTGAGAGCTGGGACAACGCAGCTGCCCACGACGGAGCTCGGCTATTCTGTGTTGGCGATGGATACGCGTGATGGATTACGACTGTTGCCGCGCCTACATTAAGAACGTGTGACCTGATTTAGCCTCCGCTGCTTCTTTGCCCTTGAGCGTGCACACCGTTTGGGCGCCGCTCACAAGACTCCCGATAGCTTTTCGTGATTCAATGTGCAATTCCAGAGACCCAGCTCCACGTGATTACGGGCACCCTTCTCATATGGTTGGACTGTGAGGTAGCCGGCACTCTACGAAAGTGAAGAATCAAAGTGAAGACAAAAGTGTATAGACGTGCCCTTGCTAGATGACGATGGTGCTTAGCGAAGAAACGCCGCGACCACTGGTCAAAGGCCGAGCACAGATGCTCCCATCCGGTCCGCCGTCGCCAGATTCCACGCCGCGGTTGACGCGAGAGGCGAACAACAACACGCCCGTCAGTCACCACCATCACCATAGCCATAACGAGATCTCCAGAACGGACTTTAAGATGCGGCCGCCACCGGCACCTAAGAACGCACTTCACAAAAGCACAAAAGGTAAGCTCAGCACAGTTTCATCAAACTATAGATATTAGAATTCGGTCTCCTATCACTGAGCTCACTTCCTGCAAACGTTGATCCTGTCATTACTCTCCCACCATATGGCATTTGCGCAAGAATGTGCGATACTTTTGATGTGGTATCTGTATCGCGGTCGCGGATATGATCGATTTGTTGATGTTTAGCTTTCTCGATTTAATCTCATTGGCCGTATTCTGCATCCATTGAAGTTTCCATTCTTCTGGCTTTGCGTAATTGACTTGAACGCCCTCAAGCCGCCGTTATTGAGGAACGGTCAGTCGGTGGGACGGGTGATCCCTCATATGAAAAGAAAAATTGTATGAATTGTTATACAATACGGCCCTGTGTCCAGCCGGGCTAATCCGCAGTCCTAAAATTTCTGCTAAACTAGAACATCTCTCATGTACTGTCTTATTGTCGCTAAATACTACGCAATGCAAGAACACGACTTGGTTCTTGGGTAAACGCCTCTTGCTTGTGGTGACTCCAGCGCGTTACCTCAGCGCGCTAGAAGCAGGGTACCAACTCCCGCATGGCGTGCGTAACCGATTCGTGAAGGATGACTCGCCACTTTTACGCGCGGCTTTGAGTAGAAAGGACTTAGGAACACGCCCTGATTTGCATACGCGGGCGTCTGCCCTCGCGACACCTGAATGAAGGCTGGTGCGCGAGCGCACCATGAGGAAGAGAGAAGAAAAAAAAAGGGGGGGAGGTGGGGGGGGGGGGGGGCAATACGATGGCGCCATTATCGCTGACACGGAGCCGAAGCCATGTATGATGGACGAGTGAGAGCACAAGTACGAGAGTACAGGCATACGCACGAAGACGACGGTGGCGCCTTACTCGTGCAGCGTTTCCTTTTTTTTCTCTCTCTCGTTCTCTCTCGGTGCCCTAATCGGATTCGCATTTCCGCGGAGACGACCCAATGTCGGGGACGCGGCGAAAGACGGAATCTCGTTTTACGCGTATTTCCGTTCTCCGGGCTTTGTTCCAGGCCAGCGCACGCCTTGGGAAAGATGGCCCCAGCGGTGCTCTCTCTTCTTTCATTTGCTCTGCTCGTGCCTTTCTTTTCCTTCGTCCCATAGCAGCACGTGGCCCAAGCGTGCCTTGCCGGCCTGTAGTTTGGCGCGTACATAATTAGTGTGTCGAGTCACGCTCGGAACCTTTGTAGGGGCGGTGCCTCTCTGGGAGGTCTTTCAACGTGAAGCCACGGCATTTTTTTTTCCCCAGTGGTCATGTGCTTCACCGGGCGTTGCCGGCGCGACCCTCGTAACATTTTTTTAGGAAACAGGCAGCTGCTGTACGTGCGAACTCGCGATCATGTTGACGCGAAGCTTATTGTAAAATAGTTGGTCCGGGGTGCGTAGAACATCTTATCGGGAGATTGGCGGCCCTGCACCATCTCGCCTGGACGGCAGCTGTGCTTACGTAGCTGGAACATGTTAAAATGTGGACGATGCGGCGAGCTCCATCGCTGTCTTGAGAGTAACGAGAGGTAACAGGCGTTAGTCCCCGTCTCTGCTGCATCTCTTCGTCATGGCGGAAATCCTGACTGAGGATAAGCAGCCATGTGTCCTTCATTAGCTGAGGCATGTTCTGTTTAGAATACTACACACACAGGACGACAAGCCAATGAACTTTACCTTGCCATGTGACAAGTTTGCCAGCGCACAAACCAAAGCTGTCATGATAGCGGCCAAAGTGACAGGGTAGGTCGAAAACTATGCACAAGCTTTCATATGCTAGAGCAAGACCCGAAAAAAACATGTATCCTGTGTAAAAGACCTGAGTATAGTACATTGAGCATAAGTACGGATTCTGAATGCGACTAGCATTTCTATGTGAGCGGGTATGAAGCGCACGGGTTACCAAGTCCCATACATGAAAAAAGTTGCACGAAAAGTACCCAAACACTTCTTGTGGTTTAATGGTCACATATTATGGCAGAAATATGATAAAAGGTATTCCCACAACTCGCGTTAAGGTTACAATCAATACTGATAAGTTTTGATCTGAGGACACCCATACCATCAGGCAGTCACTGATTTCTTCACACGCATACAGTCGAAAAGTGGGGACCATCTCAAGGCACTGACATGCATTTATACGTGAAGGCGATGTCGTTCCCCTCGGTCTTATTTTGTTGCAGCAGACATTCCCTGTCTGAAGCTAGTTCCCAGAACTACCGTGCCGACGACAGAACCTGGCTTACTGCGCCAGGCGTTCTCACTCAGCTTTCTCACTTTTATACACTAAGCCAATTGGCAAAAGTCAAAATTACTCGCAGATTCCTCGCTCTTGTTGCAGCCCTGTAAGACAACCCGACTGAGCGACCGTCTGTGATACAGCGCCGAGAAATTTTACTACGTCGGTGACATCAAGACTTGACGTCGTCTTCTTCTAATCTTTGCCTCCCCTTCCCCCAGTGCACGGTTAAGTCCTGGTTAGCCTCCGTACCTTTCATTCATCCTTTTATCTCTCTTTCTGAAGTGCGAGATCAGAGGCGACTACAAGTCCCTGCACGAATCACTGACGTGTTTTTATGCTCCAGAGATTCGTTGATTCCAGCATGTTCGGTCAACCGGGAAAACTTCATGAAAATTCGCTTCGGCTTTGACCGTCCCCAGTGGCCCCCAGTCTTTTTTCAAGCATGGATACTAACTTACATGCATGTAGAGCAATGCCACTGACCAGTCGGGGGCGCACATGGCTGTGGGAAGCCCCTTAACGTCGTTTCCTGCCATTACCCTTAAGACCGCCCTTGACTATAGCGCGCGGCTGCACGGTGTGTATAGCATTCGATGACTAATGAAACGACGTTTGTTTTTGTACGTTCCTGTTTCTCTCAGTCTTTCTCCGGGGCTTCTTGAAGAATCTGTTGCAAAAGAATCACTTTGGCGGGGGAATTACTACCCCATCGGTGTGCGCATCTATAGGCCGCAGTTGTACTGCCATCTCGACAAACCGTGACATGACGCTTCTATTAGGCAGACATGAGGAGTCTCGCATGATTCGCTGTTTTGGTAGGGAGACTTGTTTTCAAACACTCGCATCGCTGCGCTCACGAGGTACGTATAAACCGATAGTGCTTTGTTTTCTTCACCTGGTGCGATGTACGCGATTATGTGACGATGGCGAAACCGTTCATGTGACTCTCGGGGGCATCGAGCTCTGCGTCTCTTTTTTCCTGCTGTGCAAAGATATTATCGGGCCATAGTTAACGCGTGTGAGCAACAGGTCCTTTAAATGTCTTGCGGGCTGGTGCAAAGGTTAAAACGTGCTTGCCGGGTATAAGTTTGCCTTGTAGTCATTCAACATTCCTCAGCGAAAAATTGCCGTCAACTCATGGCTGTTTGCAGTTGTTTATATACGTTTGTTGCACAGTGCAAGAATGCTTGTCGGTATCGACTTTAACTGAATTGCATTGATATGTTAATTTTAGCTCAATCGACCGCAACGGTGCTGGTGGGGAAGGCGGCCGCTTTAGCGATGCCGATGACTAGAACACGCATTGAGCTTCGATCATCGCCACGTAATATGAGTACGCGTGATCTCCTCCTATGTTCAGTCTCCCATGCCGTATAAAATTGGGCTCGAGGGCAAAAAGATGGTTAAACTCGTCCATGACAGAGCGTTATTGGCTCGGATCTAGATCAGACGAGTAGTCTAACGGCCGCGCATATAGTGCCTTCGCGGTCTCTTGATGATGGACGGCGTGGTGGTCGAATTAAGGTCATTGTCTCTAGTTGAGCAGTGAGATTGGGGCGGGTCGCCGTGGACCACTTATGTGTGTTAGCTGACTCACCAATTGAACGCGCGTTCCCAGCAGCCGGTTCAGCCGCAGGGTCCCTAATGTTGTTAGCGGCGGGAGTCGGCCCGACAAAAGAGCGCCACGCGTCCGTCGGCCCACCGCTGTGTGCCCCCGCACGTCTTCGGGTGGCCAGGCAGTGGCGGCTCCTCTTTTGTGAATGCGCGTCGCCGGGATCCGCGCATACGCCCGAAGTAGCTGTTGTTGCTGCAGTGTGCTCGTCCCGTGAGCTGACTCTCCGGTCCCTTGCTACCCTTTGGCGTCGTGTACCCGCCCGCCAAGGGTGTTTGCCCTTCTTATACGCTAGTGGTAATCTTCAAAGGTTCACCGGGCATCTGTTGAGTCCCGCCAGCCGGCGGGACTATACAGGGAGGGTGTGCGCCGTTCTGGCTGACCTTATCCATGGTAGAAATGAAATGAAAACAGAAAACGAATTGCTAGAAAAAAAATATGCTAACGATTTGACCTCCCGGTATTGGTATAGACGTTTTACAGCGCTACCGCGCGGGCGCTGCCATCTTCGAACACGTGAGCTCCTCTCTGTTGAGCGCCTCTGCTTCGAACCACTTAGTAGAAAGCAGACGACGTGCTGAATGAATGCAGAGACGCGCTATTTTGGGGGGCTTTTTTGGTGAATTATTATTGGCCAGTGACGGCAACGCTCTATACCAAAATCGTGAACGGAACGTTAGTGCTGCTGGTCATTTACGCATGACCTTATTTTAGCGTGATAGGCGGTGAGTGACTAAGTCGGCGCGTGTGTGCACTCCCATAAAGCGAAACCCGATACCGATGTTTAAGCGTGCAGACGGGGCTTGAGAAACGGTCAGGCAGTACAGGCTGACCTACACGTCCGATGGGTACAGACGTGCCTCGTGGCGGCTGTCATGCAGGCAGTGTTTCTCCTGGTCGTCAGACATTGATCGACCATCGCACTCATGCAGTGGTAGTTTGCTAAACGCGTACTTATTTATTGAGCTCGAATCGTAAGCTCTGCTGTTGGTGCGGATCTCTGATCTACTTTGAGCAACGGGAGTGTTTTTCCTTTCTTTTTTTTTTTTTCGTTTTCCTTACTATGATGATTGGCTCGGCCAGCTTGTGTGAGCACCCCTCTCGGCAGCAGCCATTGACAGACGCACCCCGTCTAAGCCTCGGCCCTCGCGGCACCCAACTAAACCCAACGAAAAACGCGGCATTTGGCGTCATGCTTGGAGGCCCACTTGTGAGCTGCTCTGGTCTTGCGATGAAGGCAGGGAGGGCAGCGGCCTAAAGTGCAGCTGCCGCCACGTTTGGGTCCGCGTATTGGGTTACGCACGCACCACGGACTTTCTAGGCGCGACCTTGGAGAGTATCTTGCCCCGTATTCCCTTGTGCGCGTCCATGCGCGAGGGGATCAACCACTTTTCGTTAACCAGCCGTTCTCTGCACTTAACGCAATGCCCTCTCGGCTTACAAAGTCTGGTGCGCACGCGCGCGGTTTCTTTTTCCGCTTCTATTCTTCGAAACACGCCCGACATATGGAACGAAGCTTTTGAAGGGTGACGCCTCTGACTGGTGGAATCTGAGGGAACTTGTTGAGAACGTTTTTGGTACGACACGTCGTACGTTGCATCGCACGTGGCATCGCATTGTAGTACTCCTGATTTACGTAAATTTGCCCATATCAGTTAGTGGCGTTCCAATCATATAGAACACATTGCTATATTCGGCGCGTTTTTCAAACCGAAATGCAGCGAGAAGGCGGGAACAGAGGGCGTGTCGATGCCTCCATCCCCATTTAGTTCGCGCGTTGTACACACACCACACACACACACACACACACACACACACACACACACACATATATATATATATATATATATATATATATATATATATATATATATATATATATGTATATATATATTTGTAGTACGTTTCGAGAAGCTCCGATCTCTTCCCGACGGCTGGTCGCAGCCATTCGGTGATTGCGATTTAACTACGAAGCGTGACTCTTTCTGTTTACACAGATTTCGCTCTGTGCCGGTCGCTGAAAGCAATCTGCCCCATATAACATTCCGCTGACATTTTTCCCTCTTCTGGCTCTCTTTCCCGCATGGCCTGTGTGCATTACAGCCGACGCACACTTGCTCGTCCTAGGATCCGGCTGTGGCAGCGAAGTAGACTAAGCGGTGTCGCTGTATATAGCTTTCCATTGATCCTCGCCCCCCAGCATTTCGCTATGCCACACATGTATTTTAAACGACCTATATATCGCGCGTGTTCGGATCTGTGTACGCGCAATAGTACGTGCCTGTCGCTGGTGAGTCACAACTGGCTGTCCGACGCCGTTTTCTGGCGGCTGCGGATAGAATTAATGTGGAAAGGCGGCGAAACAAAAGCAAGTACTGTGTACTTGCACTCTCGCAGAGTGTCGGCCGTGAGGAAAATAAAATGCAACACGAAATTGAGAGAGAGAGAGAGAGAGACATAGAGAGAAGGTCCCTGTAGCACGGGTCCCCCAGCTCATGGCGCTATTGCAATCGCACACGCATGCACGGGCGCACGATAGATGAAAGAAAGAACGAGACAACAACGAACCTGCAGCGTGGCGACATCGCGAACATGCAGCTGCGCAGAAGCTGTGCACTGCCGGTGAGCGCGAATCGCGTTCTGTCTGCCTGGCTGTCGCCGACGCCAGTCTTGCGGCAGGTGGTGCTCGAGCTCCGTGGCGGCGAGGAAGTGGATCGGCGTCTACCGGGTGCATGTGAAATGAGCTCGCGTGAGCCGAGCCAAGTCGCCGGCACTGATGCGCCCTCGGCCGACCTCCCGTCGACGGCCGGCCATCGCTGCGATGGCGCGCGTACTCCCGCCGTCGGCCGCCTCCAGCAGCGTGCGGCGAAGGATCGTGGCTTTTTACTCCAGGCTCTTCCTGCGGAGTGAGTGCCCGTGGATGGCGGCTGCGCTGTCGTGCGCGCTAATCCATGCCTTCCCACTGCCTAACTCGTGGAGTAAACCACGTGCTTTTTTTGGAACAGGGCAGACACGCGGTTTGCGACAGGTAGTCTGAATAGAAGTCGCGTAACAGCTATTTATCGGTAGTTCTGGTACCATGCACTGCAGGAGAACGTTATAAATGTTGACAGTCACTTATATATATACGGCATGGCTCTGTTATCCACTGGCGTGGCTAAATAGAAATGGCTGGAAGCAAGAGTGGGAGAGTTTTTATGTCTGGTATTAAGGTTAAGCGCAACAAGCACACGACGGCTGACAAGGCGCGGCAATCGCTAAGCTTGCAACTGAAGATTTTTCTTCTTTTTTCTACGAACTCCGGCAGCTTCATACAATGGTAAGTTTTGGAATCAACACGGTAGTAGTTCGCGTCGGTTTTAGTCGAACGTGCACAACGAGAGAAAAAGTGCTTTTCGTCGAATACAGGAACCGCATTTCTTGATGCCATATTTTGTGTTATTAGGCATCACCTTTCTTTAGTTTATCTATATAATGTTGACGCAGCGTAAACAGTTTGGATTCCTCAAGCACCATTTCATTCTACGGGATCGGTTTTGCAATGAAATGCATAACACCAGGCCAATGAGGCAAGATCCTTACTTTAAATATGATGTGCCAGCCAGCGCGTGACCTGTAGTGCATCGCGGGGTGTCCATTTTGAATTCGATTTGTGCGGAAGCGAGGCATCCGCTCTTGCAGTGAGAGAGGGACAAAAGGGAAGGAAAGACAGGGAGGTTAGCCGGTGTAAGTACCGGCTGGATACCCTTTTAAAGTGAGGTTTGTTTACAGCTGTATATATATATATATATATATATATATATATATATATATATATATATATATATATATATATAGTTCGGTGTTATGTAATGTTGACTGTGTATTGACGCGCACTTGCACATGGGCCGCGGATCTGTCGTGCTTACGATCCACCTTAAATTGAGCTCTTATTAGCCAGCGGCTTTGGAAGGATCGTAGCCCTTCTTTATTTTCTTGCTTCATTGCATTCTTCACATCGCCTCTTTATGTGGCGTTCATTTTGCCTTCATGTTCTTCTGAAAAGTGTGTTTCTAAGAACGCATGCTTAGGAGTCTTCTAGCAGCAAGGCCTAACCGCTCTCTCGTCTTCTCACTTTACCGCGTGTCTTTGTCGTAGACGATGGTTCGTGAGCGCTTTTCCTTTCTTTCGAAATCGTACTCTCACTGTTCGTCTTTCAACTGCGGTCACGACGACGCTTGGCCATATGGTTGGCTGGAAGCGCGCTCCTGTGCACGGTGTACGCGCTCCGACTTTTTTCCTTTCTCGCTCACTGCGGTAGCCGCAGCCGGGTGTTGAAAACGACGGGCAGTCAGTCGAGAAAGACAGCCTCCATCTCTCCTTCTCTCTCGCTGGAACGCACGCACAGAGCAACGTGGAGAGCCGAGACGGGCACATGGTTCCGTATAGCGGCACCGTGCCATTGCAAGCGCACAAACGCGCGACTCCGCGTTTCTTGTTTTAACCGGGCTCTGCGGGATTCTGGGAAAACGCGAAAGGAGCGAGCGAGAATTTCACGGAGCCAGAAGGAGGGCACAACGGTTCCTGCGGGCACTTGCGAAACCACGGTGGCGGGGGTGCTCCACCAGGGAGCGCTTGCACATGGAAGGCAGCATGCGTGCATGTGTGCGCCGCACGAATGAGCAGAGCCCTGGCTGAACAGCTGCGACCTCTCTTCGTCGAGCGGGTGTGAGGGAGAGTGGTTGTGCTGAGAAGACGAGGCACTTGGCGGATCGCGCCCCATCCCTCCCCTTTTTTTGCGAACCTGCGCTTTCTGCGCATAACTGTGTGCTCGGGTCGAAATGGCATGTGACCGAATACGGCGAAGCTGGTGTGTGCGTGCGTGCGTGCCGGGGTAGTGTCGCGACGGCAGCGTGGAAGTAAAACCCATGGAGCGCGTTTTGCTAGGATTTCGGCTGTGCCTCTGCAACTACTGCACGACGGGCTTTGAAGAGTGCTTAGTATACGAGCGACTCTGTATTTTCGATTAGAAACTGCTTCCCTAGAGTTCGTGACTCTGATGTTTTGCTGGTAATTTAGGGTAAATACGCGGCCGCTTGTGATTGCTCGCTGAACTACATTAACCAGATACCTGACGCCAACAGGCTTGGATCGATTGCGAATGTCCATGTTCACCGGCGTCGTACATTAACGCGCATGGTAGCAACACCACCTTAACCGCATGAAGTATCTCTAGCGCCTCTTCGGCGTCGCCGCTGTTTACCGCTAAACTTGGCTAGACCACGTACTGCAATAGTGGTCATTCTTCACGAGGATTTTTATAAGCCAGCAAACGTACTGTTTACTCTGTAAGATTTCATAGTCAGCGGACGACGCTCATCGCCGTCTATGCGCTCCATCGTACACGTCATCGCATGAGCTTTATAGATGGAAAATACTAATCCCCCCTCTCCGCCACTTCGCGTCGCTTTACCAAAGTAGGGAAAGGATAAGTATTAAAAAAGAGAGAGAAAGACTCGATTATCGTGCCTACAGCTTTCCCACCGTGTCCACCTATTTCTCTGTTTGGACATGTCCGGTGTTTCGACACGCTCCACAGTTACGACGGCTATGGGAGCATTGACGTGCCTTGTCACCGTTTTGCAAGAGAAAAAAATATTAATAATACGAAAGAAAGGCCAGTTCGACGACGAGTTGTCAGTCGCGGCCCTTCGACCCCACCTTTCTTAGCTCTTTTTCTTCTTGCTCTGTATTATTTCGTCGTAGCAGGGAAAAGCCACAAGCACTGCGATTTTCTTTCGCTGGGATTGAGTTCTTCCCATTTATTCACGCTGTCCTCACCCCACTTACCCTCACCGTCTTCTCTTTAAATACGGTGTAGTTTTAAAAGGCCGTGAAAAGCGGGCGGAAGGCGGCGCAGGTAATACTGTTTCGTCCCGAGCAGAAAAGAAGTCACCCTCTAAATCCCGAGCGATGAAAGGGAAGAGTTATGGAAGCGAAGTCAACTTCTCACGTTTCGCCCGGTGTCCAGGCGAGCGATTGTCAAGCGTAAGCCCGGTCGGGGCTGTCTGTGCGTCGTGACAAAAGGCACGGTGATGTAATCGCTGAGCGCGGACGGAAGAAAGCGGCTTCCCGCTCGAGTGGCTGCTGTCGCGTCCCTCTTCCGATATCTTTACTATCGAGAGCCGCGGGTCCGAAGGGGTGCTCTCCAACGGAGAAACAAAAGAAATAAAACGAGCGTGGCCTCGGCAGATGTCGCGGAAAAAGTTGCGGAAAGTTTCTTTCCGATCTGCTTTGCACCCAAGCGTGAGACTGGGCTCTTTCTTTGACCCCTCTGGTGTCACGTGTGTACGCGCGCTCTTAGAGCGGAAGAGCGCGAGAAACCGGGACGCGGTTTTCGCACGGTTCGTGCGCATTATATAGCATCCAGCTCTGTTTCGAAAGTGGAGGCTTTCGTAGATTTCTGTATAACCTTAGTTTACGCTTGGCCGATAGCCTCAGTCACAGCCAATAAATAAAGCGGCGGATAGCTGACGTCCGCGTATGGATACGCAGAAGTTCTCGGCGCTTCGACGCGTTTGATCATGCATAGTGGCTGAATACGAAACGCGATTAAAACTAGGATCATAGTCTAATGTTGGATTGAACGTCGTTCATGCAAAGCTTTCTGAACTGGTCTGAAAAAAAAAAAACGGATTTAATTCGATTGCTTGTCTCATTGGAGTCGGCTATTGACTATGATAGTTGTCCAACGCCGCAGTTACGTTTCCATACGACGCATCATAATTAACACTGCTCCGAGTGACCACATCACGTCTCATTTAAGGCGGCTTAATTTGAGGCGAATCACACCATACAGTATATCAATCGGCCTACCTCATTAAAGTGCTATTACTCGGCTCGCCGTTCTGCGCAACCGTGCTGGCATGCCGTCGACCGCATCGGCCATGTCATCCGCGGCCAGAAGACTGCCGCAGTGTGTGGAGGGCCAAGCGGCAGGTGCGCGGCGTATGAAGCCAAGCTGAACCACACCACTGGCGGCCATCTCGCGGCGCGCTCGGAAGCATCAGATGATGCACGAACCGTCCTTACGCCGTGTTCCACCCCCCTCTGGCGGCGAGAGGAGCAGCCAGGCACAGCAGTGGTGCAGGAGCGAAGGTCTCTCGCTTGAGCCGCGCGCTTGCCAGGTGGCCCTATAGCGAAACATGTGCCGTGCGCCGTGCGGGGATGCCCCTGCATCCCCCGCCTCACCCCACTCACGCAGTTTTTCGGTCCGAGTTTTCGGAGACGAAACCGACCGAGCATAATGTGTGGCCTCCCTCAAGGGCATCAAGTGTTGTTCGCTGGAAGCTACGCAATGGTCCGAAGCGTGCCTGGTCGTTGTTCTCCGAGTTACTGGGTATAGCTGAGCCGGTCCAGGTTGACCCGTTATATAATATCCGCTGCTGCGCAAGTGTTGTATTCGAGACCGTGTTTTTAGCACTATAGGAAACTTAAGAACAAGCATGACGACGATTCCATGCTGTGGAAAGGCCATTTGAGGTTGCGGAGTATGGCTTCGGTAACTCGCAGTAGCTACTTCGTTACTGACGACACTGTTCAAGCAAGCATTTACACATGGAGGCTATACAGATACAAAGTAGAGGGCCTGGTGAGCAACGTCTCTGTACTACGACACTTGCGCCTTTGTTTCTGCTACGTGTGATACCTGTCAGCGGCCACGCTTTCCCTGTATCGCCAGTCATATATATATATATATATATATATATATATATATATATATATATATATATATATTATTAGTTGCCTGAAATAAACTTCAAACTTCATATAGCCGGGAGACCCGAGAGCAAAACCACTTACATTGGTGTATCGTCCATGCATGTCAACGTTCGTGTGAATCATTGAGTGGATGTGTAAAGTTTCCACTCTGATCGCGGGCGAAATTTCATGCGCGCGCGTGGATATTAGCATTTGTTTAACACTGGATGACTTCAGGGCTGTCTTAAAGGTCTCGCAATACGGTAAGATCAAAAGGCATCCGTCAGGGAAACTCTGACGCCCAAGACTGGTCTTCGTTTTCTTCTTTTACTTACGCCGTTTCAGTAACCTCGTTCTGTGCGCGACTGCCGCTAGCTGCGCTCTGAATCAAACGTTTGAGTTTCGTACACTGTGGGGTGGCATCTGGTGTAAGCCTGCACGGTCGGGCCTTCGACGGGTGGGCGAAGTCCTACAAGTTGGACCCCATGGGCCCGCCTGCGGTGCTTTTCGCACACTCGCTTCAGCGTGTCATCCGCGAGGCTTCATCGGGAGCCCCCGTGAGCTTTCAGACGAGAGTCGGTCTCGATGTGTTGTCAAGTGACTCCGACGCCACTAGTACTCCCGCTGCTTTCACAGTGGGACTTCGGCTGTGGGCAAGTGAGCTGGCACAGGACATCCTGTACGGAAGCCGCATGCATCCATTGGTTAACGCTCAGAGCTTCACGGGCCGCGGGAAATTACAATAAAACTAAGGCTAGTTGCTTAGTGCACCCGGGACTAAATGTGAAGTATTATGGTGACAGTGCCATCGCCGAGGATTTCTCACTTGTAGCTTGTTTTTCTTTTTGTACTTGTGTAAGCGGCATGACGCATCGCCCCACGCGCTTGCTCCCGCTGAGGCGTGATTCGCGCGTCATAATGCGTGTTGCGCGTTTCAGCCTTTGTGATGGTCTCACGGGCACTCTACTTCTTTCGGAAGCGGTTTACGAGTGTGTTGCGGAGACCTCATTTCTATATGATGAAACCAAAAGTGCGTGCATTCGATCATATCTGTTGTCTTCTTTGAGGTCAGCGCTTTTTTCAAGGTTAATCACGCACGAAGAAATATGTATTTTGAAGTGTGTGTGCGTGCGTGTGTGTGTGTGAGAGAGAGAGGGAGAGAGTAATCTGTGGTATGCAAATATACAATGAGCACAGTGACTGAGAGCATGGTCGCCATCGCCCTTCGTTTTATTTATGAATCCTAGGTCGCGCTGCATTCGAAACTACAGGTTGCAAGATGGGGGCAGTACAGGGTGCGGTGGATGGCGTCTGTCTCTCGTGCTGCGGCACCGGTTTCTCCTCTCCCTTTCGTCGACTCGACCTGGTGGCTTCGTTTCAGGGTCGTTATTCTCCGCACCGTCGACAGCAGGCCACGAGAATCTGGGTGGAGGAGGAGAGCGCGAATTGCAAATCAGTCTGCGCGCAGACGTACTAGCTCTATACGGCCGTGTGCAGGTTGTGCCGATGTTTCGCGATTCCCGGTCATAAATAAATGGTCCACATGCCGACAGGCGTCGTCGTCGCCGTCACGGCGGCGCCTTGTCGCCGCGACCCCCCCCCCCCCCCCCCCCCCATTCCCCACCCTGCCTTAGGTTCGCTGTAGCTCATCCCTGATGCGCTGACTGACACGGTCCGCCCGAAAAATCTTGCATCGGCATCGTTGAGCGCCGCTATTCTGTATGTTTGTCTGCTCTCTTCTGTTTCAACGCCTCGTGCTGGCTGTCACTTGATGCAGTGCGTGGTCTGATGGCGTGACTCACGTTGCAAGCACGCCCGAAACCTTATCGTCGTCAAACCTGTTCGATTCGTCTTTCTGGCTTGCAGGTTAAACTTGTTTTTATTCTTTTTTCTTACAATTTGCCAACTCCCAGAAGCACCAACGGGCGCTATTGAAATATCTCGGTCTGCGGTTTCTTTCGTATATTCTTAGAGAGTTGGGAATATATTAGTTCCCTTGCATGAGTCCCGACTTGAGAGAGAAGATAAAAACTGAAGGTGTGTTCCTTGCAAATGTGAACTTTAAAGCATTGTTGCTGCACATACTATTTGGGAATAAATTTTCCATTTCGATGACTGTTTCGTATTAACAAATTTTAACTGGCATACCTGCTGAACGAAAACAGCCGTACCTGGAGGCCTATAGCAGACCTTAGAGCACCCGCTCGCTCGATCTAAGTGGTTCGGCTTATATATATATATATATATATATATATATATATATATATATATATATATATTGCTGTAATATAGATACACTTTGTAGCTTCAAACACAGCGAGCAATACAATTAAGTAACAGAAATGTACTGGAAGGTAGGAAGCAATGGTGTCGTGTACTTTACGTGGTGACGTCGAAACGTAGGCAAAATCATAAATATGGGAAGTGGTAGTTATAGCTTAGAGCAAAATCTAAGTTCAAACGCACGCTGCTATGTCAGTGGCATAGTGCTGGGAATTCTCTAATAATATTAAAGTTCACATGCTGAAACGTTCGCACGGCACTATATAGCTTTGTCGTGCTTCACCATCTAATTTATCGAGGCCTTCACCTAGCCCATTCCTTGCCATATAAGATTACTGCGCTAATTGCTGTGCTTCTCTGGAGTAATATTACGAATTACTGTGCCTCTCTTTCCTTAGTGACGAGCTCAACTACAACCTCAGCACTGGCGAATCTGTCAGGAGGAGCGCCTAAAATAGGCGTTGTAAAAATTCAATAAAACATTTCCGTGATGACGCGTTGCTGCATGCAAGAACGTGTAGCCAGGCCACACCAACCAATCAGAGAAGCAGTCAGCATCGCATGCTTTGAGGCAGGTCTCGACATCCGTGTCCTTGGACCATTCGTCGTAATAGCGGCTGGCGCTTCTTGTCTGATCATCTTGTTCGACGCCGGAGAAGGCTCTTCGTTTCTCTCGCATGTTTCGTGCTAGAGATCTTGTGGCCTCCACGGTCTCTGCCGCGGACCTGTGGATGCACAAAAAACGGAAATACAGAAAAGTGGGTGAACAGACAAGGGCATCGCGTGCAGGGCGCGATTGCCACCTTCCAACGCGCACTCTCTCTTCCGGTGGTGTGGCGACTGAGAAAACGATCGCAAGCCGTTTCTTACGGTGCGCGTATGTGTGGACCACGGCCCGGGCGAACGATTTCTTTATTTCTTTTTCGCCAGTGTTTTGCTTGAAACAGACCCGCTCGCGACTTCCGCAGGAAGTGAGGGCAACCCCATAGTAGAGAGAGAGAGAGATCGAGGAGAGAGGAAGAAAGCAAATAAAACTCCAGTCGCGGGGTGCGTATCCACGAGCTACTCGCAGCAGATCCATTCACATCGTTCCTGCGTCTACTGACCCCCCCCCCCCCCCCTTCTTTCTTTTCTATTTATTTATTGCCTGCTCGGCGCCACCACAGCCACTGTCTGTCTGCTGGCGAGGAAGAATACGAGGACCATGCCACCGTACCCTTACTACTATAGTGATGGTGTGGAGAGGGGGACATGGGAGGAGGACGTATGGCTTAGCAGAGCCTGCGGCCTGTCGCGTGCACAAACGCATAAAGCCAGAGCGTAACGTGAGGCAAAGCGACGATGGTGAGGAGATACGGTGGAGCGAGGGTGAGACTTTGGTCGGGAGCATTGAGGATGCGAGATGTGCGGAGGAAGAGGGAGGGCGTCTGCAAGATGCGAGAGAGAGGGGGGGGGGTTGCTAGGGGTGGGGAGAGGGGAAGAAAATCTGCGGAGATCTGGTGCGGCCGTCGCCGTTCGTTTTTCACCTGTGCAGCTTTTTTCCCATGGCCTGTGACCCACTCCTCCGGCTTCCCACGGTTCCTCGCCGCGAAGGAACTCCGTGGCGACGCTCTCCTCGACACAACTGCGGCACAGCTTGCCGGCATCCGAGCGTGCGCGCCAGCGAGCGCTCCTCTCTTTGCATGTCGACCAAAGCGAAAACAAGAACCGACGCTGACGTCGTACGGAGGAAGAGCCGAAAAGGAAAACAAAATTTCTGATGTGGCCCGAGGTGGTGCTCGCTCCCTCACCTCTCGCCTTCTTCAGCTGGCGCCTCTCTCCCGGCGGCGTCTTGGTAGTAGCACTACTACGTCTCCGGCCCGTCGTAGGAGGACTTTGTGTTTTTGTATTTTTTTCAACGTCGTCTTCCTCCAGGCGATTCATGAATGAAAGCGTAGAGTAGTAGTAGCGTGGCGTGGCGGCGCCCGCTTGTGCATCGAGCGCGGAGCGTAAGATGCTTGAATGAAACTGGTTTCCATGCCGGAGCTTTCGCTCTCTCTCTCTCTTCTTTCCATCGTGTTTCTTCCTTTCGTTTTTTGCCGCTTCTTGCGCTTCCTTCCTCGCCGCTCTGTACGTAGAACGGGAACTTGTTTGGTCTCCTTGCGGACGTGGCGCCGGAGGCTGTCGTTCGACATGTGCTTACGTCTTTTATTGTTTTTGCCTTTTCGTTGCGTCAGTTTAGGCGCGATCGTGTTTTGTTATTTCTTTTCATCGCCATCTAACTCTGGATCGCACTTGATGGAGCGTGCATACGCGTGCGATTCTGTTCGTTATATGTATATCTGGACGGCGAATGAATTGGCTCGTATACTCTAACCGGCGCCGCCGGAGTGTCCCGCGACGAGAGCATAAGATCGGTTCCTTCTTTTCTTGAAGTTTCGCGGACCGGATGGCGGCGGCAGGAGTGATGCGGCGCTGTGTAAATAAGCAACATATCGGCAAGCCGAGGCGAGATCGACCCAAAACAATGCGCGCTTTTGTAGCAGCCGAGCTTCCGCACGCTCACCTTCTTTCTTTCCGTGTTTTCTTTTTTTTTTCCCAATATTCTGTCAGCTGCAGGGAGAGCTCCCACTCTTAGCAAGCACTCGTTGTAAGCTTAGAGTGGTACGAAGGCGAATATATCCCCTGTTGGCTATTTGGGAATTGCGACCTACCGAAGCTGGTTTTACGTAATGTCCAGTTCACGTAAGAAGTCCTGTTGAGGAGTTTTCTCGCCATACTGTATCGTCGTTCATATGGCCCTGTGGAGTAGCAAAGCCTAAATAAAGGACCATCCATGTAGGCTATCAGAGAGGGCAGGTCAGTCTCGTTATTGTCCATATCGTCATGTCTTTTATGAATGAGGGTAATTTATTGGCGAATGTACTAGCCGAATGCAATACAAGGAAACTTAAAAGAAAGAACGTGGTGGCATACCCTCCAAGACTATTGAAAAAACGTTGGCTCTGCCCACGCTACTGTGCAAAAGCCTCGCTACCTACTGCCTTATTAGATAATTGTAGAATACAAATTTAAGTTGTGTTTCTAGAGATTCCTGTAGTGCAGGTCTCTACCCTGCCAGCTGACGCCATCTTGCTCTGGGAACCTGTCAGAGTGGTGTGTCAGCCTTGTCTTGGTGCAAGCGCAGAGACCTCCCACGTGTTTTGGTCACAGAACAATTTATTCCACTGCACAAAGCGTCCCTTCAAAAGTCAAAAACGCATTTTTTTTTTGTTTTTTTGCGACGACGCTTTCTGCGCAGCTGTCAACGGAGGCCACTGTTTTCCTCCAGTATTCAATGGCTTGCCGCACAAGTACAAACGTGCATGTTGCCCCAGCTTGCCTCACAGCCACCGCCCGTCGTGTTACCCAGATCTGGCTTCCGCGGCGGCGTCCTTGCTCCTGCCAGTGTCTCCCGCACCGGGCGGCGTCTCTCACTCGCTACTGCCTGCCGCACAGCGCTAGCTTGCCCCACTAAATGCGTGCACCGTTGTGAAGTTTACAGCAGACGCCGCACATACGGGGAACGAGCTCGAAAAGTCATTTGTGGTTCGTCACTACGGGCACCATAACGGGACGTTAAAAAAAATTGAGCTGTATTAATACATCCCCCTTCTACGATACCAAAACCGCTACTCTTACCGTGAGGAGATCCTTAATAGCCAGAAAGGGTGCAAGAACGGAAGACTGGTGGCGACACCGCCTTGATATTCTCGCACCAGCTTGTTGTGACGTCATGGATTTTGAAGGCGTCTGCTCGGGCCTAGTGATTTTTTTTTCATCGGTAAATATGCACTACATGGTATTCTAAAAGAATGAAGGAATGAACCTGGCAAGCTTCCAATACTTTTACTTAACCACAGCGGCCCAAATACAGAAATTATACTTTATGACGTCACACTGACAGTGCCTGCGCTGAAGTCTCGGCGCAAAATTCGGACAGTGAAATCTTTATTTTCTATTCTAATAATAATCCTATTATTGCGAAGTTAACAAAAATGTAGTTTTGAAATAATTTATCGGTATACGAGCTAACGTAGTGTTTTTCTTTAGTGTCCCTTTAAAAAACACTGCATCGCTGGTTGTACACGAACCCCGAACCACGAATGATCATCTGCCTGCAACTCTATATGGGCTTCGCAACGCTGCACGGTTTCAATGGTGTAGAGCGTAGGGACTAGGGGATACACACTAAGCGGTGAAGGGGTCAGCCTTGTGGCGCTGCTTCCATGCTTGAACCCCCGCCACCCGCTGTTGCTGTCGGGGACGCACACGCCGCGCACGGGCACCATATGTTGTTTTTCGCCGCTTCTCTCGAGCGCTGAGCCTGACATGCACCGGCTACGGTGGAATTTCGGGACGTGGAGGGAGGGCGGGAAAGGGTCTACGGACCGGCCCCTTGCGGCAGCGCCTCGTTGCGATTCCCTCTCTGGCGCGGCTGTTTCGCATCGCGGCAAAGCACGGGAGGCGCCAAACGGAGGGGACGTGCTGCGCTTTACGGTGGCCGCTTCCACTGCTTTCACGCTACAGGCAGCGGCACGAGATATCGCAGCGACATTGTGAAACGCCGCCATAGCGTGCGCTCTCGTACGGTCTTTGTGTTTCGGAGGAAACTTTTCAAAACATGGCAGTCTACATCTAACGAGCTACGGATAGAAGCATGAAGAGTTTCCTTACTCGAACACCATCGCTATAAAGTTTTATTTCACGTCGCCGTGGTTCCGATACCCTGTGCAAGTCAAGGTGTCTGTTCAGCATTGTGGTTAAGCTGACAACAGCGGACTGTGGTTTCTGCAGATGTTTCTTTGGATCCTCAGTGGATTCACACTGGTGTCTTTTGCTGGATTGTGGTTTTCCCATTCTGAGGTGGCGCACATGGACTAAGAGGTGTTTTGCTCTCATAACAGGCGGCGATGAAAGTTTAAAGCGACACTACACTGGGAGGACGGCGAACTCGCCAACCGAATGACCAGGGTTAATTATAAATTGTCTGTAGCTTTGCGCTACGAATTAAGCTGCACTCTAAGCACGCGGGACAGGAGTTGCGCTGTTGTCCTGATACCACCACCTGGAGCCGACAGAGATTTAGCGAAGGACAAAACAGAAGGCAGCATTCGTATGTAAAGTCGACGGGAGATTCACCCCCGCTCGCTCAACTGGGTTCACTTTCCCTTTTGGTGTCGGTACACTAGTATCTAGTACATTTCCACCTTGTACTAGCCTTTAGCAATGCTACAAGCCATCACATAAGCCAAGTTTCTGCTGGCGATCGTTTTTCTGAAATGCGACACACGTAGTCCGCCTCACTGATTCGTCCAGGTTGAAGACTGCTTTTAAACAGGTTAAGGTAGCTCACATGAAATTTGTAAGCGACAGGTCTTAAGTCGAGTCATCAACGACGCAACTTCGAGGTAAATAGATTGAAGAACTAAAACGGGTGGCGAGTCACTCCTGTGGCATGTTGAGCTCCGTGAACTGAGCGGTTTCTTCCTCTCCGTCAGCGCTCCAGTCTCCCTGGTGTTCGGAACGCCCAAATGAGAGGGCGCCGCAGCACAGAGGTCAAGGGCACGCTTGACTTTCTTCTTGTAGAGGAGGGGGGGGGGGGGGGGGGGTTGTCTGGAGAGCGTTGCTCTACCGTACGGCTTGGCCGCCGCCGTGCTGCGCTCCCAGCTGCCTCCAAGAGGGGTTAGCTCGTGACAGAAGCGGGGTTCTTACTCGCAGACATAGCCAAGTTCCTGCAGGTGCAGGTCTACGTACAGTCCGCTCTGAAGATCCTGATCTGCACGTAAGCAGATGCGCTCGATCACTGTTCTCGGTAGTTCGACAAAACACAATGTATGCTCTTGATGGGAACCGAAGATTCATTAGCGCCGCGCAACAATCTTCTTTTCGGGTGCACAGATACTTCCAGTCCTTTTCAAATATGGTGTAGAGCCGGACTATTTACAGTCATGTCGAGGCAACGCAGAGGGTACTGCAACGACACTGGTGTTTTTTTATGAGACATCTATATACTAGGTTTCCTGCGATACTGAAAGGGTGGCTCAATGCGCCTGAAAGCCAGAAACAAGTCAGGCGACCTGAATCTCCATTCGTCCATCCATTGGCACACGTTTTTTTAAGCCTCTGCACGTACTCCCGCCTCCCTTATCTGCGGCTTGAAAATTGCAAGATCATATATACTGACGTCGCTCATGACGCCAGCCGAGTGTCGATGCTCTCGGGGAGTCATCTGGTCGAGAGAGACGTGTAAGCAACCCCAAACACGAGCAGCGCTGAGGCAAGCGAGCAAGAAAGCTACATGTACGCGTGCTCGCATGTGTTGTTAAAACGAACGAGGCACCAGCTGCCCCCACGCGCTGTTCCAGCAACCCAGAAAAGGCAGGTGGCATCCCCTCCCGATCCTCCCCTCTTCGGACGCCTGTTGTCGCTCGCGTTTGCGTGCATTTGCAGGTGTTGCAACGACATGGGACAGTTCATGATGGAGGGGGAGACAACGCAGTGAAAGCAAGGGAGTAAACTGGTGCCAGAGGCGAGGGGGCTGGGCAAGGCAGACGCCACAGCGTCGCGCTGCCGTGGCTTTACTCTTGTGCGGCGTTCCAAGCGTGTCTGATTGGTCGATTTCGGCCACGTGAGCTGAATGTCTTTACGCGCGTGCACACGCACGTCGTTACCGAGGTCCCCGACGGCAGGCTGGCTAGGCCCATGCCGGCAGCTAGGGGCCGGCGAAGGCCAGCCCCCAACCGACGGCGTGCGTCGTCATCTAGCAGCTGTCGCCGAAGCGTTCTCCGAGGACGAAATGCGATTTGATACGCGACCAGCTTCAGGTTTTGTCTGTGGAGGGCGAGCAAGCGAAAATGAGATCGAGTGGTCGGAAAGGAATGGCTTTTGGGGCGCGGTGATGAGGTTATCATCTATCTGTCTTTCTTTGTGCGAGGAGACACGTCTTTCTCGTCCTTTTGTTTTCTGCTCCGTCTCCACTCTCGAAAGAAGAACATTCTTATTTCAAAAGAAATTGGTTCGTGTTCAGGGTGATGTGATTTATATCTTGTTGACACAGAGGTCACGAAAGTTTCGCTTCATTTAGATTCCACTATCTCTACGATGGTATCTGCATAATTTTGAGAGGGCATCGCATATCATTTTTACGCTTATCCCCATTTAGCACTGTATATTTACACTTAATGTGAGGTCTCGGCTCAAGCAATCTGCGGTTCAAAAATAAATAAATAAATAAATAAATAAATAAATAAATAAATAAATAAATAAATAAATAAAATGAAGTAAGAAGACGAGGCGTGTTGGTGCCATTCATAGCTGTCAGTTGCACACAAAACACATGGACAATAGGGAAGGAATGGAGGAAACGAGCTTGACCCTTCCCTCCCTATCGCCCATGTGTTTTCTGCGAAGCCCGCAGTTAGCTTATTTTCTTTCACTCGACTATCTTTTTTTTTCTCTCTCTCTCACTCACGCGTTTTCAACCGGCTCGCACGCAAGCTTTAGTACAAGAATACTCAGGGGGGAATCTCGCGATAAAGTTTTCCGCAGTATACTACCGCGGTAGCCTTTGAAGTGCTATCAGTGAAAATGCGCTTCGAAAGCTGATAGCGAGCCGCGAATTCCAAAAAAAATGACTAATGGTCTGAGCCGTGCTAGCTTCAGAGAAAGGTCGTGAACCCTTTGGTCATTCCGTCTTTGAACGCGCCGCGCGTATTAGGACTAACAACGAAATCACCGAATGACAAAAGCGAATAAAGCAGCTTGGTATTTACGTGGTATTGCGTCTGTAGTACACATAGAAAGTGCCGCCCTGCGCCACTGGACATTTCTTAGTACTATAGAATAGTTGGCATAAAACCGCGTGCGACGATACCCGCCTACCCCATACTCCCCCTCTCCCGATCAAGTGTGAGCACTTGACCGAAAAAAAAAAAAAAAAAAAAAAAAACCCTGGCTGTGCCACTGCCTCCACAGGCCAGTCTATCTCAAGATGGCATGTGTGTTTGTCACCTCCGCGAAACCATGGATATTTCCTGTTACCATGTTCTTGGCGTCGTTACCAGGCAAGTTGCGATGATTTCCTATTTGCCGCTACAAAAGCGTTTTCTTCTTCTTCTTCTTCTTTTTTTTTTTTTTTTTGTCTTGTCGTGGATTTGGGCTCATGAAGTGGGAAGTATAGCCGTCGCTTTGACTGTTACGTTCGGCTGTGAATTTCGCCACATCCGACCAGCGGCGGTAGTTCCAGGATATTCGTGGTTATTTGCACACTCCTGAATATTGTAAATCATGGTTCAAAGAATGTACTTAAATTAATTCCTTGATGTGAGGCGAACATGCGCCCGACAGACAAACAGCTAAATGAGAGTCTGCAGCTTGCAGCTCCAAAGTACGCCGTTTTTTTTTTTTTTTTTTTTTTTTTGAGTTCCATACCTGTTCCTATTTTTTCCTCGCGTGCCGCCATGGCGCACGGGATTGAAAGACAGGTTGTGTCGATACTGTCAGAGCCTGTCACGAATTCCGCCTGCTCGCACACACGATTATTCGGCCGCGCCGAAAACAAGACTCCCGCCATGTAGGCGTTGTTCTCACTGAAGACGATGCAGGGTTCTGAAAGTTTGCTTCAGAAAATCAGGGAAAGAAGCGGTCGAGTGTCGCCGTTTCCTAGCCCCTCCTTCTCTGCTGCTTGCTGTATGTGACGAAAGAGTACCTTTGCGTCAATTTGCATACGGAAGAAATAGGTGCGCGCGGCGCGTGAAATTGTGGTTCCTGGTTGCTTCGAAGTTAATTGAATCTTTATCTGCCGGTGTCATCTCAGCTGGTATAGTGATTTAATCCTGCCAGGCGCCGGAAAGTACACCCAGGAAGACTTAACAGTGAGCAACAGTCACACGACCATGTCAAATTAACCAGCGGGTAACACGGAAAATGGAACGATCTGCATGATTTTACGCACACTCGTTCCCGTTCACGCGGGCAGGCAATCCCTGTTTCGTAAAGTGGTGGTTATCAAGTTCGCTCAGGCGTGCATAATATAGGTGCGGCTGGGCGCATCCGCAATTAACGGGCTTTGTTTCGTAAACGCAACCGACTACTGACCAGTTTTGACTAGTAATGCTGAGTGCTAGCGTATCCCATTGGCGTAAGTCAGCATACGTTCAATGATTGTCCTTATATACGCTTTTGCTGAAGACGGATTTCAGTTATTTCGTCTCCGCTGAAGCTTCTGACACCGTCTGCATGGGCGCTTCTGTGTGGCTTTAGGTACAGTTTGGTTAACTACGCAAGTCAGGTGAGGCTATATTTGAACGGTTTTTCCGAAAGGAGGTATTAGTTGGGCACTGTAGAGTAAACCAGTGAATCAGGTGCGCGTGAACAGCAGATATATAGCGTCCCGTCGAACAAAGGTGGCGCGCTGTGATGGTGGATCTGAAGCGGGGGCACATATGTCGCAACATCGCACTTCGAGCAGCGCTTCGTGTGACCCGCATAAGAAACACAAAACGATTTTGTTACGCTATTTCCAGCACATACTCCGTACTCGCTTTCGAACATTATTCTTGCTCAGATGCCATTCCTGCGCCAAAGTCTGCATCTCGGGGATTAATTTGATCGGTGTGGCTTTACTAAAGGCACGAAGTGCGCCGCGTAATAAGCAAGGTCTCTCTCCGGTACAGTAATATAATTTCGTATTGCGTGTAGGCAATATGAATCTGACGTAGCACGTTTGCCTCGTGCTCAACTGTATGCTATATATCTGACGGAAGCCGAAGCGGAACGTCTTCGGCGACTTTACTCGCACTTTACTCGTAGTGTCGCAAACGGTCGCAAGGATGCGTGGTTTGTGACAGGATATTTATACGGATGTCCTCGCTTCAAACGTCTGAGCGCTTACTTTTTACGATTTCCCGCGTGCGTATCTGCATATAGTCAATATACAGCTGGTGAGCTATAGCTATAGGGCCCTTTTTATGCAAACAAGTGAACATTTGTTGTTTAATTTGATTTGGGGGCAGTCATCTTTTGTTGTGGTTTGCGGAATTATATAAAATAAGCCAATGTTAGGTAGTGATAATTGTAGCCGTTGAACATTGATTAACGTTAACCTGGGTTCAAACACGTAAAGTGCGCTAGAATATGAAGCTGCAGTTGGTAAAGTTATCTCACGCGTGCGCGCGTGTGTTTTTTATGCGGAATGAGTGAGTGAGAGGGATTGTGCGTATATGTTTGTCCCTGCTTGCCCAACCTAGTATATGCGCTGCGAGAACCAGCTTTAGTTAATCATACGCGCGTTTTCATGTCGCCCAGTGTTGCGAACGGTTTTGTGTTTTAACTGTGCGCTCCTGCTTCGGGCTAACAGCTACATACGCGGTACCTGCAACGCTTAGAGCTGTTAATGACAACACGTGCGTTCTTATTGAGATTGTACGGTGACTCGAGGGCGAAACCGTCCACTAACACAGGAACTATCCCTCCTATAGCATCATACAGAAACTGCAACTATTAATAGCAGTGCGTTGCTGACGTTGTTGACGCATATAAGGTCTGTGCACGGGGTGCTGTGCAGCAATTGGCTATTTGGAAAGTGCCGCGGGCTAACCCCGCCCGCTGCAACACCACGTGGTATATTCTATAAGCTGGCTGTCCCGCAAAGCTCCGCTCAAATCGAAAACTATCGTCCAGAGACACATTCTAGGTATAGTGCCATCTGGCCTCCATAAGCTACCATAGACCTCTAACAGAGGAACTTATTTTAGAATGCCGACATCACAAGCCATCGCAGCGGAGGGCGACGAGGGCACTGCTGCGGTTTCTAAGGGCAACAGACTTGGACAAGCGGCTGTAGCCCGGACAGATGCTTATAGTGTTGCAAGTGCTACTGTGCTGTGTCACCTGTGACCGATTGTGATTGTGTATCTGTGTTCCTTTCTTTCTCTATCTCTACTTTCCTGTCACTTTATTCTCCTCCCCTCTCTCCCCAGCGTAGGGTAGCAAACCGGATCTTCCCATCTGGTTAACCTTCCTGCCTTTCCCCTCTTCTTCTGTCTGTCTGTCTCTCTCTCTCTCTCTCTCTAATACCGACGGGTTCGGCTCTCAATAGTCACTGGCTGCCTAGCCACCTGAGGTGGGGACATAATCACATATGGCAGTATATATAGACTACCGCTTCGTCCTACAGAAAATGCGCTGGGAAATTGCGACAGAATTCAATTTCCGGTTTAGCAGTCTGAAAATTGGCAACAAGAACATAATGAAGTGGCGCGTTTCCCCAAGTAGTTCGTGGAAGACAGTGCTTCGTAAAAGAGGGCTTTGCCGTGAAGCCGCCTTAAAGAATTTTGCAACGGGCTCGTTGTCTGCGCTGACCTGGACACTACTGCCCTTGAAAGCGTGTAAGGGTGTTGTTATTTGCTGGAAATACGGAGGGCAAACAAAGAAGAAACATTCTGCAGCCTCGATAATTTTACAGAAGAACCAGTGTATTGTAGATCGCCGTTTTGCCTGGCTGTATTTGTTCATATCTTTATGGTTGCATCTTTGAATAAAACAATATTCGTTGTAGATTGTTTTCACTTCGCATATCGATCAACTCTTGCCCTCACCACCCGTACATGCTGCCTCGTCGGTGACGAGAAACCGTCGGGCGTGATTCATAAGTGAAAGCGTGTCTTTTCGGTCTTCTCTCTGCTTACGTGCGTCAAAAAGAAATAAAGAAAGTAGGCCGGAACTGCCGCCACACGAGGCGATCCGCGCAGTTCGTTTTTCTGGCTAACTGCTGCTGTAGCGCCCCTTTCCCATCGCTTTTTTTTCTCCACTGTAATAGTCACCCGGGAACGGCTCCGACGGGACGAAGAATTGAGCTTTCCACTCGGCCTGTTCTATAACGCGCCGCGCGAAGTGACGCACGTCCGATCCGCGCTAGCTAAGTTCGGGCGTGTGCGGCCTTATCGCGATCTCCGGAGCGCACGCTGTTCGGTTGGCGCGGTTCGGCAACTTCCTCGTCTAGCCGACCAACCGCGTCCTCGCGTCGCTGCCCAATCAGCGACGCGAGGGAACGTTTTCAAAACTGTTCGAGGTGGGTTGTTCCTTGGAAAGTGAGCCGTTAAAAAAAGAAAAGCAAAGAAACCTCTGCCTTCAATGTTCGCGAAAGAAAGGATGCGGCCCGTCTTTCTCGTGTAACCCCGAGTTAGCCACGCCACCGCGCACGCTGGACTGTTGTGTCCCATGGACGCTTTGAAACAACACAGTGATAACAGCACCGATCGGCCAATCTACTGCGTTTATTCATTTTCGGCCGCCATCTTGCTCAAAATCTTTCCGGCACCGGCTGCGGCATGCGGGATGCACAGTACGTCTCCTTTGCTTTTTATAGACCATATAGTTTAATGAATTATCTGTGGTACTACTGCTTGTTCGTGCATCGATGTTTTCAAGACACTGTTGGAAATAGTGCTACCGTTTGTTTGTGACTTACAACTGTAGCCAACCATTTCTCGTTTATATTCTCACTGTGTTCCAACGTTTCGTGCCATAGAGCTCGCGTTAACGATGTCCAGAGAAATTATGTTTTGTTCACCAGTGAACTTAAAATGCGTCGTTCGGTCAAATAGAGCATCTAGGATGTTCAGAGCTCATTTCTCCAGAAGAAGCAGTGAAACGTTTTAAGTAAGTGGCTGAGGGTTAGCGCTCCTAAGCGGTTTCCAGTAGGCTCTCTTTGGCGGGTTTAAACGAGTTCAGCATTGCTAACTGTCATTGCATTGTTTTCTGGTCGCTGCAACCTCGCGTTGCAAAGTGTCATTGCATTGTTTTGTGGTCGCTGCAAACTCGCGTACTGAACCACTCGCACTTTTTTTTCCTCGCAGAACTTCCAACGCAAGTGCCTCCTCTTACTCCTGGGACCAACCAGAAGATGACGCAAGCCTTAACTGCTAGCTTCAGCAGTTGGGAGAAGGAGCGAGAGACGCTCAACATTCCCAAAGGTGAGCCGACCATTAATTAATAGAGTATTTTGCGATTTTTAAACAACTGAATTTCCTGTTCTCGCCATCGCTTTTCCCCCGAACCCGACAGTCCTTGTACTCATTAGGGTGGCAGCAGTGTACAATGGCAATGCTTAAAGTACGCCTCCATGAAGCCTTTTGCGAGCACGAAGTATATTTGAGCATATTGCACATACCTCCATGCACAACCTGTCTATAGAGTAGGTCAATGATTATTAGCGTGTGCGAAAATATTGCGAGTTACAAACGTTTGCAAACACCGTCATGGGATTAGTTGTAGGTATATATATATATATATATATATATATATATATATATATATATATATATATATATATATATATGTATGGACAAGCTGTCACAATGTTCGCGCTCTTGCTAAGTAACAGGATATTCTCGCCGCTTTTACGGTACCTCATCCGCCCTTCACTCCGCACAAGCGCGCGCAGGCAAGACAGCTATTCAAAAATTCACACCTGCGCACGCGTCGTGAGTACGTGCAAAGCGATATGTGCCCTCGCGTCGAGTTCTTCTCGATACGCGTATTTCTTTCCTGAACCGAAAGATGCGCTGAAAGCATAGGAGCGGCCGCGTCACGTAATCGGAGATGGCTCGGCGGGAGATCTAGACTCGATCCGGCAAGTTATGTGCACCGGCACATAGGCTGAAAAACGAGAGGTTGACAGGCACGTGCCTCCATGCAGCGATTAGTGGCACAGCCTGGCGCGTCTCTCCAGACCCGCGCTTTCGTACGTGAGCTTGCACTGTCGATCTTTTATTTCTGAGAAGACCAAGATGGCGGAGACCAATGCAGCGCTGCGTTGTGTGACGTCTCTGACAGAATCTTCCTCGGCACTGCACTGAACTGCAGCAACGAAGTGCATTATAGGTTTGCGTGAAAAAAAAAGACCAGCCCCACCATGATCGACGCGATTGTGGCTGTGGTGACGAGCGCTTCTGCCGTGTGCAGTACGTCTGGTGACCCGTTTATATTCACAGAGACACACGTGCCAGTGGCGTCGCTGACAGGGGATTGGCTTGGAAGGGTCGGCACGGTGTCCCTCGGTCCATTGTGCTGTGGTTGCACGCAGTGTGGCGGGGGCGAGGCCATAGGGCGAGGTGCGGGCGTTGCTCCCCCATCGCGGGCCGAAGCGTGGTTGTGCGGGGCAGGATATCCCTTGTGTGACAGGTGAATCGCAGTTCCCCTCCGAGCCGTAGTATTCTGGGGCATGTCCGGCGGATGTCACGTGTTGCGCCCTGGTTAGAGACCTCCTCCTCCTTACCACCTCTCTTTTTCTGGCAGCACTCACAAGCATCGCCATGCAAATGGCACACACACCTCACATATGAGTGCTAACGCGCCTTTCGCGTTATAAGTGCGTGCTCGGGTTGCTCGCGGTCGTCGACCGAAGGCTGCTTTGTGAGCGTGTCCCCCAAAACGCAGCACGTGGTGGCATTTTTTTTTCGACCCCCTTCGCTGTGACCGAGCGATAGAATGCGATGGCCAAAGAAAAGTGCGGATGAAAACAGGCAAACTGACACGAAAGAGGAGTTCCTTTTTTTTCCCTGTCTTTGCACCGAACTGTTGGCGAATCGACAAGCTTTATTCTTGATCTCATCATTGCACGCTAGCAGTCTTGCTGCATCTCCTGCGCACTGTTCTGGGACGACAGTCCTTGCGTGACGCTAGTATCCTCTTTTAGCTCGATGGTGCATGAGAAATTCGCCTGTCTGAGAGCTTGCTGTCTGCAAATCAAGGTTAGCTAGCAGTTATCTAGTGTGAAGACGACGACGAGAGCTTTCGAGAATATTAAGGGTCGGCTACACCAGTCCCATGCAAGAACAATGCGAGATTTTTGCATGTGTCTGCTTAATGTTTTCGCGGCTCACTGTATACAAGAGCGGAGAGATGTATTTAATGAAGCTAATTAGAGCCAGGGCTAAGTTCAGGCTTCTTCTCTAGCACCTCGCTCGCACGCTCGGGGTCATCGTCTTCGTCGTCAGCGTTGTTGGGCACAGATAGGGGCGTGGCAATGTATAGGTACTACACGACCAACACTTGCACTAGACGATAAATATTGGAAAAGAGAGGTAGTTAAATTGCAAAACGCGTTTAAATCTTAGTGCAGACATTACCAGTGCCCTATTTATCGACCTGCCAACATATTTGGACTACGACAGTCCATTACCACTCGTAGTAACAGAAGCGCTCGTCTTTTCATTCTCTCCTCCGCGTGAGGGAAATTGGACGAGAGAGAGAGAGAGGGAGTAGCAAATTCTCGTTACAATCACTATGTTTTTGCCTATTTTTGTCATTACAAATTGTTTTGGGCATTGGAAGTCGGTAGAGCCGAGGAGCTCTATAACGGAAATTGCTCGTTTGCTGCCTGGAATTGAACTCTCGAGGTGCAATAGGTGCAAGTACGTTCGCCGGCTGTAGTTCCTCTGTAACGTGCTTACGCCACTCGTGTCTTGCCAGCCACCTTGTTTCCTTTCTATTTCTTTTCTCTCTAACAGTGTTGGGTTACCTTTTGGCGGGCATTTAGGAGGCCATTTCTTCACTACACCGAAGCACAGAACACCACGAAGCAATAAAATTGCTTTTAGCAAGCATATATACGCACCCGGTCACTACGCACACTCCTGCAGACAAGCAAGGAGTGGTAATGCGTGCGTTCGGCTTCACTGCAACGTCGGTAGTCCATAGGATAAGGAACAAACAAGAGCTTCCTGGGAGCGTTGGACGTTGGGGCGTGATGTAGTTACGTGGCCAAGAATCAAAGATGCGAAAGAACAGTAGCGAGCAGAACATCAAGCGCACGGGATTGAGTCAGTGTGTGTCGGAAGCGTTCAGAAGAAGCTTCCGACATACAGAAGAAACGCCACGCTTGTTTGGGGGAATATCGGAAATCGGTATAAATGGAGACGCATGGCTGGCGCCCGAGCCGAAACCCTCGTCGAGCAGTGCTCGCAGTCGGACCGGTGAGTCAGTCGGTGTGGTGGAGCCAGCGATCCTTCTCACGTGTTGGGGGGTTCCTATCGAAACCCACGTCGCGGCGATTTTCGTTCGCGCTTTTGCCGCTTTTCCCTTCCCTGTGGCATCTCCATCGAACGAAGTTCTTCGGCTCCTAGATCACTTAAGCTGGTCGTGGCCATCGATGGACGAGCGAGTAAGCGTGCGTGCCCAAGGTAGTCCTTAAGACCGCGCAGGCGTTGCAACGCATTCAATGGCCCCATAACCGAAACATCAAATGCTTCTTGGGACGATGGGAATCGCAGGCCGGAGGAACAAATTCTCCTTCTTAATGATTTGAATCTCGCATATATATATATATATATATATATATATATATATATATATATATATGGTACAGAGGCCAATGAAGTATCGTTCGCTGCCAGTTTAGATACGCAGTACTGTAGGCTTTGAGCTCACACAGATTTCTCAGTTTGTGGCGCATTTTTCGTCCCTTCTAACGGTGGGCGCAGCACCATATACCGGCGTGGGTGGAGCCTCAGAAAGGCAGTCTCTAGTGAGATCGGAAAGGTGCAGCCTATCTGATCGCTTACTGGTATACACGCACAGGCTGCTGGATTGTGTTAAACATTGTATTTTCCTTTGCCACGTGACTATATAGTTTGGAATTATTCCATCTCAGTCACATCACCGATAACATTTGCCTTCGTAAGCTTTGTCTTCTAAATCCACCACTCGCACCTTCTAGCATATGCCTATGCTTGGAGGGGTCTTTTCATTTATCGTTTTCTTTCTCTCGTGCCAGACCCCCGGCAGTGGACGGAGATGGACGTGGCGCACTGGCTGGGTTGGGCGATCCGCGAGTTCAGCCTGGAGGGCGTCAACATGCCCAGCTTCGCCATGAAGGGCAAGGACATGTGCGCACTCGGCAAGGAGTCCTTCCTTACCAGGTTCCCACCGTTCATGGGCGACATCCTCTGGGAGCACCTGGACATTCTGCAAAAAGGTACTCCACCGCCGCTTCTTTCTCACCAAGTCGGTCATGCCGCAGCATTTGCTTTAGTGCATGGCACAGGTAACAAGATCGAGAAGATCCGCTTTGCTATCGACGTGACCCAGCTGAACAGACAAGTTGAGAGTAGTGATAGGATTGATTGCTGACAGCGGCGACAGGCTCCTAAAGGTGACTGAAACCGCGAGGACGCTTTCCTGTGTACGTGTTTCAAAAAGGGATTCGGGATTCTCATTACGAACAAAAGTATGGCGCCGAATTTGTTAGACCGTTAATGGTGTTCTCCGCAAAGCCACGGAGCTTGGCAGCTAGCTGTTGTCGATCAACACATTCTGCCACTGTGTGGAGTAGTATGTCGGCGAGTACTTCTATACCACCAGCAAACCTCTCTGCTTTTCAATGATGATGATAAAAATGTTTTTATGAAGGGATGGGCCCGAAGGCCTATTATGAGGAACAGGAAGAAAAAAAATAAAAAAGGGGGGGAGGGGGTTTCTAGCCCTGTTTTTTCATATTTCGATGTCCGTATAGAAAAACAAAATTAACGAAGTGGAATGTAGGGAGAGCGCGCACCCACGGGACATTAACTTTTCCTAGCATATTTTCTAAGACCGGGTAATTGAGAAAGACAGGTAATTTCGGCTGAGGTGCGAGTAGGCAGTGAAGGCAAACTGTATTGGCTCCCGCGGCTAGGGTAGCCTATTGCTAGGCGCACCACCGCTGCCGTTTCGCAGGGGTGTTTCTTGATATCGCGGCGCCGCCCACCCGGAGAGTAAATACGCCTCGCCCCGGGGCGGGCGATGCCGTGTATAGGGGAGGGTCCGACGGAGAGCGCGCGCGCACATAGACACCCGTGTTGTGTGCATATGCAACCCTCGCCGGGATCGAGCTCAAGTGTAGGAAGCCGCGGCGAGACTGGCGGGGCAGGTTTGAGTGCGCGCGTGCGTGCTTACGCGGCTTCGGTCTGGTCATGCGACGCGACCGAGTGCCTCGGTGACTCATACGTGGCGCCCCACGGCGAGAGCGCCCGCTCGTATGTGGTGGGCGTCACCAGCGCTACGAAAAAGCCTACCGTGGGCTTCGCAGCGTTCGCTCCGCTGCTGCCACGATCTTGCTTCGCGTTCTAAGCGTGCTTGGCGTCATGCTTTTGTTCCGAGGCAGTGGTGTCGCATCATTCATTGTGAGATAGTTTGACACCTAACAACGTCCAGCGTTTCTTCGCGATATATCACGGGACATCGGGTCATCACGCGTGTCACCGTGCGATTTGGGTGCTCTTTGTGCAGTACTCCACTGGTTGCGAACGCTACGTTGAGTGCCGAAAACCATTCGGCTACGTTTTCGAGTCTTTAGCCCTGTTTGTTGTCATGTGTAAAGTTCGCATGCTGTGTCATGTGCTGCATGCAGCGATTTTAACAACAGCGAAATGTCCCCAATGTAAAATGACATCCAATGAACCTTAAAGGATGACGTCATCTCTGGCCTCGAAAGATAAACCGTTGCGAGCAGCGGCTCTAGCCCAGTGTACGCTGACACCCGGGGACTCATGTGTACGTGTCGCCCAAATTGACTCATGCTTGCCGTTGATAAGCGGTCTGTTTGCAGAAACTTCCGTTCGTTGGAGACGGGCTGGTTCGTCAGATAAGGAGCTCCGCGTTCTTGAAGCGCAGTGGCGTTCTTGAAGCGCTCACTGCTGCTCAGGGTGTAGGCAGCGTGCAATTAATGACCGCCTAAGTCGCATGACAGAAGGACTGGTGTGGGCTGCTGGAAGATCCCCGCTCGAGGCTTAGTTTTGGCCTGAGATAGAGTACTGGTTTCATATGGCTTCAGAAGTAACAAATATTAATGCAAATAGCATTCTTGGCATTGTCGGACCAGTTTTCTTTCCGGCTATGTAGTTATCTCAACAAAAATGTGGGCCGATCCCGAAGATAGTGCAGTCTAAAATCTGGGCTGGTACGCTACACTCTAAAATGTGGGCTCATACTACACCGATCGTAGAGGCGAATAAGGAGAAGAAGACGACGACCACAGAATTCGAGAGATGCACAACGGAACAACAGCTACACCAGCCTTTCATCACACGGAATAGGGACAATCTAACGTGAAATGCGAGAGATGTTAAAATTAAATTGAGGGGTCCAACATTCCGAAGCTCCATGGGGAGCGGACTATTAGTGACGCCGTAGTAGTGGGTTGCGGGTAACTTTTTTACCACCTGGGGTTCTGTAACCTGCACCGAAATTTAAGCACACCGGAGCTTTCACATTACGCGCCCAGGAGTCGAACCCGCGACCTCGTGCTCGGCGGTACAACGCAATAGCCACCGCGACGGGTAAGCACCAGACGTACCACATGTGGTTACGCGAGCTAGCAGATGCGCACGTGGCATTCGCGAACTACTATTAGGCGAGGACGCGCTATTGTGTGACCGGCAAGAGCGGCTTTCTTGCGAAATGGCTGCGTATATACAGGGAGGACCAAAACTATTGTCACTTTTTGAAAATTGAGCTCCACGTAATAAGTAAATAGGCCTGCGCACCTATACCGACCCCGGAATGACGCAATGGCACGTGTCCAAAGGTTCTCGAGTTTTCTCGTCTGTCTCCCAACCGACGTGTGTGGCCCTTTGTTCCGGCGACGTTCTTAGGGGCCTCGCGAGAGAGAAAAGTATCTGGTTCCGCAGACAAGAAGATTATACTGCGTACATCGTGGGATAATGAGGCGCCGCACACTTTCTGCGAAAGCTTGTGCATCGCAGCCTGACACTTCGCTTCTTGGGGAGTGCCGTTCTGTGTCTTGCGCTTATTTTGTTCCGAGTTGGCGAATTATGGATGCGTACTTTGTCTGTATAAACTCACACTTTGACGGGGACTTCTGTAAGAATATATATATATATATATATATATATATATATATATATGTATATATATATATATATATATATATATATATATATATATGTATGTATGTATGTATGTATGTATGTATGTATGTATGTATGTATGTATGTATGTATGTATGTATGTATGTATAAACCAAGGCCGACTTGAAAGCGCAACATCTTGCCCTTCTATAGACAGCAAAAACATAAGATGAGAATTAAGCGCATAACGCAGATAGACTTGCGCAGCATTAGGAATTTCTGCTCCACGCATTTAATTAAGCACGGTGCACTGAAAACTGCTGAATGTGGCTGTAAATTTATTTATTGTCGCCGACGCCGGTTATGTTGTTAAAAAGAGAGGCATAATATTCGCTCGTGCATTTGTTGTCGTCGGCTGCTGCTGATATTTACGCTCACGTCCGGGCGACATGTCTTCCCGCTAAAACAAGCAATCAGTGAAGCCTGCCAAGACTCCGCTATGCTCAGGCCAGATGCCGTCTACTGAGCAGCACTCCGGTCAGCTACCCCAAGGACGCCCGGTGTGGAATGGGCGAAGAAAACGTTAAGAAAATTGCACGGCGCCGCCGAACGAACAGCACGTTTTGCCAGAGTTGTGCTGAAACGCATTTTTTAAGTAAAAAACCGAGCCGCCGCCGCCGCCGCCGCTATTGAAGGCTCCCGCGCGGCTGCGGCGGCGAGCCACCCAGCCAGTCGAGTGAAGTGGACGAAACAAAGCCTCAAATGGGCAACCTTGACGTCTCCGACACTTGTTGTCGAGGTCTGCGCACCGAGACCGCCCAAACTGAAGCGTGTACTTTGCCGCCTGGCGCCGTCTCTCGCGGAGCAGAGGCCATTGTTGCAGTGTCAAATGCCTTCGTGATCGGCGGTGCCCAAAGGGGTGCCGCTCTCCTCGTGTGGGCGACGCGCCGTCAACCATACGGACGACCGCCGAATGAGAATTGATGACCCCTCCTGCGGGAGCGCTGCCATATCGCGACCGAGGCAAGGAGCCGAGACGTTGTTACACGTCGTCGCCTGCCAGCGGGAGCTGCGTCTACATCTCTCTTAGACACCAGAGGGGACCGGCTGGAATCAATCAGCGTGTTAGTCCTTTTTTTTTTTCTTGGTGATATCCGCGCGAAGGCAGAGTACTAGAGCGGGCGCGTCACACAGATACAAACGCACGCACACGCGCACAACGTGCGGGCCTCTTCGATACATGGTATACCCTGAGAAGTAATTCCAAGATCGTGTTTTTACGAAGTTTTGAATACATAAATATGTAGATAGCGTAATTCTTGATATTACAAAGCTATCTTTCTCGTGACGCAACGTGATAACATAAAACTATTTCCTTTGGTTTGCCGGAGGCGCCCTTAAAGTAGGTAGCTGTTAGATTTCTTTTTACACTAACAAGTGCTTTCAAGAAGACAGAGAAAGTTTGGCGTGCAGCTTTTCTACACAGCTGTCCTCTCCAGTTGACTGTGTACGTCGCCCTGTTCGCGGATGCCGCGTTTGATGACAGACAAATAAGGTGCCTCACTCGGCTGGCTCCTCTCTATTAGTTGAATCACGCGGGCTCTTATCAATTTAAAAAAAATGGAAATCACTTAGAAAGCTTGGTAGTTAGAAAATCAGCAAAGAAAAAAAAAAGCAAAGATATTGACTACGTGTGCAAGATAAGTTAACTACTGAACACGGCAAAAGCGCGGAAACAGGAACCATAAAGACGAAACATAAAGTGATGGAGACAAGAAGCATAGACTGGGGAATAATGGCAAGTTGATACTGTAGCCTAACCTAAGAAGCGGAGTTAAGCAAAACATATAATGCGTCGCACACATAATCTGTATGATTAGATTTTTTGGCGATCAGTATTGGGAGCAAATTGATGATTGGAGGATGCTGTGCTGGCGCCGAGCATAGAAAGCTCTATATAAGTCCCTTTTTTTCTGTTGGATGTAATGATGATCCTGACTACGCAAGGCGGTTCTTCAAGGAGGAACCGCAAATGTGGAAGATCAGTGTCAGCGAGAAGGAAGGATGCCAAGGGACTGCCCCGCAAACAGTGCGCTGCGGCGAAGCACTGCTCCGCCGTGATCGTGAACCTGACACACATTGTAGCGGGCGCCCGCGGCGTTTCGGGGCCGAACGGTCGCGTGACACAGAGAACTTGAACTTTGCCGAGAAAGCGCGGGGAGAGGTAGGCGATCGGGCGTCTTGAGACCGCGCACCGATCCAAGGACTGCCGCGGCGGCACTCGTTAGAAAACGGCGACCCTGAGCCGCCGCACACGGCGGACAGGGAGCGCAAACATAATGCTTCTTTTTCTTCGCGTATCATTAGGCGCAAATGCTGTTTTCTCTCGGAAGGGAGAGAGAGTGTGTGCAGCGCCTTACGTAACGATCCAGGCGCGCTGCCTCGCCTGGCGTCCACGTCCCCCTCCCCAGAGGCCTTCGGCGATATCGCCCGGCAGCACGCGTGAATTGTTGCCGCACTTAAGCGTTTTTTAATATACCTCACTTCCATCCAGCTGGCCGGGAATACGTGCATGGAAACCCCGGAACGGCTCAGGATCACCGCGGGTTGTTTGTTTACCTGTACATGCAGAATGCCCGGAGTATTCTTGTGCCTTCTTGTAGTTTCTTACCATTTAAACACTTCCCCACGAATACTCTAAAACAGCTCCTCTATTAAAAAAAAGGAAAAAAGAAAACATCCAAGTCATTATCTCTCTGTTGCATCAAATTTTCGAATCGCCGTGTTCTCACGAGTGTTGATATACAACTGGCGGACAGCCGGGCCGTGCCAGGTCGACGTCACCTGTGTGTTGACTATCGCGGTACTTCAATACGCTGCAGTCATGGAAACGCTACTTCGTTAACCGTGCTGTCCTATATCTTGAATGGCTCCTGAAGGTATACTTCGCCCTTCGGCTCCGCAGCGCGAGATCATGGCCGCCATTCCGCTTGAGAGGTGGAACATCAAGGCCGCCAGCTCCGGGCAATATTCGATATCGCGTAGAGATTTCCCCATTAGGCAACAAAGCAGGTGCAATGGAGGAACAGTCGCCTGGCCGAACGTAAACTTCCCGTCCACTACTACTACTACTTACTACGCGGGCTTCGGTAGCAAGGATATCCGTGCGTGAGCAACCCGCTGTCACGATAATGGCCCCGTTATACAAGACCTCCTTCCCGTCACTCCGCCCGGGAAACAGAGTAATCGACCTTGGCAATATCCCTGACATTCTTTTCTCCGATTTGTCAGCCGCGCGTTGCGCTCCGAAAAAAGCAACACACTTTACGCTTTCCCTTTCTTGCGCCAGGCTTGTGTGCGGGCGCCAAGCCCTTTGCCGGTTTCAAGGCCGGGCGGGGGAGGCGACGCTGTTCCGCACTGCTGTCTTTCGGCCACCGATCGCCGCTGCCCAAGGTGTTTCCAGCGCTCGCCTTGCACACTGCCAAGGTAGCGCCTGCCGTCGCACGTGCTGGGCGGCCGCAGCCGCGGATCACCGTGCTTTGCGCCGCGTAGCCGAAGCGAGCTGCTTTCTTTTTTAGGTCGCTCCTCCGCCCTCGCCGACTCCGTGGCTCTCCGCTCGACGTCACTCTCGCTCTCCGATTTCCAAGTCTCCCGTTGGATGTCCTTGATGCGCTCCAGCGCTGACTGTACCACCGCGCGTTATAGGCAGCGGTGGTTTAAATAAAGGCACTCGTTTGGCCGAGCCGTCATCCGTCCGAGCGCCATGCCAAAGGCTTGGCAATGTGTCTTCGCTGTCGGGCAGACAAGGAAGGAGAGAACACCGGTCCTCGCTCTTTACGTGTGATGCACACGAACACGCTTGTAGCGTTCAAAGGGGCGCGCGCGCCATTTCGCTGTCGCGTCACGTTTTCAACCCGCGTCTCTCTCTCCTCGATTTTCTCTTGGAAAGAGTGCGCTTGCCTCGGCGCAGCTGGCCCTGAGCCCGCATAGCGCGTGGCGTTTTCGTGATTAACGTTACGAAGCGCCTAATTGGAAGGACCTTCCGTAACACGAACGATGCGCAATCTCTCTCTCGCAGCTCATTTGGAGCTATCGCTCTGCCCGGCTATATCGTTCCCCGTTGCGCGGGACAGGTGACAAGATGACCACATGGCAATCGATTGCCCTATAGAACAGCTCACCTGTTGGCGAGGCTCAGCTTGTACGAACTGGGCATTTCGAGGATGAGCGCGCGGTCGAAGCTACATACTTATGCGTACTATAAGTTGGCTCTCCCGCCTGCCACTTACTGCCTGAGGATGATCGAAATTGCCCACTGACTTTGAATGTAGGGACAGAGACCGTACATGCTTAATTCCTGAACTCTTAAGATAGAAGAGAAATACATAGTGACGAGGTTGTTGAACACTCGGCGTTTTTTTTTCTCTCTCTCTCTTTTCCTCCGCGCTATCTTGCTTAACGACGAAGCACTAACATTGTACGTGCGAGGGCACGCTTACTACGCGTCAGAGAGGCTAAACAAGAGGACATGCGAGACACGGGACCTTTCGTTAACGAAGTGGTCCGGATGCCGCCGCACCCAACCCCCTCCTCCTCGCCACTCATTGGGGGCGAGGCTGCGCGCAGAACATTAGCATCGCTGCCTGCATATGCATACAGGTACAAAACATACGGAGAAAAAAAAGAGAATATAGCGAAGAAAATATGGAACGAGTGTAATAAGTGCGCGCAATGGAAAAATATATGTATATAAAAAAATGTCAGCAGTCTGGAATCGCGCGAGTACCTGCGGGGGCGGCGCAAAGCGTGAAATGCGGCAGCACGGAAAGCTATGGGCACCAACTATAAGCGTCCCAGCGCACAGACAAAAGAGGCATCAGAGCTCGCTGTAGGGACGAACCATGGCTGCGATGGCGCCGACCGCACATCCGCGCCTGCCGCAGGGAGAATATATACGCGGTCACGCTCAAGTTGGCAGTGTAGCGGCGGACACGCGCATGCGTGGTGCGACCCGGCGTCGGCGAACGCCCCTTAGGTGCGGTACCGTCACCGAAGCAGAGAGTCGACGTGCATGCGCCGAGCCGAAAAGCGGGGCATCCTGTATTTTGTCAGATCGAGGAATGCCATTGTGTGCGCGCGCGAGGGAGTCCTGGCAGCGGCAGCAGGCCGAGGGTGCGCGTTCGCCCCGGCCTCTGCGATGCAGCTCGTTGTCTTTCGCCCTCGCCGTTTCCTTCCTCCTCTCACTGCCTGTTCGGTCTCGGTTAGCTGCCACTACCTGTGTGACAAAACGCGACCAAGCCAGCAGATCGTGCTCCTGCCTGATTGTTACTCGAAAACTGTGCGTTTGGTTAAAAGGGGGCAAGTCGGTTCAGTCAAGTTCAGGTGGCGACATATCCATTAAAGTCATGTCAATGTGTGGCGCTTAAGACTCAGCCTTAAAAAAAAAGAAAAAAAAAAAAAGATCATCCGACGATGTGTTCAACATTCCGAAATTTAAAGCCTGTCCTGCTCTTCTACGCCACAAAAACCCTGAACCTTGTAAGCGCGATCACTTATTTATTTCTAACATCGTATTTAGGAGAACCACGTTGGTCTAAAGGCTGCGTCACGATTAAAGTTTGGCGCGTACCGTCCAAGCCTTTCGGCGTGCGGTTGTTTCAGCTTTATTACACCGCCTTGATTAGTGTACACTTGCTTAAGAAATAAGTTAACCCTAAGGTATGAAGCATAGTATAGCATACAGGAAAACTAGTAACCTCGACATCGCATACTTTGGAAGTATCTTATGCGGAGCGACAAGGAAGTCACTCCTCCCGAGCGCTGCCGCCTTTGTGGAGTCTTTTCTGCCTCGCCCGCGCGTCTTGAAAGGAAACAAACTCAAGTTGCGGAAGAAGCCCGGTTACATACTCCGCATATGCCGCACATTTGCTATTGCCCTCCGCACAAGACACCTGCATTTTACGAGTGCTTGTAGAACATTTCAGAAGACGGAGCACTGGCAGACGTTGAATGATGTCCGCGACACGTACACGAATACGTGTACGGTTCGCGCGGCCCGCACAAGTCATTGAGCAGCGTTTGTTCGGAGTACTTTGACGCTATGATAAAGTATTAAAAGACTCTGGTTTGACTTAGCATGCTCGGCTGCGGGGCAGCTCCAACGTTCTTTCTTGTCCACGTTTTGAATGATATGAAAAGCTTTACACGCTGATAAGCAGTTTTATCATATTTTTTTCCTCGTCGCGACCGTCTTTTCGATTCCGGTAACGTTCGTTTCCGTACTCAACAAACCGAAGCACACTCGCATATCTTTGTAACTTTCGACATCTCGCGAAGGCAGAAAAGGTATGATATTTGTTAGCTCGTTTGTTTCGCTCGGGCAGCATTGGCCAACCCTTGCTGTAGCTTACTCTTTTGTTGGGACGTCCGAGGTCTAATGCAGCATCTTTATTTTCGTGTCGTCTATTTCTTTATTTCCTTTTTTCGCCGCATCAGCTGAGCGCGATCAAGGTTGAGGCCATTAACCATTGTTCCTTTCGCTATATATGGGAGGTCGCCCTTAAAGACGTCATTGCCGCCGCTACACTCCTATAATGCCGGCGGTTGTTTTCATCGACGCGAATCGCACCGCACCACGGCGTCGTCCCTGAGGAAGACGAAGAAGAGCCCTTCTTTTCTCACTTGCGCCACAGTGGACGCGAGCGCGAGCGCCGTGATTGACCGTGAAGCAAGGGCGCACCTGCACGTAACTGCAACTGATGTCCACTCGGACGATCATTGCCGGAGCGCCGCGCGTCTCTCCCCCCCGAATCCCCACAGATTACCCGTCCTTGCGAAAAACCTAGCTGCTCTGCGGCTTTCTTTAGCTCGCCTGCGTCCGACGATATAGCACCAGCGGAGCGACTAACGATCTCGCCTTGCGGCGAAGACCTTGTGGGCGGGCGTCGTGAGGCATAGGTATATTGCCGCGTTTCGCACCTATCGCTGGCGTGCGTCGATTGTTTCTCTAATTGCCTGCCACGTGGTGTCTCACTTTTTCGTTTCCTTTGTTGCGGACTTGCACGTACCCTTGATAGAGTTTCTGTTGCACGAAAGGCGTTAGATTCGTTTGTCGTTTAGCATGCATGGCGTTATGACGCGGCGTAGTGCGGACGCTGCTGCACCTGTAGCTCGGCTAGCAGCCGGCATTGTTCGAGTGGCATGGAAGCCGTCCTCTTCGAGTAAGCATGTCGGTACCGGACTGCCATCCATGCCTCAAAATCCATCGTTCGCTCTTTTGGTGAAAAGTTCAACTGTTCGTGCCGCAAATAACACTGTGATAAAATGAAGAAACACAAAGAGAGAGAGGGGGTGGTGTCTGCTGCTTCTTCATTTGTGGCTTTTTGTTCCGGTGAAGTGCTGAAATTATTGGTAGGTCATTTAACTCGCATATAGCCCAGACGCGCTGACCGCCCAGTCAGCGTTGCGAACAAGGGGGTTGTCATCTCCCATTGTTGCTCTTCACGCGCAGTTTTTCATGCAGCAGCTAATTTTCCTGCAGTTTTAGGTGCTGGATGCGCCAATTTTTGCGTGTCTCATTCACGAGTGGTTAAGAGCAGCCATAATTTAACCCTTCAAGCCCATGAGAGAAAAAAATCTCCCTCCCCGCTAAATTAGCTCGAGTGTTCCTGATGGTAATTTTTGCCTAGACTACAAAGGAACCATTTGTTCTGTAATATCGTATAGTTTACGGATCGATGTTCTGTGCTCAATTTACTCAAGAACCCGCTCTCTACCAATAAAGCTCGCTGTAAACGATGACATGCGAGGGTGCTTTTAACAACCTATGACTATCGCCTCGGGCAACGGGCGTTATAACATAAAATAAAGCTACCTGTTGCACTATGATTAAGCGGCGTTGATTAAGACCGACGAAGCTGAACACCGTTTCGAGATACTTGGCGACTGGCGACAGCGAGAGAGAAGGGCACGCACAAGACAAAAGGCCAGCCCGTGCGGCGTGGATGAAAAAGAGAAGTTTGCGACATCGAGAAATAATCATGCAAGGGGGAGAAAAAGAAATAATAACGGGGCAGAAATAAGCCGACCCAGGCCGCATGTGGGTGCGCGAAACAACAAGAGGCGAACGGCAGCAGAAAAAAAAAAAAAGCAAAAAAGGAGCGCGGCACACGAACGCGCCGAAACAAGGCAGCCATCCGAGCGTGGCACCCCTCCGCCCGTCCCCGCTGAGCCAATGAGCAGCGGACCGGGCCGTTCCCGCCGTGGGACCTTACCTGAATCCGCCATTCACGTCGACGGCTCTCGCACGCCGTCCTTCCAGCCTTCAGCCGCCGCTACGCGCGTCGTCAACGCGACGTGTTCCGCGCGCTGTCCGACGGAGCTGTCTGATGCGCCGAGGGCGTGACAACGCGCTGTACCCCGACAATCCCGAGCAGCAGGAATCCAGAGCCTAGGCTTGTGGCTCCGACGTCATCCTTTTTTCCTCCTGCTCAAGTGGTCACGATGGTAATTTTAGGGACGTCTGGCTCGGCGGATCCTTTGCCCTACAGTTCTTGGTCACGAAGCTGAGTGACTTAGAAATCCATTCTGAAGACCAGGCAGCAGACCGGTAGCCTGTGCACAGCGCTCCGGTCATCTCCGGGGCGACCCCAGAAGCACTTGTCACTTACACAGCCGTCACAGAGCAACTTTTTGAACCGGATTTGCTTTTTGGAGGTGAATCTTCACGTATCCGTACTGGAGGTCGCTGAGGCCACTGCTGAGGAACAGACACTTCTGTGCTGAGGATCTGTCCTGACGTCTTCCGCAAGGCGCCTGGCGAGAGCACTCTGGCTGTGTCCTCGGCGTGTCTACTGGTGGGCCTTCCGAAGACGACGGCCGGTCATAGTCCACTGACAAGCTGGGTGATTCGGCGCTGCTTCGCTCGCTGCTTCTTCAGAGCCCGGCACCACCGCCGGCGGCTGCGTGCAACCGGGCTGCGGTCGACTGTGCTTCTGGCGTCCTTCCCGGGCGCATCCTGGCTCCGACGCATCCGACGACCCCGGGTGCCATAATAGCGACGTTCTGCCAACTTCCGACCGGTAGCAGCCCCAAGCTCTTCCTCTCGGGCGCCAGACTGCGTAAGTCGCCATCCGCCCCCGGGCGTCCGCATCCTCCCGGCGCCGCGCGCATCCCATATAGGCGTCAGAAAGAGAACAGAAAGAGAAGGGGCGGCTTTCCGTTTTCCTGTGCTCGCTGGCGGACGTTTTTAATCGGTTCCGACGACTCCTGGCCCTTTGTTCGATGCGCAGAGGGGGTCTTCCGCTGCGACTGCAGCTTGGATGTTCTGTCTCTGCGCACTACACGCGAACCCATGTACACTTCCGGAGTCCGAATGCAGCCATCGTACGTTACCGACGTTCAAAGCTTCTAAGCTTACGCGGCTGGTACAGTTGGGAGCCAGTCCTTACAAATAGATATCACGTTGAGTGCTTGCCATAGCCACGTATGCGATCGCAGCCAGCAGTTTCTCTCAAAAACTTGACTGTGTTCTTCGTTCCTTGCTTTCCTTATGCGGATGGTTATGCAAGCTATATATCAGCATCAAATAGACCAGCTATAAAGCGTATATTAATCTCGTTTGTTGCAGTTCCAGATAGATTAATGTCCGATAGAGAAAAGTCAAAAATTAACTTATTAGAAGAACATGGCGCTGTTGTACAAGTGACGCACTCTATTAACGAAGCCACCACTGCTTGCTCTTATTGAGAGGCAGTGCTATGGAGATCAGAACAGCGTTCTGACACGCGCAATATATGCCTTCCTATATCTTATCTGTCACAGTTTTGTACTTCAATTACCTTATCGGCCATTCTGTTTGTTTTGTTTGACTAAAAGCACTGCGCTGACTCTCTAGCTGCCATCGTGGGCGCAGTATTTCATCTTTGCCGGGTAGCAGCGCGTCGTTGGCCGTTCGCGAACGCGGTTGCCAGGTGACCTGACAGTCCGGAAATGGGCCAAAAATGCCGCGCCGTAAACAGCCGCAAGTGCGTCCACGTTCCCTGTGATAGGTTGCTGTACGACAGGGAGTGAGCGTAAACGCCTCTGTCTGTGTTCGCGAGCAGGCTCTATACCCGAATGCTTAGCTGCGCATTTGTGCTCTCCAGTCAAATCAACGCGCCTGTACGAAGGTTGGCTGTTCATTGACCGCCGGCGACCGAGGTATACGTACCATCAATTATTATCTTTTTTGGTCATATCTGAATCCCTTATCTTAGTGTTGTAATTTCGAGCTGGGTAATGATTTCGTAATGATTACAATGACTCTGGTAAACAATTTTAACGAGAGATACTGACACTGGATTTACGTCTCTGCAGCCACAGTGACTTTTCTTTCCCTTCAGTAGGGCGACATTGTCGGTATCCTTTTTCCAAACATTCCACAGCGCGGTCCGCGGGAAGTTGTCTATGACGTATGCGGCTCAGTGTTGACGCGAGTTTCAGACGCGCGGTGTACATGATAACACCGACACGTAAAAAAAAAAAAAGGAAATCGATTTTACCCTGTGTGCTGGTTTATACATTCTAGAACGACCGTTAAGTCGCAAAACAAGTGACATGGCAGCATACTTTTGCCAGTATATATATAGCGGTACAGCTCCGGGGTTTCTTTATTTTGTTTCGATGTTCTTTCGCTCATGGTAGGCCGATGAGGTACCAAACTTCTGAGCCTGTGTCATATCGTGCTTATCGAAAGCAGGCAAGACAAACGGCACAAATGTCTTGCTGGAACGCTTACACATATGCTGTTAGCGGCAGTGCACACGAAACAGTCTGTATTATATCAACGTGCAGAGCGGGCCGTTGAACTTGAGCCTCTAAACGAGCAGTGAGAGAGATACAGATTCACTGGTGTCACGCAGAGTTCTCTGCTCTTGCCTCGGCACGTGCAGACGTGCGGCGCCTCAGAGTCGGAAGGGCTTTGCGTTTTCTTTTTTTCTTGTCCTGACCGAAGAGAGAGCAGCACGTGCTCCCTAATTATTACCTCTTGCGGGGCTTGCTTTAAAACAGCCATTTTTTCCGCGAAACGTTCGCGCCGATGGCGTACTTCAGGTTGCATCCGAATGTCGACAACGGGGATTCCCATCACTGGCCCGCGCCAGAAAAAAAAAAAAAAAGAAAAAAAGAAAGGTCTTTTCCCCGCGCCAGATTCATGACTAGGAAAAGGAAGAGAGAGAGGGAGTAACCGAGAGAAGATAGAAAACGGAGAGCTGAGTGTTGGGACTCTTGGTGTTCACTGGAAGCCGAGCTGTGTGCACTCAACGCCTTCGCCGATAAGATTGGACACGTGCGCGCGTGTACATGTTGTCGGAGGTTAATTGTACACGCGCAAGGAAGGACTTATATCGGTGTTGCGTTTTTCGTGTAGCGACGAACAACTTTGTCATTCTCCGTGTCACTCAACCATGCACCTCAGAGGGGACGGCGGCGCCGAGCATTCTTGCGCGGGGGAAATCTTTGGCCGAGTCACGGTCGCGCTGCTCGTTTAATGCGAAACGTCCGTCGCTGCGAACGCTGTCGCATCTTCTCTGATAGAATTATACTGCTGCCAGGTCATTGCGGATCTAGTTATCATCGAAGAAAAAAAAAAAAAGAAGCAATGCTGAAACACCTGAGCTGAACGGGGACGATGCAGGATGTGCTTGCGGTAGTTCGTGGTACTTCGAAGACTTTCTGCACTGGAAGTACCACCGAGGTATAGTTAGGCAACACTAACTAGACACCTACGCATTTCATTAGCGGATGCTGCGACACAGTGGACATTCTTTTTTCGGAAAGCAACGCGTGGAAAGCGCCCATCGAATGACTGGAGCAGCGTTTAGTGGTCATTGTTTTAACGGTGGAAAGAGAGGTCGCAATGAAAGCGGTCCGAAGACGTCGTTTCGAAACGCATACTGGCATCCTATCGGCTAGGAAGTCCACACTGTCGGGCGGAATTAGGGCAACTGCTGTCATCTGAGTTAGTCATGCTTCGCAACAACATCGCGACGACGACTTTCGATCACTGTGAGTAAAGCCCTGATATCCATCATTTTCCTCAAGTCGACGATCGCTGAGTGCGGGAGTTGGTACTTAATTCACTATAGAAGAGAAGAGATGCTTGGACGAGAAAATGTGCAACTACGGATATGATTAGCTAGTTATTATGTTTCGTTTTCCTCTCTGGTTTTGGTTTCCCACTGGCTTTTAGTACCAAGTTTAATTTTACAACTGCTCCACTCCTTTCTTAATTTTTTTTTTCTGTGCAGCTGTGTCTTGGCTGTTTTCTTTTCCCCCCCTTCTTTTTCGTGGTTGTGGCGAAGGCCATAGCGGAAGGGCAGCTCCTGATCGACATTGAGAACACCGTTGCGAACTGTGAGCGCAGGGCGAAAACGCTTAAATATCTCTGTCATTTACGTCATGCGTAAACCGACTTTTGTGATGACTGCTGCATTCCCACGATGCGCGTTTCTTTCACATCGTGGGAGTCGACGATTCTGATCACACGCATGCAATGGCACGCTGCCTCCCACAGCGCTACAGCGGGGGACGACGGCGAACGCTTGGCTGCTTCCGCGGTCCGTTGGTGTCAGCACCTGCCCCTATACCACGGCTCCACTGAATTGCACGCATGCGTGCCGATCAGCTGCCTTCTTCAGGGTGTTCAGTGCTGCAAGCGGCGTACTGCCCCTTAAACGCCGTCGTGGAAGACCCGCCGGCTACCTATACAGTGGCCTGTTGGGCTACGTGTACAAGCCATCGCAAAAAAAGCATAGTCCAACCGGTCATACTGTCGGCAATGACCGACTGACGTTTACTTTCTTGCTATACGCTGTATACAGGGGGCGTGCATGGAAGGAGATGCATCTGTAACTTGCGACGTTCGTTCTCTGTGGACGGCTAGACATTTTCAGAGTGCAAAAGAAACACCTCGCTCTCTTTACATTATTTCGACAGCTCATTACGACGCAAATTAGCTGCTTTCTGATCCCCTCTTTTTGCGAACGCATGGCGTCATCAAATTGCGCGGATTCTTGAGATTCTCGAATATCTATCTGGAAAGCGATCACCTGTGTTTGGAACGAAATCTTGATGTACAGTACTGGGTGAGAGCGCGCCTTAGTAGTATTTTTGTTCTCCCGAATCGTGCGACGGGGGATCCAAGCGGCGTCGAGCGTACCAGTCATGTCATTTATCTTGGCAGTTTGTACGAAACCGCCATATGAATGTTGTAAATTTCTTCCATTTAATATATAGACGGCCGTCGTCACCAGGGGTTCTACAGCAATACATTGTTCACGACCTACTCGATGCTTTGACCTGTGCGCTATTATTAGCTTGCGAGTGAATCCCGTACTGTGATCGCACGAAATTCGGTACTGTGCGAGAACCTACGGCATTGCAGAACGCGTTAATTAAAAAAATCACTAATATGTGTGATAATTTTGCTTACCCCTGATTGGCTCTGTATGCCAGCAGGGAGCATATAATCTTCGATAACTCGCCAGTACTTTCGAATTTGTACTTAACGCGCTCTGTTGTGTGCGATGCGACGGTTGAACTAGTATATGTGACGTAGCACAAAGCTACGAATACTTAGCTTTATTCACCGCTTTTAGAATCAATGACCCTTTGTATATTTAACATTTGCTGCGCATGCAACTGCATCCTGTTACACCGGAAACATGAGCACTGTGCACTACGGGTCATCGGCGAACGATGACAGAAAAAAGGAACAAAATAACATGGGTAGGTGAAGCGTCCTGTTATTTATCGGAATCAAAAACCTGTGCGTTGTCGGCACATGTCCTTTGAGGCATCAACGTGTGCAGTTCATTGAATGGCTCTTCTAACGCTGTCGTGGACCAGGTGTTAGCTGTAAACACGCTGAATCATTGTGCTGGAGCCGTCTCCAGCATAAGTGCCAACAGTCAAAGGAAGTGACGTCATAAGCCGGTCGCGGCATGCTGGGTGGAGATACGCAAGTGAAAAAGAAACCCAAATATTATTTTCAAAGCTACGATGTAAACATTGAAAAGGCACTGTGTACACATTTTCACGTCTTACACACGTGTGAATTGACAAGCGTGCGGGAGGAGAATAGGCCTTGCAGAATGTCTGAAACTTGTGACGTCATAGTGCTTTTGATTGCGTTCTGTCAGGCGTCAGAAACTGAAAGTGCGATGTAAGGAAACTATTGCGCAATTGCTGACTTTGAGGTGCAATTAAATAAAGAGTTACATTATTCTGGGAACGAAAACGCAATGAAACCTCACGAGCTGGTATTCCTATCTAAGAAAGCACAGAACTATGCTTGTGCTCCTGTGAGCAATAGTTTATTATAGTGGACGCGATATATATTGTCATGTTGCAGAGCTTATTATTCTTTTTCGCGATTTATTTCCTAACTTTATTAGTTTGCAAGGATCAGCTGCTTGAGCCGGAAACGATTTGCAGTTTGTCATCAAATCAGACCTCCGGATGATTTCCAGCTTAGTTGCCAGTATTGCCATGAAGGTTAAGCAGCTCTACTCGGGCACCCTTACACACTGGGAAAAGAAGGCTGCATGTCGTTAAAAGACACATCAGCTGTAAAATGTCGATTGTAAACCACGACCTGGAACACTAAAAAAGCTGTGCCTTCTCGCACAAGAGTAAATTAGGATCTCTATGGCGCAGCGGCCGTCATGTGATAATGCGCCGCCGACATTTAGAGAAGGACATCCGCAGCGCCATTGGCCTCCGTGAGCAAGTCAATATGAGTGCGCTGCATGGTCTCTTGTAAGAGGCGCACGTGGTGATTTTAGGTCACGTACAAAGGACCAGCTGATTTTAGGTCACGTACAAAGAACTGAGCTTCATTTATTGACACTTCTCAGTCGGGGTATGCGTATTTCCTCCGAATATGGAGGACAACACGCACACACGACAAAATTAAGAGGGCGACTTACACAGTGTCTGTTCAGCGAGCGATAAACAAGGCTAGTTGGTGCACGTTCGTAGTTCAAACATTGCGCAAGAAAGCGATGAATAGGGTTCGGGGTTGTATTTGCACGCTATAGTCTTATCAGTGAATCTGTACATTGGGCTTTCGCAAGAGCCACGTATAGAACTTGTCGGCGGGCTCATTCCCCGCGCTCGCGTGCTTCGCGTCGCGGCCCTCGAAAGATCCAGCGCCCTGCTTTGAATGCCCTCGACTCGGCCGAGAAATTGCCCGCCGCCCCCGCCGTCTTCACCTGGAAATTATCCGTGTTCGAGTTTTCGCTCCGCACCCTTGACCCAAACCCAACCTTGGCGCGGCCGTTCTTTTTGTTCGGCCGTTCGCGTCGCGAAGCCCTGGAGAGTGGAAGGCCCATTGTGGACGTAAGTGGGGGCGGTCACTGCTCGCTGTGTATTTAGCTTCACGCCAGGGGGATTAGTCACGTATACAAGCACCTCTGTCTCGTGCTATATGTACTCCTGAGAAAGTTGTAACACAAGCAACCGCAGCTCTGGCCGCCTACTGTGGAAGAGCTCAAGCGTGCTAAATTAGCTGGACCTAGTCTCTACTGTCTGCGCATATTGTTTAGACAATCAAGTCCACGATGGGACCCGCTTGTTCGGCGACGGAAGGCCCACAACGCGTGTTTCTTTTTTTTTTTTTTTTTTTGTGACGCAAGAGAAGCCGATTCCATTGTGCAGACGCAGTTTGGTATAGTACCCTTGAACCACTTTTCGGTTTGATGCACCGACATGATAAGTCCTTGCGCACGAATTAGTGCTCGAAGTGTTTATTTTCAATGCAACCCCGTTAGTGCAAATAACAATGCTATGTACTCATGTTGCATCACATAACCGGAATGACGTCGTAGTGGTAAGTGAAATCGCGGGCTAAGCATAGCTACGTGCCCGGAACGCTTATTTGCTGTGGGTTAAGGAATCGAAATAAGACACTCGTTACTAACGGTTCCAGAAAACGTTTGGAGCAAGTGTGTGCTTGGCCCCAAGATTGCTATGCAAGAAACAAAGCTGCAGGACCAGTTTGAAATAAACATATTTCACTCTCCTAGCTTATCCTAACCATAACTACAGTACTTGCTATGAAATTCGCGGAGTGTCCTGGCGTATAGTGTAACCACGAAATTAATTTCAAGTAACCAACCATTCTCTTGTCCTCTGTTGCAGACGTGGAAAAGGAGTGCGCCTCGCTGGAGAACGTCCCATCCAACCTGTACGAGTCTGTCTGCGTCCCTGGTCTGGACGAGTTCTTCCAGCAGGGAGGAAGCTTTCCGATGCCGGAGCAAAAAGTCACGCCTGTCATGAATGGAGCCGCAGCGCCCACATCGCAAGCCTACATCGACGGTAAGTAGCTATATGCGAATTGTCAGGCTTCGTTGCGACAAACAGCTATACCCGTTGCTCCCTGTGGACGGTGCTCGCTGACGCAGCTGTACGGCTGTTGTCTTCGAGAACCAATGTCGGTAAAAAAAAAAAAGGAAAGAAAGAAAGAAAGAAAGAAAGAAAGAAAAAAGCGCCTGTGTCATGCCCAAGGATCGATAGTCCGTTTATCTTCTGCCAGAGGTGCTCCAGTGATGCCACTGTGACGTAACGCGCCTCAGGAAAGCCACATATTGAAATAAAGTAGCATGTGAATAACTACGATGTAGGCTGATAAGGAAGCGATCAGTGCAATCGCAACGTGTGCGAGGTGGTGATCATTTATGGTAGTATGTTGTACTATATAGTGTGACCACGGCATGGAAGAACATTACGACTCGCGAAAAAAAAAAAAAAAAAAAAGACACGTAATGGCAGGAACTCCTTTCATGTCGTCTATTTTAGTTTCCCCGCTTCACGTATTTCAAATTTTTTTAACGCATCGTGCGCCCGAGATCGAGCATATGTCTCCACGGACAGCGGACACGTAACCTGTAATCTCTTCTGTTTAGCAGAAAGTGAGCGCGGGACGCCAAATACAAGCGTGGTTCACTGGAATACACAACGCGCTACTACGGCATGGTCAATCTGGGCAGTCACTTCCGCTGCGTCTAATTAACGCACTTATCCGGGGCGGGCGCTTTTGAAACAAATCCCCGGATAAGCGTCTAGCCCGCGCGAGCGACCAGAGGTCACGTGTATCGCGCGCCCCGTAAAGCAGCCAGGAAGAGGGTGGGTGGAGCGGCTCTCGTAATGGAGCCAAAAGTGACTTCCTTCTCCCGCTTGTGACGACAGAAGCGGCGCGCAGTATAGTCTCACTTCCGCCGCTAATTACAGCTTCCGGTTCAAGCATTATGCGTCGGCTCCTCCCTTCTTCCTAAACGGAGGAGCGGGCAATCGGAAATGACCGGCCGATTCGGGCGCGCACCGCCGCCACGGATCAGCGTCCGCCAGAGGCAGAAACGCGCGAAGCTCCGAAAGTCAAAAAGTGAGCTAGCTAATGCCACGTCGATGGAAGCAGCCATCGTGACGCGGGCCTTCTCTCGCCTTGGGCATGGCTCCATACGCGTGACACTGCGCGGACGGCGTGAGGGCAACTTTTTTTGCGCCGCGGTTCGGAAATGGAGGTGTGGCTCGCGGATGCACGGGCCCGTAGCCGCCGCAGCCCGGTGTTGGTCCCGTCTCGCTCAACGGGATGGCAGGGCCTCCCCTCTCTCCAACCTTCGCTCCCCTCCGGGCTCCTCGCTCACCTGTTGTTGCGCGCGCACGCACGCCCGCCCGCACGGTGGTGAGCGGTCGCTTTCCACCGGAAACGCGCGGTTCTTTTCTCTCGCCCTGTCTCCCTGTCGCTGCTGTCCGCTCTCTCTTTTACTGTTGCTTCTCGTCTGCCCCCCTTTTTTTCTTCTATATTTTGTGCCATGGTGGGTCGAGGAATAGTATGCGCACATGCTGCGGCATTTATGAGCTTCTCTATGCGCTCCAATGGCGCCGCCCTTCGGGTATTTGTTTTCTACCCACGTTTCTTTATTTCTTCACGGCACCCTCCTCCTCTCCCTCCCCCACATCTCTCCCTATCTGTCTCTACTGTGCCCGGATATTCACTACCTGAGCGAACGTGAAAGCAGATTTTTTTTTTTTTTCGTTTTGCTTCGGTTACTTTCTACATTTCGGCCGTTCTCCTAGTTCCACTGGGATTTGGGCATTCGTCTTTGATAAGCCCTTCCTGAAATAATGAAAAAGGTTGCTCGATTAGTGAACCACCCTTTGGGCTCGTGCTCAGTCGTCTCTTGTTCGCGCTTGGCCTCTTCACTTTCTCGTGTTTGCCGAACGCTGTTACGCTCTCTTGGCGCATTGCGTTCCTTTTCTCTGCATTGTTTTTTTTTTTCTTTTTTGTTGCTTCTCTCGGTGCATGTGCGAGAACCGTGTTTGCTTCTCTTCGTTTCTGAGTCTTCTTTTCTTTCTCGCTCGTTCCTGACCTACAATAACCGAAGCGGTTTCCGGCGGATGTTTGTGTTGAGAGCTGAACCAATGTCGCACGCTGGCGCGGTTTTCCCATCTCTTTGCTCACCCTCTCCCTAAGCGTCGCCCTTCCGAATTTCGTTTGCCACGAATAGGCTCAGTGACTAGTGCTGCAGATTTGAATCTCTGCAGTGGTGACTTCAGATAGGAAGCTGTATAATGAAGTCTTCACTTGGATAGCGCTCAATATTCGTCGACATATGAAGACATCAGGCAATGAAGCTAAGAAAAACGGAGCTGCGATTAAACTGCTTTTTCACTGATAACAATTAAACACTGTCATTTTCCCCCTATGCTTTGCTTGGCTTCATATGGTTGTTACTAAAGGTCTAGTTCCTCGGTTACCCCGATTCCTCTCGCTCAGCGCAATCCGCCAGTGCCACCACGTGACCCTGGTGCTTTCACGAGAAACGACCGTGATCGGAGCTGACTCCTATAGACAATACCTTGACTCTTGGAAGAGATAACGAAAGGGGCAATAGGGTGATAGTGTCTCGTAACGAGATAATATAGTTCAAGGAAACAGACGGGAAAAGATAAAAAGTAGAATATGCACTTGGTGAAAATTGGACAAACAAGAACACAAAAAGGCTGTGTGTGTGTGTTCATGCGTGCGTGCGTGCGTGCGAGCGCGCGTGAGTGCGTGCCTCCCTAGCTGTACCACTGTTCTCCATCTTCCTCGTCTGCACCAACTCGCGAAATAACGGCCCATGGCTCCAGCTTTCTCTGTCAGTGTGCCAGCTTTTCCGCGTAGATGCCATCTGGAGAATCCGCGTGAGCTACAACCGGTCGCGGAGCTATCGGCGCCAGGTCGGTACTCGGACCTCCAAGGATCGTCACTCAGTGCTTCGCACATTCCGTCTACACGGAAAGAGAGAGAAAAAAAAAAAAAAAACCTAGAAGCGAGCAGGAGAAATGGGCGACGCCGTCGAGCAGGCCGCGGTTCACCACAAAGGCGTCTGATTCGGCGAGATGAGGCTCTGCCAGCTCTCGCTCGTCTGTATGCTGCTCGCACCACGCCTGCATCGCAAACAGAAGGGCGGTCGCCGATAGCGTGTCTCGCCTGCCTCTTCGCTCTGTGGCGACGGCCGACGAGTGCTTTGCGGTCCTTTGTTTGTCGGCTACAGGAGACCGCGAACTTTGCAGCACGGTTGTCGGCCCACACGTCTTTCGTTGCACGATATTTAGCCATTCGGACCGGGATATGGCGCGTGGTATAGTCGCGGTCACGATGCCTGTTCCATCCAGCCGCAAGGTGTTCTGCCTTTCAGCGGTTCTCTTTTTTGGGCAAGGTAACCACGCATAGAAGCCACGTTACACTATACAGTGTTTTGACAAAGTTCTAAATTGCGATCCACTGCTGAGAACTCGAGATGTTCAGATTTTGAGTACACCTCTGTGGGCATGATAGAAGGGGAGAAAATACGAACGTTTTTAGAGGAAGAATTATGAAGCGGTTCCGCTCTACCTCAAGGAACCTATGTTTTCTTACATTGCTCGCTAACTATTACCACCCGTCAACATAGCCCGCAACAGTCGGTTGACCTTTTGATTTATATTTTGCGATATCATGCACGTTTCGGTGCGTAATGACGACCAGCAATCTTTGTGTTCGGTAGAAGGCTTCGTTGCAGTTTTCGTAAGCTCCTCGGTATATTCCACGGAATTTCCAAATCGCGCGTCATCCACAGAAGTATACGGTACGAACCTTCCCCCTGACTCCTTATCGCAGTATACCACAAGGTATTTGTGGCTGTCCTGTGCGCTCGGCTTTCCCGAGATGCGAAAAGTGTGTTAGTCATTGAGATAGGGTACGCGTGAGCACAAAATATTTATTTGGCTTTCCGGGGCCTTTTTCTTCGTTTCGTACGTTTTGTGAAACCGGAGGCTGTTTTTCAGTGTGCTATGGCAGGTTCCCTGCCCCACATATCCAACTTCGCCGTATTGTTCCAGCACTCTTCGGGAACCTTCAGTGTGTCAAGAAAATTCGCTACAGTGCGGAAATTTGCCAGCGAGTTCTTTTTTCTTCTTTCCTTACTCAGAAAGTAGGAATAAAAGTGTTTTGGCGATCCTCTACTGCTCTACCGTTGTAACGATGCCAGACGCCATATTTGCGCTTGCAAAGCTGATCGAGCTGCGCCGTGCATGCATGGCACGGTTTAGCTACAGTTCGTGCCAAGCAGGTAGGTGGCGGGAGCGTTAGTGGTAAAGTTAGAACCGAAGCGAAATGCTAAAACTCTATTGACGTCAAGAGAGTGCTGAGCGAAAGCAGAAGTAGAAAGGGGGGCGGCGTTGAACTGTCATCTTACTATAATCGGAAGAAAACACAGCGATAATACCACATGAAATGACATATGCACATTAAGCTTTACGGCGGGAAAATGAGGATGCGCAAGATACGTTAACGAGGCGCGTGCCAAAGGAAGAAGAAAAGAGAAAAATGACTTCGCAAATGTAGAGGCCGTTGTAATTCTGTGACTGCGCAAAATTTAGGCGCTTGGGCGTGCTGTTGGCTTCAGCACACATAATAGACGATTGCGTCGCGACGTCGGGATTTACGGCCGAAAGTGAAGCTGACAGAATCATCAGAGCGAACAGTGAAAGGAAGAGGGAGAGAGAGGACGAAGCAAAGCAACCACACCATGGCAAAAACAGGCCTACCGAGCAAATGACGTAATGGCCTTGCGACATGTGCGTTGCCCAGTGGGCTGAAAACGAAGTTAAGAAACGCTTTTCGAGCCGGGGAAAAATAAGGCACGGCTCCAGTGCGTCCGAAGTGGTCCGTTGGTCAGTGCGACGCCTTTTCTTTCTCGCTCTCCCCCCTCCCGCTTTTTTTTTTTTTCTTCCGGGTTTGTTGGCGACCTTGTTGGCGCGTGGCGGTGGTCGGGTTTCTGCTGTTCCTTCCCTCTATTAGCCGTTTTGAAGAACGACATAATTTTCTTTGTCGTTTTCTTGCCTCTTTTTACATTTTTTCCCCCTTTTTGCGTGATGGACTTCCTGCATACGGGTGAGGCTCTACAGCCGGCCCGTAAATATACACCGCTACAAAAACAGTTGCTGATTTGCCTTTGGATTGCTCAAGCATCCGTCCTTATTTATTTTTCATTTCTGCTTCTCTCGACGGCCTTTCAGTAGTGTTTCCATCAGGGTAAAGACACGGGGAACGCATTAGTCATAATAGGCGTTTACGTACGGAGTATCATTTCTCGGTCTCGCCGCCGACAAGGCAAAATGCGTCGTCTTTCGTGGTCCCGTGGAGAGTTCTGCCTAATAGCTATAGTCACTGTGTAGTGATTGCGACGATTCGTATGGAGTGAGAGCCTTTAGCATCAGCGCTCGATTTCTCATCTCCACGCTATTCCCGCATAGTTTCACTATCATCGTCGTTCTCCCGCAAGAAACATTTCCCGCGTAGCACTTGAACCTGTACCGAGAAAGTATCGAGCGTTCCCAGGACATGGAGCTTTTCTCATTACGCGCACTTCAACGTTACTGTTAGGAACCATTATGTATTGCTGGAAAAACTTTACGCAGAAGGATTGTTTCATTTCTTCTCCGACATCGCTTTGCTGTTTTTGAGGCAGTTGCGAGCCTACGGACGGCGTGACTCAGCCGCCGTGTGTACAAGACAGTTGGATCCAGTTGGCCCGGATAAGAGTGTGTTAGAACGCAGAAGCAAAACCTACGCGATATATCCATACGAACCTAATGGGTCGCGCGAAAGCGAAGCATGCCGCCCAGAACATGGCAGAATAAAAGTGGTTCCGCTCGCGAAGGTTGCATGCAGTCAGCGTCGCTCCCACGGCTGTCGATCTTGCGGGAAACGAGACTTATTCGGATCGATCCGTATGCCGGGTTGTCTTCGTGCGTCTTGGCGTGTTTCCCTCTCTGTCTCAAGTTGTCGGCCTGCGAATTTATCGCCCGTACGTGTTCCTCTATGCCGGCTTTTGCAGGCCCTAAATTAGCCCATTCCGTTGTTTCTCGCCACGGCTGGGCGGATGCGTTTCCTTTTCCCGCGCCGATTTCGGCCCGTCGCGCTTACCACCTGTTGCGCGTGCGTAGCAAGTCACAAACGTGGAGTGGGGCCCTGTTCAGTTTCTTTTTCTCATTCGCACTCGCTATGAAAGCGTTCGCCACCGCTGCCGTGCATAGAGCTGATTTCTCCGAATCGCGGTGCAACGCACGTTCTGGCGCTTCAGATGCGTGCGTGTCGATACACTTGCGCCGCTTCGACATCTGTTCCCCGATTTTACTGAGCGCGCGACGTTGTATCAACCCCTATCTTATTTAAAGTTTAGTTCAGGAGGAACACTAAACCAGACTTTTTCTCTGTGAATTATTTAAATAATTATGAGGAATTCGAGTTATTTTAGATCATGAAGCGGCATTAGTGCACGAAAAAAAAATAAAGAAAATAGAAACGCGGAACCGTCCATTGGAAGAGTTATGCTTAGTAGAATTGGCGTCTGCAGTCTATGCGCATACTATGTTTGTGTGAACGGCTTTTTTCCGCCGAGGAGCTGTAGTTTTGTGTTCGCGTGTGTATAAATTCGGCTTAAATGCAGCGGAATTCAATCTGATATATTAATGACATAAGCTTACCCCTTAGTGAGACCCGAAAACACGGTTTAGGCAGCGCCAAGGAACAGAGAGCAACACACTGAATCAATGCGAATAAAAAGTTCGCGCAAACTAACACATTTCTGTCTTTGGGAGGTAACAATACAGTGAAACAACGACGTTTACAATAAACGTTCTCTGAAAAAAAAATTATAAACAATACTGACGTCACTAAAAAGTGTTTTCGCTAAAAACGTACTTTGTTTACACTTGCGTGTTCAAAGTAACAACTACAGGTGCATAGAATATGTACACCATCAAACCGGACATGAAAAATAAGCCTACAATGTGGCAATATAAATACTTCCCATCTCTTTTCACATCGCACATCGAAAACGCTGCAGTGGTACGAAGGAATCCATAGCTTGCTAAGCAGTTGTACTTCCGTACGCCGGAGTCGTTCTCTTCGCTCTTCCAAGCATGCAATGGCGACGAATTAGCGTCAACCTCCTATACTCATTCTGCACCGTAAGCTGAAAACGGGGCAAACACTTGAGATTCCGAGAGACGTTGCGAAGACGGTTCTAAGAACTGACTTGCACACAGTTCCTGAGAAGGGAGAGATTGCCTCATGCGCGCCCGAGTGGTACGGGGTTCAGCTCTGTGGGGCGGGCCATTGATTGGGAGTCGGTTGCCCAATATATGTCGAGCAAGAAGCCGTGCAGTGCCCCTGCGCACTGACCGGTGGCGGACCAGCTCGTGGTCAGTGGCAGCGGACCGTGTTCCGGCGGGGGCCGTTTTTTTCCGGGGCCCCGCGTCGCACTCGACCGGAGGGCACGCTACGCCTCCGAGAAAAGAACGCCGGTCGGTTTGGTTGCGAAATTGCGCGATCCCTTTGAAGCGCTGCAGCCGAATTGCCGCGGTGGAGTTAGCAGCCGTGAGAGCTGTAGCTGGTCCTTGCGGGCAGTCACTGCCGTCCACCGCAGCACAGACAGTGAGGGCGGGCCCTCCTCCGTTGGCCTCCGCCTCCTGCCAACTTGCTTCACCACGCAGACCGCGCAATTTTGGTCTCTCTTGAAAGGCCACCAGCCTCAATGAACGCAGACATTAATTGAGTGCATGCGTGACCGCCCGTTCGCCTTGCAGGCTGCGGACCGCGGTAACTCTTTGTGGTCGTTGCTGGCGCTTTTCGTCGTAGCCCTCCTATTTTACTTTACTGTAATTTTTTTTTACACCAAACCTGTTATCGAGAATGGAAGCGTACGAAAATGTTATAAGTGCGATGTTTGTTTTTCACGAGCCACAGAACACTCCACTGTTTAGGACGGCCACATATACTAAGTCGACATGCTGCATGCACATCATACACCATTTCCACATTTTTCCAACAATGTTAACTTGCTTATGGCGCCTTCGGCGCTTGGTCGAGGGTCCAGAATATAACGGGACCTCCCAAGTGCCTGTAGTGCACAGTGAACTTGTACCACGTAACTAAAGTGTCGTCAATTCCAGCACCAGCGCTGCAGTCGTAAATGGGATGCGACCGGAGCGCCACTGGGCGTCTGTGCAAGTCTGCCGCGACGTCATCGGCATAGCTAGTCTACCCCTTGCTTCCATGTATTACCTAATAAGAGGAGCAGCCTCTGTCAAACCTTCCAAGAACGTAAGTTTTCGAATCGGGCGAACGCATTAACGTCATGGGCTAGTCGAGAACCATATACCGTGGAATGTCATATGTCTGTGTCATATGCGAGAAGTACAGAAAATGGGTTTACATGTGCATGGGAATGCAAATGCATGGGAATGGGAACACGTCGGGCTATAACCCCATTCGAAACTTTAGTAACGTGTGCAGCTGTATTTCGTATGCATAATAATCTGCAGATAACATCAGTGTTATGTTGCCCTGCAAAAACGTTGTTTCGATTTGTCCAGGAGGCTACAACCACATAAGCGAGAGCCTCCATACTTTGAACGACATGAACCAGGAGGAGATGGCGCTCGGTGGCCACAACTCCTACGACGAGTCCCAGGAGTACGGTCTCGAGACGCCGCAGTCTCACCCACCCTATTTGGACTCGAGTCCCGAGTTCTACCCTTCCACGTCCGCCGTCGTGCACGAATCAAAGTTCCAGCCCACTTACACGACGAGCAAGGAGTATTCCAGACGTAAGTGACACCACTGTTATCATTGGCCTATCCTTGTGTAAGCCAACTGACCAACAACTTCTGCTGTGGGTGTCATGACCTTCCATACCGTGGTCATCAAACCGATGTATCGTACATGATGAGGAATATGTTGCTGATATAGTTCCTTTATATTAGAAATATTGTTGCCCAACTTTGTGCACGCCTGCTTTTTGCCCTTTATAATTAAGGTAAACTAAAAAGGAAGGTTAAGCTGGATGGGTAAATTAAGCTTATCTAATATTAGAAGCGTCAGTCTTAACGTGAGCTGATAAGCCAGAAGAGACGCAAACGTGAAAGACGGGTTTGTATAGTTCCCGCGCTCTCTCCTTGTAATGTCATGAGATTTGGACAGCACCTGTTGGTGGATAGTACATAGTTTATCGATGAACAAGGGCGACCAGGCATTCTAATGTAACCGATGACTGAACCAAGTGAGTTTCGAGAACTTATTTTGAACCAACATGGGACCCAAGCATGCGTAAAAAGGTAAAAACAGCGTAGCAATAACCAACGTAATTAAAAAAGGAATACCCTTCGTTTTCTCCCATAATAACCAATGTTTTCCCTCCACATAGGCGCAGATCGATTATTGAAAATATAATATCCCCAGACTAAACTAACTTAGTTTAGCTCTTTAGTGACCCTTTAAGTAGAGTTCCTGATCGGTTGACCCAGTGTCCAATTTCTTACCTGTCTTAAGTGACGCTCTCTGGGGAAGTTCTCTTTTCTCCCGTCAAAGGCTGTGTGTCTGATGTCTTCTTCCGCATTTCCTTTATCTGACTGCAGCGAGGTACTCCCACCACGACATGGGCCTCCCCGAGCGCTACACGGGCGCGCATCACTACGAGCCCCCCTTCCAGACGGTACCCACGGCCGTCCAAAGCGCTGCCGACCACTGGGCAGCGGCCGCCGCCGCCCACCAGAACGGCGTGGCAGCCGCAGCCGCAGCCGCGGCCGCAGCCAACGGCGGCGTACCACCGCCCCACCACCATCACCACCCGTCGTCATTCGGACCCCTGCACGCGCTTCGTGGCGACGGTCCTCTGGGCCACCTGAGTTCCGGCGCGCTGCAGCGATCGCACCTCGTCGCCGGCGGCGACAGCAAGCCTGTCATCCAAGCGGCCGTTTTAGCAGGTTATTCTGGTGTGTCCTTGGACTAACCCTCACCGTTCTGCTTGCCCGTGGAAGCGATACCGTTAGGGGGTGTTTCTACCCCAGATTTCATCTCCTAATACTATTTGATTTGTTGTAATTGTTCTGCCCATCAGGCAAGAGAAACTCATCCATGTTGCACTTCTACGACTAATATCCCATGCTTAATTGGAGGGTTCTGTGCGTGACACTCACGGTAAAGTACGTGGGCTGTACTTGGAATATATTTTTATGCAGCTATGAGGAAATTGTGTCTCCTGGTGAATAATTTCTGGCGCTGAACATAACTGCGACATAATCAATGCTGTGGAACACTTTTAGGGTACCAACATTTCCGACTGGTTACACAGGGTGGTACTTAAAGTACAATAGGGAAAATAGTTGTTCTGTTGTATTTGAATAGGACAGGGAAGTTGACTTTGTCTTGCAATCAAAATATATTCAGAAAGGCAATGAAGGTACATTTTCTGTACCACTAGCATTAATTTGTTCAACTATGTTAGTAGCTACTCACTCAAGCACACGATTAAGTTTTCCTCGACAGTATTTTTTATTGTGCATTGTGTTGTGAACTTACCTTGAAATCTGCTTTGTAAAATGGGACATCATTGTAACTCGTGTGCCTGCAAGCTAGTATATTAGAACAGAGAAAACAGTAGCTTCTCTGTGAGTAAAGACATATGTGCCACATGTGAAATGTAAAGGATTTAAGGTGAGCTCACCAGTGTCAAAAACCATGTGTATGTGCATAAATTTGTGCTTGAGCTCAGTGCCTCTCTGATGAGAAAAAATATACTTGAATTAAATTAAACTGAGATTTATGCTTAGAGTAGTTTCTTGCTTTACTTCACATTTTTATTTTTGCAGCGCCACAAATGTATGTAGACTTGCAAAATAGATGTGCAAAAATAACGTAATGAACAACTTAAGGTGTATTATTATTCTTACTCAGGCATGACCCAACTTCTAGCTTTGCATTTTCTTTATTGCAGTGTTTGAAGGCCTGTTGCTTTTGTGCATGGCTTTAATGTGGAATGCTACATGGATGAGCTTTGCTCTTGGCTGTGCTTTTCAAAGCATTTTTCACTTTTTTGTTGTTGCCTTCGGCATTCCTGCTTGTAAATTCTCCTTGTTGCTTCCTGCTTCCACAGTAAACAGAATGGTATTGAAGTGGCTCAGAACGATGCTGTTTGTCCCACGGTGATTGTAGAGACATGCTAGTGCTATCATAAATTTGATGGCTTCAAAAATCTTAACCTCACCAAACATTTGACATCAAGGCGCATTCATGGATCTTCATATCGCTGTGGGTGGTCTGCAATCCAGCAACAGACTGAGCCACTTCAACCATCATGCTAACTTATATTGTTTCATGAAGTTCTCACAATTCATGACTAAATTTTTTTGCTGTTGAAAACATGCTTTAGGTTTTCAAAGCTTTTATCATAAATTTGGGTGTGCTGTAAACAAAGGCAAAATTGTCTTGTCAGTAGCGTCAGATGATGAAGACTGCTGATGATATAATATCAATAGTTGACAATGTGAGAGATTGAGCAATTTGGTATTACATGACCAAACTTTTTTAGTGCGCAGGAAGCACAGACCTGTCTTTTCCCTTTTATGTACTTTGTTTCTCAATGCAAGAGAAGTTTGATCGACAGTTAGGCCAGAACTCATTACTTATAGTACTATATGCTAGTCTTCCTTTTAGACTCATTCAGCTGCTTGTATGCACTTAATTACTGCCGATTTTCTTGCACTGATAGGTTTTCATGGTTGCACTGATCTTGTAAAGACCAGTATGTTTGCATGTTTCCAGCTTATTTTACTGTAGCTTTCTACTACTATACCTATAGCAATAGCATGGCAGCAACTTTGACTACTTCAGCCGGCCCATGGCTTTGTTTTCAATGCATGTTCCTAGCACATTCAAAGGCGACTTGGACAGAGCCACCCCTCTCTCCATTGCAAGCACTAATAATTGCTCGAGGTGACATATTAAAAGGACACATAATTAAGTTATTCTAAGCAGTCATGCTTTGATTCGCATGAGTGTTGCTCCCTCAGTGTAATAGAAAAACGAAATTTTGCAGTAGTGTAAGTGCACTAAATTTAAACTCATTTCTCTGATAAAAATTTTGCAAACTGAATTTTGAACAAGATGAAGCTAACATAAGATTTGAAACAAGTGTGGATTACTTCATATTGGGATGGGCCCTCAAGTAATATATCTCATGTAATTATATACTGGGACACACTAGCAGTGAAAGGCAGTCAGTTTTATGGATAGTAATTTTAAGTTTAGAACATGATTCTGTCTAAACTAATGCTTTTTTGCCTAACAATTTGGTTATGTAGCCCAATGATGATATTTAATTCTGTTCTCATCTTGTTCATCCTCTCACAGGAAGTGGCCCAATCCAGCTTTGGCAGTTCCTACTTGAGCTGCTCACTGACAAGTCCTGCCAAGGCTTCATCAGCTGGACAGGCGATGGCTGGGAGTTCAAGTTGACAGACCCGGATGAAGTGGCCCGGCGCTGGGGCGTCAGAAAAAACAAGCCCAAAATGAACTATGAGAAGCTTAGCCGAGGCCTGCGCTACTACTATGACAAGAACATCATCCACAAGACAGCTGGCAAGCGCTATGTGTACCGCTTCGTGTGCGACCTGCAGACGTTGCTGGGCTACACGCCTGAAGAGCTACATGCTATGGTTGAGCTGAAGCCCGAAAAGAAGGATGAAGACTGAGCCAATAAGCTTTGATGCTGGATTTTGTTCGCTTTAGTGTCTTTCGCGTGATTCGAGCTCATCATGAGTGGTGTTGGTGACGTGTGTTCTACGGTGCGGACTCAATGGACAGATTCCTGCTCACCCAGTGCGTGTGTATGGTGAACTGACGTGTGCTACAAGACAAGAGACTCTTTGCAAAAGCACAAACATTTTAATAACGCAGAAAGCGTTTTGAGAGCCTTTTCTTAGACGTATTGAAGCATAAGAATCGCTGGCGGTCGTTGTACCCCGCCGCCTGCAATACTGAGGTTACCTTTGTCTCACGTGGAGTTGAAGCATTAGCCTTGCTCAAGCAATTCACACTTCCATCAAATCTTCTTCCTGCTTATGTGTAGCAGGGAGACAGCACTTGCCAGGTGTCAACTTCAGTTGTTCTTGTATTTTTGTCTATGTATGTTGGAAGGTTGACCCTACTTCTGAGATGTTAATACTTTTATTTTTTAAGGAAATTGTCTTAATGGCACTTAACATTTCATCAAAGCACCACAGCGGTGCACTATGCAATGAGTGTTGATGAGTGAAATTGCAGTTACTCTCTGCAAGCATTGTGCCCAGAGGGAAAGATATTCCCAATGTTGTGCGAAGTCAAATCTTTACCACATGTCCTGTTTTTCAATTTTATGCCTTCATTTGCTTAAAGTGCTTCGTGTAATGTTTGCGCAATACTTCTGGCTATAGTTTTCTACACAGATGACAAAATTTTGGTCGTATGGCTTTACAAAATTGAGTGAGGTGTATCAAGGGTGTGCTGCATTTTGAGAAGTTGAAGTTCTTTCTGGCATTCAGCTGTTTCTTTTATATAATATGATGTTTTTTTTTAAGTGAGAAATCTGGCCAGAAAAAAAATTTTTATGTTCCTGATTGGCTATGGCAGCGGTGCTGTCATCTCCGTAACCATAGCTTAAGCAGTGAATTGCATTAATTTCTGAACTGGAAGGTTTGTGACTTCTGCTTTCAAATGGCTGGCTAAAAAAATGCCCTTAGTCTATTATAGTTGTAGCAGTAGCCACTTTCATTAATCAGCCACCATTCTGATTTCTTCAGTAATTTATTATCTCTGAGAAACGTGGCACCATGCACATGAGCCCATGGTGTGTGAAGAGCCTAAAGAAAAGCTGATTATATTTACTTAAGCTAAAACTATTAGTAAAGCTCAAAGTTGCCAAGTACCTCTTTTCATCTTTTATCTTTGTTTTATAGTGCATTAGTCACGCAGTCGTTATTATAGTCATGAACAAGAAGTGTTTTTTTTTTCTTTTCTTGTTGAAGCTTACCAAGCAAGAAGATACAGCAAAAAGCCAAAGTATTTCACTGTCTCATCTGTTTGCTCTTGGGAGTTTTCTGTTTTGTTGCACATGACATCAACATTTTGTCATTTGTTTTCTTGTGCTTATAACCCTGAATACCTGCCTGTCGGTGACAGCAGTTACCTTTTGCGTTGTCATGGTGCCCATCACGTTGCGACTTGGTTAAACTTGTACATAAATACATGTATATTATCAGCATCAAATTTTTACTTCATTAATGTATTTTATTAGTAACATAGCTCGATACGTTCTGCGGCATTTATAAGACGTCAGGAATAAATATAGGAGATGAGATGACTTTAGGACAGAAGCTATATTAGAATTGTGCATTTTTCTGAGTGCGGTTGAACTGCGCAGAGAAAGAGTAGATGTGCATTTTCTGTTGATGATGATTCCATGTTGTTCATGTGATGTGAATGACTTCCTCAATATATATCTTACAGTGGGCAACAGGCATCTACAGTGTTTTGTTGTCCATATAAATGATGTCCCTGTCATAACACTTGTTGAAACCAACTATTTCCTCCCTGCTATAACTTATACTTTATCCAACAACTTGAACGCTTCTCTTGAAAGTGCAGTGTACAAAAAGTATTAAGAACGTGTGCCGCCAGTATTTTGTCATATCGAAAGCTTGTGGAAGCAGTGCCTTAATTTGTTTGTCTTCCAAAGAAGATTTACATATATTTATACAAAGCAAAATTTTTTATATGTTTGTGTGGCACATCCAAAGTTGGAAGTGCAGTGCACGAACGGGAATGTTTCACCTCTCTACTTCATGTTTTTTTTTTCTTTCACGTTCACGCATCTTTCATGCGTTACCCGTTCAAAGCTGTGCGCAAGCCTTTGTAAATTATTTCCAGAGGTCTCTATGCTCTCAGCATAGAGAGATGATCTTTATTTGTATTTCTTTCTTTACTTCTCCTTTTGTCTTGTCATTATTTTTTTTTTTCGTTTGAAAAGCGTCTGAAGTGCAAGATCTCAATAAAGAAGAAAGCATTACAAACTGCCCCACTGAAGGATCATTTTACTGGGGACATTGTGACATCTTGTGATCTGCTATCTTCACATACATTTTTTTTGCAGACTTGTTTGTAATGTGATTCATTGTTCTCTCGTTTGCTTTACTTCGAATGCAATGTGCAAGTTCTGTGGTCTACAGGAAATAAAATGCACATATGATTTTGAAATTTGTTTTTGTTGTTTCTTACAGCGATTATGACTCAAGAGGAGATGCATATGTATCGAAATTGCGTCTGTACCTCTTTCCTTATAGATTGTCAATGAATGTATAAGCCTGATAACTAATTATTGGGCCGCACTAATAATTACAGTACATGCAATGGTAAAAGTAAGAAACACATCTTATAACTTTCTTCTTGCATCTTCATACAGTCGAGTTCCATTAATTCGATCCTGACGAGACCAACGAAACTGGTCGATTTATCCAGTGATTCGAATTAAACAATATGAAAAAAGAAAGCGCCGGCACATACCGTTGATTTACTAAGCAATATTTGTCCTAAAGTTGGCTTCGCCACAATACAGCCCTGTTATGCAATGAAGCATATTAAACAGCGAAAGGAACCGCTGTTACTGGACATTGCATATGTTCCTTAATTTACACACACACATGCGCCGTCTCTGGTCACAGTACGCCTAATAAGTTTACCGGCAGGGCTTCATAGCTTTAGAAAGACCCCACTCTTTTGTTTGCCCTCGACTATCTGAGTTTTTTCATCTTACCACTTTCCTTTTCGCTAGATTTCCCAAAACAGATGGTTTTTCTCCGCTCCTGGGTGCATGGCGCGTGCGCGCGCGTATAATTAAGGAACGCGTCCTAGGACCCGTTAACGATTTCATATACGATATACACATGGCAGGCGAAACGAGGGCTCAAATGGCCACAACAACGTCAAAAAGAATGGCTGCCAGTATGCTTATTAGGCGTCTAGGTGCTAGTACTGTGACCGTAGACGGCGCGTGTACGCCTGTATAATTAAGAGACGCGTACTATCATGACAGTGGCTCTTTTTCATTCTTGATATGCTTCACCGCAATAATTTGTGTTTGCTTCACCGCGTGACAGGGCTGTACTGCGACGAAGATGATCAGTCACGTTTGATTTACTCGGTGAATACCAATTTTGAGATCGAAATAAAGGAAGTTTTGCTCATAGGCACCGGCCGGGACCTTTGGTCGGGATCGAATTAACCGGAAAATCAAAGTAACTATAGTCGAATTAACGGAAGTATACTGTACTAGCAAAGCAGAAAGCCATCATACTCTGAGCTGTTGCAGACTTTGGCAGCCCTCAAGCGCATGTGCTTTTTCGGATGAATCTTAATGCTACACAAGCCGCATGCCTTTCCGGTCCAACAGGTTGTGAGCATGGTCTTATCGTTGCCCCTGGAGGCAACAGATCTTCCACATGTTGCACTAAGTTTAACAACGAGTTCAGTCATGCAGGGGCGGCACTGGTGCGCCAATTGTGACAAAGTGGTACATTTGCGATCTGCTGCGCCAAGCTGCGCCAAAACCTTAAAAATGCTTCGCATGACGCCGGAGCTGCCCTAAAGCACTGGGTTCGTGTTCAACCAAGGGTTTGTGTTCAGTCCAGTTTAAGAGCACACGCGTGGAATGTCAAAGCACTCCGCGTCAGCCGTGCGAAAACAGCATGCTTATGAATGTTAGAAAGACTGAGGAGAGCCGGGTGCACGTAATAGGAGACACACGAGACCTTGCCATAATTGTCCAGTGATCGTCACACTATTGCACTGCTCTACGAAACCACAATGACTTTTCCTGTTTTCGTGAACTTAAAGACACTCTTGCTGAAAAGGCGCCTAATCATAATTATTTAATTCATTTCAATATTCGTAGTCTTTCTAATAATGTGATTGACCTTCTCTCATTCCTAAACCATGCTTTTACTGTTATTTGTCTATCTGAGACCTGGCTCACCACCGAGAACGTGCATTGTTTCAACATTACTCGTTACTCAGCTGAATTCTATATACTCCATGATAGCCGGTATGGTGGATCCGCCATATTGTCGACGTCACGACATCTCGTTTTCGTGTCCCAACGTAGAGCTAGAGTTTGGGAGCACATTCTTGTCTGTTGATAAGCACAAGACTGTAGTCGCATCGATTTATCGATCTCCAAAAGACTCACTATATCCTCTCATATGAATTTTCCCTCACAGCTTGTCGAAATTTTGTTCAAACAGATGAAAATAAAGATATCCTCCTGGTTGGCAACCTTAACGTACGAATCCGCCTTTTTCACGGCCCGACGGCGCATGCGCCCTGCCCTGGCGGATTAGTCGAGAAACATTTTGGAAGGGTCGCGCGCGCGGCCGTGCGGCCCCATCTCGGGGAAACGTCGCCCGAAAAAAAAAAAAAAAAAAAAAGAAAGCGCTCGGACGCGCGCTACTGGCAACTCATGCCGTGTACCGCGTTGAAATTCCACTGGTAGCTCGATGTCAGTGCAGTACTGAAAGTGTGCGTAGCGTAAGACAGGCTTTGGTACTGCGACGGGCTTTCTTGTCGACGGCACCAATAAAATCACCGTGCCTATACCATCGTTCGACCGAAACCCGCGCGATAGGCCGTCGAATCGATAACGCGATAGCCGCAACGCCTTCCGTTGGTATATATAAATAATCGCGCTCAAAGTGAGTCAAAACATGCCTACGAAGTTGAAAGGTTGAAATGCGCAAGGCTTCGACCCTCTCAAGCCGTGCACATGAAGTTTGAGCCAATGTTGATTTTAGCGAACCTTAGACCTGGCTCCGTCGAGTTCGTGCACCCGCTACCGGCGGACCTGTACTGAAAAGTAAGCAAGTTAGGACGAAGGAAACTGCTTTTATAGTTCAGTTCTGGCCTTAGCGATTTGAAATAAACTACTCTTAGCTTTGCACGGCGCGTACACAATAATCTGCAAGGTCACCGTTCCCGTAGGCTGCCGCTCGTATTCGCAACGTAGATGGGTCGGTTTGTAGGTGTTGGTATGCTCACGCATTTCTTAATTCCTGAGATGTACTGGTTATCTCTGCGTCAAACGCGAAACAAGAGACGGTACGTTCGGTACAGCAGCATAAACAGCCGCCTCGCTCAGTTATATACCAACGGTGTCAGCGATGGCATCCGCGTTTTTGCGGGAGAACAACAGGGCCTTTAAATGAGCGCTTATGTGGCCACATTTTTCTCTAATAATGCTTTATGACACGCGCAAACTAAGTATGATGAAGTTAAAGAAAAGCGAGAATCAGTAATAAATTAACAGCCCGATATTTGTAACTGGATCACAGTCGCCGTTGAGTAGCTCAGGCGCTCATACCGACTCGTCTCACGGTGGAATAACGCGGCTCATATGAGCAGGTATGTGTGTTTTATTCGACGTTTTGTCAATTTTATTGCGATAGCAATTATATGGACACTCAAAAGCAGATTTCTGCCGTCGGCGTCGCCGTCGCCGTCGCCGTGAGGTTCCGTATGACGTCAATGGAGATGAAATCGTCGCCGCGCGCCGAACGCTGTATGTGCGAGTGAAAGGGCGCGAGGGACGCGCGCTATCACGGGGAGTGAACGCACGGCGGAGAACAAACGCGCGTTCTGCTCTGTGCTCCATTAAGGGCTGCAGAAGTAGGCGTCTCTTTCCTCCTCTACAATCACCATATATGTAGAGCAAACGTGCCTTCTTCCGACGCACGAAAGGCCGTGGGGGGGAGGGGGAGGGAAGGGAGGCGACGTTTAGCTGCGGCACCAAGTGCCTATTTATATCAGAGGCTCCGGCAACAGTCACCAACGCCGCAAGCATTTTGAGCGAACGCGGGCGAAACGCCGACGGCGTCGACAACAGTTCTGCGTGTTGCCGGTGCTGCTGCATGTCCAAGTTTATACAGCTGATAAAGCTGCTATCATTACTCCGTATAGCTGTCTTCAAATTTGCTATCGCAATTGATGCTTCACCTTTCAGGTGAAACTGCGACAACTTTTTTTTTGTTCATATCAGCGATGCGCCTTTTCCCAATTTTTGACGCTAACAACGATCCGTGGCTGTAGATGTCGATGTAAACAAGCGCACCGCTTTGCTAAATCCGACGCGGAAGGCTGCGCGCTCGAAAACTTCTTATTTATGCAAAATGTCTAAAGAATGTGCAAAAAGAATTGAAAGAAAAGCGAGGTGCAAGTGCAGGAGTCGGCGACAACAAACTCCAAAGCAGCCGCGCTGGCAGAGGGTACTGAGCGTACCTTTATATAGGCCACACTATAAACAAAACAGCGCTATCACGCCTGCTCACCCTACATATATAGTTGGTGAGTGCTACATAGCTTCCAGGAACGACATGCTGTCCCGCAGAAGCCATTAATAATTATTCGCGGTCCACGAAATGCACAACCGATGCGCACTCAACAAGGGCGCAGGTTCACAAATCAACCGGCGAAAGCCCCGGCACCCTACCAAAACGTTTCCGGTAGCGTGCGTCAGAGCGCATCACAGGAAAATGAAAAAGGCGGATTGTCAAGAAGATAATTAATAGCGGCTCGCCGAAAGAGAACAGCCTTCTTTAATGATGGCCGACACTCGTAAAAAAAATGTCACAGTTTCGCCCTAAGGGCGAAGCAATGAATGCGATAGCAACAAAGCAATGTCATACGAAGTAAGGTGAGCGGCTTTGGTAGAAATATGAATTGTAGTAAACATGACCTGATTGAGTAAGCAGGTGTGCTGCGGCGTAAGTAGACCGACATGAAGAGAGACTCGATGACCACGAGAAGGCGCGTGTGAAACGGTGGTGTTGATGAGAAGCGCTGCCCGTGGGCAGCGCGTGCGAAGGGACACACCTGTAGCGCTTGCACTGCCGATCCGGGCAGCATTGCATGTGTAGCGTGCGTTGGAAAATGTGGCCCGACTATTACTAACTGAATGAACAAGCGTGGTGTGAGCGCGCACAAACAAACATGAATAGATCACACTGAATGACTGCAGACAACGACCGTCAAAACTCTGGCAGCAAGCGGATACGCCGCAGCGGCGAAGGTACGTGCGTTCTATCGCTTCAACGGAAACTGAGCGGCTGCACGGCGCATAAAGGTCAGAGCCGTGTGGAGATAAGAGACGGTGCGAGCGAGCGACGAGCGCGGTTGTTGGCAGAGTAGAAATGCGCCCCCCCCCCCCCCCCCCCCCCCCCCCCCCCCCCCCCCCCCCCCCCCGCCCGCTCCCTCCGGCGCTCGCTTCCCGCTTCCTTGCTTGCGCGTGGAAGATTGAGTGCGTTCGCCCTCCGTGACAGCGTGCGTCCCCGCACGCTTCCGCTCGGGCATACGGCGCGCGGCAGAGATTTTATCTATACGGAACCTCACGGCGACGGCGACGCCGACGGCAGAAATACGGTGGAAGTGTCCATATAATTGCTATCGCAATAAAACGCTCGGACAACTGCACCCCCCTTCGTCGTCTTCTCTCTGGCGATCGGAGCCTGTAGTGGGCAGCTGACTTCTGACGATCGGCACTCGTAGTGGGCAGCTTACTTCGCGTCATTACTCTCCACGTGAAAAGCAACCGTCCCGGTCGCCGGTGCGAGAGAGTAAAGGGCGACAGAGGGCGTGGGAGAAAGTTGATCAGAGGGGCACTTCTTCGCGGGCGTAGTACGGCTCCATTCGTACTACGTGGACAATCTCGGCTCGTGCCCGCCGTCGGCTCGAGCTCATATTAGGCCTCGGAGGGACGATCTCGTAGTTCACGCCGCTGAGTCACCTGACGATCTTGTACGGGCCAAAGTATCTGCGCAGTAATTTTTCCGACAACCCCTCATGACGGACGGGTGTCCACACCCAAACGTGGTCACCGGGTTGTACTCAGGGGCGGATCCAGGTTTTTTCTGAGGGGGGGGGGGGGGGGGGGGTCAGCTTCTGTCAATGATGATGATGATAGTAGCCTTTCTTAGTTATCGAAATTCACCGTTTCCGCTCACGATAAAACCGCGTTTTATACGTCTAGAGCAACACCTGTAGCCCACCATGGTGGCTCAGTCAGCTCAGGCGTTGCGCTGCTGAGCACGAGATCGCGGGATCGAATCCCGGCCGCGGCGGCCGCATTTCGATGGAGGCACAAAGTGAGATGATAATAGTCGCTGTGAACAGTCCAATTAACTAAAATTGAACAATTATTTTTTTTCGACTGCAGTAAGTGGGTATGTTTGTATTTAAAACTTAGAGGCAGTCGTGTTTCTTACTGCAGTGAATAAAAAGTTAATTATTCAATTTTAGTCAATTCGGCTGCTGACAGCGATAATTATCACCTCACTTTGTGTCCCCCTGGCCACATAACTTATTTGCGCAGGTGCTCTTCACGTGCCTCCCAGTGCCTAACTTTAAGAAAACCATAATGCTTAATTTTGTATTGTTTCTTGAAATAAAATTTGGAATGATCTGTTGCAGGTTCGTTATAAATGCGTAAGCACGGGTCCGTCTTTGGAGTTCTGTTGGGACACCTTGTTTTCCTTAAGGATATTCTTTGTGTTCGGCTGAGACACCTTCGTTTGCTTTGGAGCTCCAACGCGGCAACCACTACGCTGGTTGTTTACGATATGCGAATCACCGCGTATGAAGACTCACGACGACCCACCTACAAGAAGAACGATGTGTTTTAGTAGCCGAGAGCGCGAGCCAGCATCTTCATGTTTTGTTTCCCGCGCGACGCCATCCTTTTACACAAGGCGCGCATCTGCTGCCGTTTCTCTAACCACGCGGCGCAATCCTTGGCCCGCGCGCTGGCGTTGACCGCTGACGTCACGCTCCCCCACTTCGCAGCCACTGCTCGAGACTTCGCCCCGCTCCGCGAGAACGCCCACTCAGATAAACGGATCCAGCGGCTTTGACACTACTATGCCTAACGTACGGCAATAAAACTGCGAAGTTACAATGCAAAACTTGTAGCGTACGAACGGTACTGTGCTCGTACTGGATATTGTCAACGTGTAACTGTGATCACAATGAGTGCTACGGTTAAAAAAAGTTGCCCATGCGTAGTTCTTAGTTTAGCTGTTAGTTGTTATTTATACAGGGTTTGTCCAAAAAGTAATGTCAGTGAGTCGATTAAAAAGAAATTAATTGATCAGATCGGTACAACACAATAAAATGTTTCAAAATAGGCTCCTCCTGCGTCGTTACATTGCTTCTAGCGAGATTTCCAACCATCGAAAGCGTCACGGTAGGCCTCCTTAGGAATGTCCTTTAGAGCCTTGGTGCAAGCCTCTTCGACTTTGCCAACTGTCGCGAAATGATGTTCTTTCATGGGAATTTTCAAGTGCAGAAAGAAGAAGAAGCCTGGGAGAGCCACGTCAGGACTGTAGGGCGGCTGGGGAACCGTTGACATCTTTCAATCGGCCAGGAAGCGGGTCACAAGGAAGGCGGTGCAGGCTGCATGGTGCGTTGTCATGGTGAAGTTTTCCAATCGCCCCCGATATCAGGCCGGGTGCGATGAATCCTTCGTTTGAGTCGCTTGAGCACTTTCACGTAGAATTTGGCGTTCACGGTTGTGCCATGGGGTACAAACTCATGGTGGACAAGGCCACTGATGTCAAAGAACACAATCAGCATGGTCTTGAACTTTGACTTGCTAATTCTGGTCTTCTTGGGGCGAGGGGACGCCGAGCTGTGCCACTTGGCACTTTGCCTTTTTGTTTCGGGGTTGTATTCAAACAACCAAGTCTTGTCACCTGTGATGACATTGTCCAAAACGTGGGGGTCACTTTCGCACAAGTCCTAAACCTCCTGTCATGTTTCAACTCGGCTTGATTGTTGGTCGTCCATTAATATTTTGCGCAAGATGCTTCGCGCACACTTTTCGCATTTGAAAATTATTCGTCAAAATCTCGTGAACGGTACTTTTTGAAATGTTTACTGTCTGTGCCACTAAACGGACACTCAAACGAGGGTCTGAGTACAAAATATATCTCGCGCGCGTCACATTTTCGTCGCTGATGGTCGTTGATGGCGGTACAGCGCGGGCATCATCGCTGACCTCTTCACAACCTTCTAAAAAGACGTTGTGCCCCCGGTAAACTTGACGTTCTGACAAACAATTATCACCAAAAGCTGTCTTTATCATTGGAAAAGTTTCCACTGCAGACTTGCCGAGTTTCACACAAAACTCGATGGCAATCCTTTGTTCCAACGAGCGCTGCATTACGGCTTGCACGGTAAATAAAAATTAGTTGACGAAAAACCTTGTCCTTACTCTCCAGTTTGTCGCGGACGACTGAACGACCACGCGTGCGTATGCTAACTTCCCCTTCCACCAATCCCAACTGGTCTTAGCGCGCTGCGACGTTTAGTCGCTTCACAATATAATCACTGACATTAATTTTCGGACAAACCCTGTATATGAACACTTCCGCAAGTGGTCTCTTTCATTAAGCAGGTTGGTCGCGGAACCGATGACACCCCAAGGGGCAACTAAGTTGATCAGGCGCGAAGGCTCTCGCGCGGACATCGGCGTGTTTGGCAAAAGGGACGCCACCTACGGGACGAGTAAGGCACCGCCGGCGCCAGGAGGTCCAAAGTGTTTATGAGAAAAAATAACTACGGCAACTTCGCGACACCACACCCCGACGGAATACAACTAAGCTTGTGAGCGAGCTAGCTTTACTTCTACATGGCTGATATCACTGGTACTCGCGAAATATACTTTTGAAGAATGCTGGTGGCCATATTTTCTTGCGACAGGGCCATCCCCCTGTCAGCGAGGGGGCGATGCAGAAATCTGAGGGGGGGGGGGGGGGGGGGGTCAGGACATCCGGACGTCCCCCTTGGATCCGCGCCTGGTTGTACTGGATGTTCCTTCGGCCACTGTGGTAACGGCGGGCGTCGGCAGTCTCGGCACACAGCTGGTTGCGGATGCGGTTGCGGGCAAACTGTCGAGCTTCTTCGGCTTTCTGGACGATGTCGTCAGCATTGTCGCTTCTTGTTCCGTTGTCTACCGGGAGCATGGCGTCTAAAGGTGTTACGCAGCGCCCATAAACCAGTTCAAATGGTGTGAATCGGGTGGTTTTCTGCACAGCCGTATTGTATGCGAATGTCACATATACGGTAGGATTTGGTCCCACGACTTGTGCTCTACGTTATCGTACATCGAGATCATATCGGCCATAGTTATATTGAGGCGCTCCGTTAGTCCATTAGTCTGTGGGTGACAGGCCTGTGGTTTTCCGATGATTGGTGTGGGTCAGCGTGACGATCTCCTGCATTAAGTCAGCAGTAAACGCAGTTCCGCGATCGGTTATTAGGACAGAAGGGGCCCCGTGACGTAGTACGATGTCATGGACCAAAAAAGATGGCGACTTCTGTAGCGGTTCCGCGAGGCACAGCTTTGGTTTCCGCGTACCGCGTGAGGTAGTCCGTTGCGAAGACTATCCGTTTGTTTCCTGCGGACGACGTAGGGAACGGACCGAGGAGATCCATTCCCACCTGTTGAAACGGTGCTGGAGGAGGGTCCAGGGGTTGCAGAAGACCAGTAGGTTTCAAAGGTGTAACCTTGCGCCGCTGACAATCACGGCAGCTTCTCACGCAGCGCTGAACGGACAAGAATAGCTGTGGCGAGTAATACTACTGGCGCACGCGCGTTAACGTCTGGCGAAGCCTAAGTGTCTGGCACTCGGGTCGTCATGACACGCCTGCAACATTTCTTCGCGCATTGAAAAATGGATGACAAGAAGGAATGTGTCTTGGCTGTTTTCGAAGTTCTTTTTGTAGAGAACGTTGTTCCGGAGGCAGTAAGAAGGCAGTCCTCGTGACAATATACAGAACCCTACTGACAGCACTTGCAGAAAATCAGCGAACTGCATCACTGATCATTGTCTTGAAAGCCTAGTTGATGTCCCTTCAAGATGCTCTCCCGGAGGCAGTGTAACTTTAATTGACCGCCCATCTTATCCAAGTTGAAAATAAAACAACTTTCAGAAGCTGTTGATGTTCGTATTACAGATCATCATGCAGTTTTTATCCTTCTTGAGTTCATAAGTTTGCCGCACGCGTGAAAGAAAGGTATTTGTAAATTCGACAACAAAATATTTATGGATGAAAGTGGCGCATTGACTAGTCTGTGGTACACTCAGGCATCTATCGAATTCCCTGCTTCGGGAACGTCATAACAGCAGTTGGAAGTACCTACAAAATGCTTCAACTGCAAAATCCCGTACCCGCTTTTTAAGGCCCCTCGAAATCCATGGGTAACAAATGACTTGTTGAAAAACATTAACAAAAAAGAAAGCCTTCATAACTAATTAAGGTGTCAGCCTTTCCATACAGCCCTCAAATTGAGTTATGTTATATATTCTAACAGACTTACTTCTATCTCAAAAGAAGCCAAGAGCACAGAATTTGAGAACCAATTAATGAAGAATAAAAATGATACGCCAGAAACCTAGCAATTCATTAAGACATTTCTGCATTAACCTTCGGTCTGTCATAGTATATCTAATATAAATACTGGTAGGCCGGTATTAACTGATGCTTCGTATATTGCGTATGGTTCTGGCCAATTTTTTGTCATAACGTACCGAATAACGAAGAATGCTCGAAAATTTCTTTTCTAGCATTACCACAACCTTCCCAGTCATTTTACTTTTACCTCACAAGCCCTGAAGTTACATCTATTATTACTCATCTAAAAGCAACTGGTCCTATAGATTGGACAAGATACACCCACCCAAATATGAACTAGTAGCAGGCATAGTTGCTCCGGTACGTTCTCATGTTATGAACTATATGTTTAAACATGGTGTTTTTCCAGGATGTTAAAAAAAAGCGGCAAAGTCGTCCCTGTGCTTAAAAAGGGTGACCCACAACTAGAGTCAAACTACAGGCCCATCTGTACGCTATCATCTATAGCAAAATTATCGACAAACGACATGGTAAAACTCTCCAAAGCTATTTTAATAGGTTTAATCGTCTGACGCAACAGAAATATGGTTGCCGGCGTGGCTCTTCAACAGAATTAGCATTATTGACTTTTACTGACGATACTAAATACGCTTTAGATATGGGTCATATTGCTGGTTCAGTATTTGTTGGCTTCATCAAAGCCTTCGATACCACCAGTCATACTATTCTCCTCTATAACCAAGAGACACTTGGAATTCGCGGTCCAGCACTTAATCTAATCTGAGGTTACCTCACAAACAGATTTCACATTGTGCAAATAGGTGATTATTATGTTTCCTACCTTACTAAAACAGGCGCTCCACAAGGCTCCATGCCAGGCCCTCTCTTATTTCTTGCATATATTAATGACATTCCTTCCTGCCTTTGTTTTACTACCTCTATATTGTGCGCCGGCGACACTAACCTTCATGCTCACAACGAGAGTGTAAGCGAAGTCGTATCTACGTTAAATTCAAACCTGCAGAATCTAACATTATAGTGCGTCAATAATAAACCGCAGACTAATCCTGCTAAAACACAGTTTATGCTCTTTCATATACACACAGGTGCCTTCTTCATTCCGTCCCTTATTTAACCCTGTAATAAAATAACATTTCTTGGAATAGTTTCACATGCCACCCTTAAATTTAACCGCCGCGCAATAGCCATCTCATCCAACCTTGGGTTCGGTTTAAGAATTCTTATGAGAACATGGTGGTACTTTACCAAGTACATTCTCATGGCGATCTTCACCATGCATTCATTCACACTCATCTCAGATACTTCCTCTTATCATGACAAAATACTTGCCAAAAATGTACATCTGCAACCCTTGCAGAGCCAAGCATTCCCATTTGACATATTTAATTCAACCAGAACACATGCAGTTCCTCTTGATAGATCACTAAATATCTTACCCATACGGTATCTTCTGCAACAAAAACTTAGTTTTTGTATACTAAGAACATGTATAAACTATACTATACTATACTATACTATATACTAAAAACATGTATAAAATTCTACATAGCGAGCTCTATATTGACACCCCCCCCCTTGCCAGTTTTCTCTGATTAACCCTAATCATACAAAAGTTTTACACAACAATAATTTGCTCTTACCCAAAATAGAAAGTAACTATGAAAAATATACGTTAAATTTATGTGCCCCACGATATGACAAAAATCCCCTTTGATATGACAAAAAGAAAAGATCTTTTACGCCGCCTATATTTACTACCCCAGTCAGACGGGCGAATCAAACGAGTGCACTTGGCCGTGAATGTCACTCGCAGGTTGTCAGACGGAAAGGTTTAATGACACTTGCTGTAGAGTGCCCTTGCCAGTGAGTGTGTCCGAGAAACTCACTTCTCTGCGCTGAATTGTGTAGCCTCGACAGCAATGCTTCAAGAATAAATAACTGAATGCTCACAGCAGAGTCAGCACTAATTCTAAGACCACTATTCCACGGTGACAAATGTTATGAGTGTCTGTGACATCAATGAACACACATTGAATGAGCACACATCAATGAATGTGCGCGCGCGCGCGCGCGCACACACACACACACACACACACACGCACACACGCACACACGCACGCACGCACGCACGCGACACACACACACACACAACACACAACCCCACACACACACACACACACACACACACACACACACACACACACACACACACACACACACACACACACACACACACACACACACACACACACACACACACACACACACACACCCACACACACACAACACACACACACCACACACACACACACACACACACACACACACACACACACACACACACACACACACACACACACACACACACACACACACACACACACACACACACACACACACACACACACACACACACACACACACATTGAAACGTTCATTTTCGGCGGATGCCGCCATTTTGACACTGTGGGTATTGGATATACTACTTGCTTGTATTGGCTTAAAAGAAATAGATTTGTTAATCGGATTACAGTATTTCTTGTACATGAGCATTTCTTTCGTAATAAGAGAGTAACCATTTCTAAAACCCAAAATACTCATAATCATATCCACCATTATGGCTTCACTGATCATCATTGTCATCAATCCTGAATGACACTTCATTTTGCCGTCTAACTTCACGCCGCCAAAGGGACACTTAGTGAGGCGAAGTGCAGTTGCTCGAAGTGCACTCGCCTGATTTGGGTATAGGGTCCTTTAAAGACTCATCTCATTCATAGACTGGTAGCCACGGCTCCCTATAATTTTCATTTTCTTTAAACATTTTATATGTTTTGCTATTTCATGCGACTTTCAAAGTTTTTGTCATTACCATTAATTACAATCGTTATGATTTATTTTGATTGCACAGCATTCACGTGTACTTATAAATTGTGTTGTTAGTCCTCTATATACGACTGGTGCTGTATATTTAGTTACACGTTTACCGTTTCACAATCATAGACTGGTCGTCACGACTCCCTATAGTTTTCATTTTATTGCGATAGCAATTATATGGACACTCCAAAGCAGATTTCTGCCGTCGCCGTCGCCGTCGCCGTGAGGTTCCGTATGACGTCAATGGAGATGAAATCGTCGCCGCGCGCCGCCGAACGCTGTATGTGCGAGTGAAAGGGCGCGAGGGACGCGCGCTATCACGGGGAGTGAACGCACGGCGGAGAACAAACACGCGTTCTGCGCCGTGTTCCCTTAAGGGCTGCAGAAGTAGGCGTCTCTGTCTTTTTCCTCCTTTACAATCACCATATATGTAGAGCAAACGCGCCCTCTTTCGACGCGCGAAAGGCCGGGGGAGGGGGGGGGGGGAGGCGACGTTTAGCTGCGGCACCAAGTGCCTATTTATATCAGAGGCTCCGGCAACAGTCACCAACGCCGCACGCATTTTGTGCGAACGCGGGCAAAACGCCGAAGGCGTCGACAACAGTTCTGCGTGTTGCCGGTGCTGCTGCATGTCCAAGTTTATACAGCTGATTAAGCTACTATTATTACTCCGTATAGCTCTCTACAAATTTGCTATCGCAATTGATGCTTCGCCTTTAAGGTGAAACTCCGACTTTTTCTTTAAACCTTTTATATGTTTTGCTATTTCACGCGACTTTCAAAGTTTTCGTCATTGCCAATAATTACAATCGTTATTATTTATTTTTATTGTACAGCATTCACGTTTATTACTTACAAAATGTGTAATTAGTCCTCTACGACGGGTGCTGTTTGTTTATTTACACGTTTACCGTTTCACACGATCTGTAATTCCTTCATTTGTATGTATGTAGATAATTTTTGTATATGCTTGCAATGCATGCTTTTAGATATATCTGGTGTATTTTTGGTTTTTTATAGATCATACAGAATTTTTAAAAATCGACTTTTGTAGATAGCCTAATTCTAGTCACTGAGGTGAATTACTCAAAGAGTCGGACATTACTTGCACAATAAATCAAAATGCACGATCGAATAATGAACAAACATTCACGGATTCATTTTCGAATTAATTTCAGGCACACATTGTCATTTACGAGTTGCAGCCGGTGGGTTCTCAAGACATATCACCCTTAAACGAATTTTCAGGAAGACACCAGTTTCGAGATATTAATTCCCGAACTTGGCGGCAAGATACGTAGACAACCCGGTTAATTTTGTGTTTCAGTGGTTTCTTTAAAAAAGTAAGCGTAACAGTGATGTTCCCGACAGTTTGCCACCGCATATCACGAAACGTGCCATTCTCCATATTTGCGCCAAGCGAATAGCGTCGCATATATACTGCCCGGCTACAGCTCGTAAATTGCAATATGTGCCTAAAGTAATTATTAAAACTATATGTAGCGATTTTCTTAATTAGTCAATTATGCATTTGGATTTCTCGTGCGAGCAATGTCCGCCGCTTTGTGCAACCCATCTTAAAGACTTCAATTACGCCACCTGCCACAGGCAACTTAACAAAAATTTATATGATCTAAAAAAAAAACTCCTATATATATTCTCTATTTATTTTCCCAAATTTCATTTATATTATAACACTACGATGTGTAGTGTCCTATTGCGCTGCCATTTATTTACGTATGTAAAGTTTTATCCTTGGCTGTTTTATGTTTATTAGAATCGAGGTAGCCTTGACAGTCTTGAACTCTGTTGCCCTCTCACGTATTACTTAAATATAAATAAATAAATAAATAAATAAATAAATAAATAAATAAATAAATAAATAAATAAATAAATCTGAAACCCATGTGACAATTGGGTGGACTTCCGATGACCTGACGAGAAATGATAAATTTATCTAATTTGTAAATTTACCAAAGCGTTATCTAATGGTCGGAAACCTGGTGGTTTACGAAGAATTTTTGGTAAATCATGGTTCGATTTACTGGAAGAATTATTGGAGCTACGAGAAACATCCTGAGCATGGCAAAAAAAAAAAAAAATGCCTTGCATGCGTGCGTCATAGCGTTCGACCGGAGTTCGAGTTTGTGCTCGGGCGTCATACAGTCGCAGTAAGCGGCAGTTGCAGACGGAAATTTTGCTCAAAATAACCGTCTCGCGCCTTTATGTGTTCGAATACCTAGAGTTTCTTTTTTCAATATAACTATCTGGTGTCGTGACGGGAGCGAAAATAACTTCGAGTATATCTTCGAGTTATCCGTTAGTTCTAAATATGGGAGCTAGAATTACAGGGGCTTCACTGTGCTTGGCAAGCACTAGACAGCCGACGCGGCACTCTGAAGTCAGATCTATGACTGCAGCAGCACGTTAATGCAAAAAAGGAAGCACTAGAAAAGAAATGGCGATCACTTCATCGAGTTTCCCAAATTTCGATCACTGCAGTGTTCTGCTACGAATATAAAATTTGCTGCTCCGAAAATGCCCTTATTTCTTCCGTTAACCTGCTCCAATTTCAAAATATTCTGCTCGACAACCAAGATTTGTATGCTCAGAAAAATTGCCCCAAAAGCTGTTCCAGCTGTACCACCTCTGCGAGTACCATTACCGCAGCAATACCAGAATAAAGCGGGTTTAACAAAGGGGCACAAAAAAGGTGCTCTGCAGGGCGCGCCCAGCCGCCTATCGATGTCATGTGTCGTGAAGCAGCCTGTCCTCCCACCCCCAAAAGACTTCAATATATCTTTTAAGTGCGAATCACATTAGGGGCCCGGGCTGTCGGCGGCGTCCGTCGTAATATCGCTCACAAACAAGTGTTCAAAACGGGGTCAAAAGAAGTGCAGAATTCACCAAAACCGGTTAAAAATGAACTAACATGATTCGGAATAATTTAAAAGACAGGAATAATCAAGCATTAAGCGCATTAATTAGCGGAAACTTGTTAAAATCGGTTCCGAAACGTCAGACTGGTACCAGCACAGCGCAAGAGAGGGCGCCACCACCCCACAAGCACAAGAGGCGGTTGGAGGTTTGGTGGCGGAAAAGTAGGGAGACCACGAACAACGGAGACGTACAGAAACAGAGTTCCCAGTAATGGTTCAAAAAGGTTGATGCCTGGAATTCTTTGTATTTGTGTGTTTCTCAAAAATAAAGGTAGGACATTAGGCAAAATTAGACAAGAGCTTGGTGGCGCAACCCACCACTCCGTTTCAAAGGGGACGCTCATAGCATCCATCCATCCACCCATCCGCTCGATGGCTCCTCCCTCCAGTGCCACTTCTGCACCGACGCGCCACTGCTTCGCACTTCCCCATGTTTCACGTTAGTGGACCTACATTAGCGCTGTATTCCAGCAGAATTGGAGCTACATTAAGCGGTCGATTTGAGCAGGATTTGAGCTGGATTGGAACTGTATTTGAGGTACATTCTGCAACTGCACGGACTTGCCACAAATCATCCGACCGCAGCCGAAGACAACGGTTGCGCGCTGCAACCGTTTCGTGCAAATTTCGCGTAAACGCGGTCTGGCTTCTCTCTCGTCCGTCTGCGAACTTCGAGCCTAATTTTCTAGCATCCACTTCGAACTGCCTGTGAACGTTTCCGACTGCATTCGAGATTTTAACGCGATAGCGTTAAGGGTCCCGTGCCGCAGATAATACGGTGTCAGCGTCGTTGCCCGGCTAAGAAAATGATCCCGAACCACGCCGACCACGCAGGCACACCACGTGGCGCAGAGGCGCTGGTGAACTAATCGAATTTCTCAAAGTAAAATGCATCAAAACGATCCAGATGGCGCTCGCCTCTTCGGCAGGCTAAAGGCAGCCCACAACAGCATTGCATGTAGGCTCCCTACGGCAGTCTCATGCGGAGGCGAAGTTGGAGAAGAAGAAAGCTGCAGTTGCCGGGAAGCCTGATAAGCAGCCAGGGATCTTTTAATGATATCGCGTTTTACTCTTAGAAGCGAAGCTTGAGCGTCCTCCAATTTTTTTGTGTTACAGCGTGGACCAAGTTGTAGAACTGAGGATTGGTAACCCATTCCATGCCAGCGCGCATCAGTCAAGGTTTAAATAAATACGCGTTAACTGCTCAAAACACAAGAGCACAGTGCTCTTTATTTCCTGGCAGTCCTCTCTGGTCGACGACACTCGTTGGATTATTAGTTAACCTTCTGGGACATTTAAAATGTACAATAAACGATCGACACTTCAAAGAATGGTCGACATGCGGTTTTTGAGTTTTAATCTTGACGCCCATACTGCAGGGTTTGCGAAAGCGATGGTGGCAAATTACTTGTTTCTTCGAGCGCCGTTGCAAACAAAATGTCGCGAGTGCAATCCTGCTCAGGAAAAAAATAAAAAATAAAAACAATGAGCCGGCGTTATTTGCTGAAACTGCCACACGTATTCACAGAAAAATTAGTTGGTATTGCAACAAGTCCTGTAAAGCCAACATCACGATAATCAGTTCGGATGCAGTGTACATGCAGCAGACACAGAGTTCAGAAGACACTATGGCTCTTGTCTCACTTCATCTATGCTTAAGGGAATAGTGGGCCGTGTGCAGACGTTCACACTGTTTGAGAAGCGTACCGCAGACTATGCTTACGTCAGTAGGCGTCAATTTATATCGGCGATTAGCTCAAGCCCGTGTGGATTGCTTGTCCACGTGGTTTGCTGTGCTCACAATATTGTGTCCTAAACTCAGCAACTCGGCTGAAATAGCACTTTCCTTGCTCCTCTGTACACACTGAACACGACAGCAATGTTCACGCGTCTTTACAGATCCTAGTAGAACAAGTGCATGTGAACAGCTCTGACACAACTTACGATGTGTCCGTTGAGAATATGCAGTTCCCTGCAGGGGTAGTGCACAGTAAGTCCGCACGTATCATTTATTTTAATTTCTGTAGAATAAGCTGCAGAGGGCGCTGGCCCCAATATATAATATCACTCACCTCTCCTTCCTTATCCCTTGCATCCATGACCCCGCGCTGGCTTTTGTATCGGCATCCAGGTTGCCGAAGTGAAACGCCGGAACAGCAATAGAAGAGTGAACCACATTGTTTCTTGTAAGCGGTTATTACACTGTCGTAGGGTGAGGGAAAAGGGGTGTGTGCTTTGATAAAAGCAAGAGCGTTGTCCTGGCTTCTGTTATTTCTAGCTAGTGCGCATAAGGACGCGCACACGTGCCGATAAGATACAAGCTTGGTCAGGCGCTTTTTTATTGCGGAACTCCACACTCTGCCAAAGAAAGATTTATGTGAAGTAATCAATACATTATCAGTACACATGACCAGAATTAAGTTTTACAGAAGGGGATCCCGAAGAAAAACCGTCAGGGGGACCTCCTAAGAGAAGATTGCCAATTTTAGTGCGTATATATTAGCAGACGAGTGTAACAAATTGCAATATCACACCAATATGCCATAGTGAGAATGCAACATTTTAACCGTGGCACTGTACGCAAAGAGTAGGACATAACAACTATAGGAGTAAATAATTAACACAACCCAGTGTCACCAATGTGAAGGGGCCTAAAATGGCCCAGAAAGCTCAACAGCACCACCAGCACTGGCACCGCTACTTACACAGTCTTCCCCTAAAAAGCTGTGTTACTCCAAGTTGGTTTCTGTGGACTGAACAGTTGATAGTGGAGGCACACAAATTTTGCTCCGACAGAATCAGAAGATATTGCTCATAAAACTGGCACCAAAACATTTAGTATCAGCTGCAAATACTATTCAAGGAGGCACAAGTACTGTACACCTTTTCAAACTACCAGAAAGAGCGGGCCAACGGCGCGTGCTGTGCTAGAAAACTCATTTCTAAAGATAGGTTCTCGTATGTTCCGTTTTTGCCTGCAGCCCTGTCATTGGTTGTTCCGTAGAATTATTAAAGTACTTTAGGAATTCGACCTGTACATATTCTTGAATGGCGCTGCAGATTTCACGAACTACCATGCGGAAGTTTAAAAAAGAAAATCAAATACGCCAACATGGAAAGCGTGCTGCCATCTGCCGGCACTTATCGAGAAGTGATTGGTTGCTTGTTTAGACGTTTCCTCAATAGGTGGCAGAAGGAACGCTACTGCAATCGGACGAAATATGTCAAGAGATGAAAAATACAACTACCTGGGAATATGGATTGAAAAGTACAAGAATTGCACGGATATACATCAAGTACTCAGAGTAAAGGGCGAGAGAAACGCAGCCGTAATGAAACGGAGAGCGCTGTGGGAGCGCGACAAAGACGAAGTAGTGCGAGGTGTGTAGAAGGAGTAGCGACTTCCTGACTTAGATATAAGTAAACTCGGTGTAGTGTTGGAAATTCCTGAGCGCAATCTGGAACAGAGATGAATCAAAAGGCGGTTGGGAGATTGCCTTTAGGTGTGCACGGATGAACAGCAAATGAGACACTGAAAGGAGACGTAGGCTGAGCGTTCTTCTAAGTACGGGAGAGTCAGCGCAAAATTTGCTTCGAAAAACGACGGAGGAACACGAAGGAAAATATATATGCGGCCAGTGTATCTATGTATTTGAATAGCAAAAAAAAAAAAGTGATGACCTTAATTACAGGGAAGGAAGAGAACCAGGGAACTCCCCAGTGGTATTGGTAAACTACACCGGTACAACACTGAAGAAAAAGGGAGAAAAACTATAACACGCTTACTGTGACAGGAATGGTAAGCAAGAACGCAGAAACGAAAGAGGGCTGGCGAAGCCGCCTTGCATTTCCTGCACCAGCTAGCCATGACGTCATGAATTTTGGCGGCTCTCGCACGGGCCTAGTTGATGTTTCGTTGGTAAATACATGAGCTATATTATAGTATAAAGGAGCCAAGGGCTAAACTTAAAGAGGTTCGGGAGCTTTTACGTCACCACAACAGCCCAAATAAGAGAAAATGATTTGGAGTTCATGGTGTAACACAAACGCACCGATGCTAAAATTCTCGTGCGAAATAATTAAAAAAAATAACTTTTGGCTTTCATTTTCTCTTTTGTAATCAACCTCTTCTCGCGAAATTAGCGTAACTGTTAAGCTTTTAAAGAATATGTCATTCTAACGTGATTTCGGGTTTCTATTTTGTACCCCTCTAAACGTAAAGTTAGAGGTTTGCAAATAACATACTATAAAAAAAATATAGGTATAGGTACAGGCATGACGGAGGAGAAGCCAGCTGTGCGACAAATAGCGAAGCATGGAATTAAAACAGAAAAGCTTTACGATAATTCAAGAGAGACATACATTTATTATGGTAGAAAAGCTGAGGGGTCGGCCTGCATGTATCAAAAGTCTGACCTACTACTCAGCAGTGGGGAAGGAAGCGCATATTTCAATGGGCAGTGCACTGCTCCTCAAACCCTGACCAGGGTATCTCAGAACACAGTGTTATGAAAACATTTTGACGAATAAAGAGAGCGAATTTCAACCTTTATTTTTTTGGCCAGTGATGTCCAGCTTTCCCCCGCTAAATGAAGGAAATGAGACTTTTGAAAGAACACCGTAACAGCGCAAACTAATCTAGTGCTCCTCTTTCGTGACCCTTTTAGATCTAGAATGAACGTCCATGACCTTGATATCCGATTATGGCGTCTCCTCAGAGCTTTGGTTACATGCATAGTCGGTGAGGGAGTTGTCGCTGAAGCTAGCTATCGGTCGTACACCCTTAGAAACACGATAGTACACAAGGAGAGGGTACAGCAACGCAAACAGCATACAAGACGCTTGCGACGAGCACATATGCGCAGTTGGCGATCTTGCTTGGGCACTCTGGCACGACAGAGCATAAGCCGCTGATCCTGACGTGCGTAACTCGCTTGGCCGCGAAGAAGATGCCCTCGAAAACAAGCCCCACACACCATGCGGTCGCATCAGAGTGAGTATACTGTACTTTACCAACACACCAACGAGCCGCGAACTCTTTTGGGGATACTTAACTCAGGTGGGATTATATGAGACAAACCGCCTAATGCTGCCGGTAATTACGACAAACAAATCCCACGAGGTTTATTTCTCAGCCACTAACGACATATTGCAGAGCTCATTATTGCGATAGCAATTATACTGACACTCCTGGCGAACTATCGACTTCGTCGTTGCCCTCACTGTCGGCGTGGGCGTCGGCGTTAGTGTGGTGGCATATATATAGATTCTACGATATGCTAGTTGGATGCTATATAATGAAACGCTAAAGATGCTCTGATCATGTTTTGCGGTCTTGACTGACTTACTCGTCAGAATTTTGGAAATTGCAGAGCGCAAAGAACAGTCATAAAAAATTAATTCGCAATGTATGTCTTTCATACTAAACCGTTAATAAATGGAAGACAATATTTGGGCTCACAATCTCAAGGTCTTGCACTTTCACAGTTACCGGCGCCAGTGCCCTACATGGATCTAACATTTCATTGGGCGCAGACTAATGCTGACGGTTTCCGGTCGGTCTCATCTTGTCTCATCCAGTGCAGCGTCGAGGCGCGACGCCTGCAACGCCACTGGCGGCGCTCGTGACGCTAGCATTCTCAGACACCTGGTGGTAGCTGCCAGGCCACTGTTCCTTCTGCCCAGAAGACGTTGCCTCGCGTGCTGCTTTGAGCCCTGCCACAGCCGCATATAGTTACAACACCGTCTGAGGAATCCAAGCGCAACTCTAAACCTACTATCGCTGTCATGCTTCGCCCTTCAGGCTTTATTGTCATTAAAACTACGTCCACTCAAATGAAACACGCGTGTAATGAGCTCTGTAAACGTTACGCTGTCTATGCGAAGCTTCCTTCGCTATGGCGCCGTGGCTAAGGCGTTCAAGTGCTGGGCCCGAGGTCACCAGTTCGAGTCCTAGCAGTGGCAGCCGCATTCCCATGGGGTGGAAAGAAAACAACGCTCGTGTATCGAACTTGGGTGCATCATCCTGCAGGTAGTCAAAATGAACCCGGAGCCGTTCTCTACGATTCCCTTAATAGTCTCAATGTTGCTTGAACGTTAAGGCCCGTCACCCAATCAATCTACACGTGTAGCGGAAATTCTGAAAAGTCGAATGCATAAAACAGAAGGTACCCATATGGACTCTTGTGATTTAATCGGTTCAGATTTCCTGATCATGCCTGAGAAGCTCGGCTTTGCTTACTGCTTAGCGCAAACGCATGTTGTCTTACAGGTTGCAAGGAAAGGAGCAGTTCTTCAAATGCAGTGGGATAGAATTTGTCGACATCACCGTCTCTGAGAACGCTTCGCAAATTCTGCGACCCCAGGTTTCATCTCCTGTCACCATAGATTGGCAGGACATAACCTTTCGTGTTCAAGCCGGCAAAGGTAATTACAGGCCATGACAGGCCAGACAAAGCGGTGGCCCCGAGATACTTACTTATTCCTTCCTGCTTCTCCTATTCTTCTTTTTTTCCCTAATGACAGTGCATGCTGGTGCCTACCGTTGTGCTTTCAAGTCATGGTGAAACGTTTGTAACAATTCTTTCTCAGATACACCGGTCCCGCGGAAGCTCAATCATTGTAAGCTGCGAGAAAAGCACGAAAGAGCTGAGTGAGAAGGAAACGGGACTGAACGCTAAAACTGACGCATAACTATTCAAAAAGAAGCTGGCACAAGCCTATGCGCAAACCACATGAAGCAAAGAATGACGAAGGAATTAAAGAAAAATCGAGAAAAAAGCAAAAACTTGCCCCACGTTTTCTTGACTGAAAACGGTCAGTCGCTCATTTAATATCATTGTCTTGTGGCAAATGCTAGATAGAGATTGCTGCTTCAATTGTTTGGGAAAACACCGGATAGCAACAAGACAAAGCGATGTTATCACTATGACATCGCTGACTGCGCGTCTTGCCATCACCTTGTGCGTAACCTCCGGAATACTGTTGTTAAATTTGGTAATGATAGCCGCTGGTTAGATCGCGCGTGCGAATAAAATGTGTGCGTTTACCTATTAACTCGCAGGAAAGAAAACGCTGCTTAGTAGCCTTTACGGGAGGGCGTCTCCAGGCACACTGACGGCCGTCATGGGACCATCCGGGGCCGGCAAAACTACTCTGCTCAACATATTATCAGGCTTCTAGTGAGTCTTTGGTACCACGTGTGTGCGCTTTTCTTTCTTAAGATATTTGCCATGTTGTCGACAACGCACATGACTTTTCTTATGGCTTATAGTGTGTGCAGTCTGTCGGACGGACAGACAGATGGATGCATGGTTAAATTATTACGCAATGTTAGGGATTGGAGTGAAATTTCGCGCAAGGCTCCTGCACAACATGAAATAAAAACAAATTCGTAACATTTCTGGCCAAGACGGCATCACTCGCGAACTTCCACAGAAAACTTATAGACCACAGGACAACGGCATGATGGAGTAGTGTAAGTTATGCTTCAAATGAGGTAATGATGATGTGTGGCGTTTAATGGCGCAAGGGCCAGCTATGGCCAAAGAGCGCCATGACATATGGTAATAAAATGTTTATGTATTATGAATGAAGTGATTAAATTGAGTTGCTAATGTACATGTTATGTGGCTGTAAAGAGGCCTAAGAACGGGTCGCTGTAAACTGCGTAAAATAGAATGACAATGATTCATGACAAAATAAAAAATGAGCATAAAAGTTTTACTACGAAAAGGTGATATAATAAGTGTCATACAAGGACTACTGCCTCCACAGGGCTCTTGAAGTAGAGAGCTGAGAGGCGTGTGGTAAAAGACATGTCACTGCGGCTACAGCCTCGAAGGCGAGGCTGTGCTACGCATGACCTGGCCAAATTATTTCTAAGACGTTAACTTCATCTAGAAAGCTAAAAACTGTGTTTAAGTTAAAAAGCGGTTCGTTGCTCAGAAAGAATGCTGGGTGAAATGGGATATGCTGGAGGTATGCAGAATAAAAGTACTTTTTACGCTCCCTTTCTATTTCCTTGCACTGGATGAGGACATGGAGCACTGTAAGGGTGTCGCCACACCTTCGACATGACGGAGTATCACTTCCAGTCAGTAGGTAAGAGTGGGTGCCGAAGGTATGACCTATTCTTAATCGGCAGAGGAGCACTTCTTTGTATCGTGCTGTTTTCTCTGATATCCAGTGCCCTAATTTTGGTTTGATAAAATGCAGTTTATTGAATACCTGGGTATCCCACTGTTTCTGCCAGTGCTTCTTCAGCTTTTGACGTAAGTATGGTTTAAGGTCTGTGGCAGGAATTGGTATGCTTTTGTCGGCGTCGCTAAAAACTACTGAGGTAGCGTTCCCGTCAGCATCTTCATTGCCTTTTATGCCACTATGGCCAGGCACCCAGCATAGGACGATGACTTGTTTAGCCGTATAAGCTGAGCACAACACTGCATATAGTTGGTTAAAAACAGTGTTCTTGTTTTTTCGTACACTCATTAGAGCTCGGACTACACTCAATGAGTCCGTGAACACAATAGCTTTTGGGAGATTCATTTGTTTTATGTGTTGAACTGCAGAGAGTATCGCGTACGCTTCTGCCGTAAAAATACTTGTATGTGGATTCAATGTACCGGATATTGAAAACGATGGTCCTAGAGCTGCATAGGCAACACCAGCAGGAGACTTCGAAGCGTCTGTATAAAATTCAGCACAAGAATACTTATCCTGAAGTTCAAGAAAATGTGAATGTATATGTGTATCAGGTGCTCGTTTCGATATTTCAACAAAAGAAATGTCACACTGTATATTCTGCCACTCCCAAGGCGGTGGGAGACGAGTAGGACCCATTAGAACATTCTTCAGAAGAGGGACGCCTGTTTCTTCTGACAGTGCTTCCAACCGAAGTGACAGAGGAGGCCTAGTGGCCGGGCGGTTACAGAACAGCCTGGCCGCGGACATGTCGCGAATGGTAGAATGGCATGGATGCTGGCTATCTGATTTAACCTTCAGGGTGTAGGCAAAGCTTAAGTATGTCCTTTGGAGATGTAGTGACCATTCGTTTGATTCAACGTACAGACTTTCTACAGGACTAGTCCTGAAGGCTCCTGTAGCAAGACGGATACCTAAGTGGTGAACCGAATCTAGCATCTTCAAAGCACTAGGTGCAGCGGAGTTGTATACTATAGCTCCATAGTCGAGGCGCGACCTAATGAGACTTTTGTAGAGGTTCAAAAGGCATCTCCTGTCACTTCCCCAAGATGTCCGGGACAATAGCTTCAGTAGATTCATTGTCTTCAGACACTTCGCTTTCAGATATTTCAAATGGGGGATAAATGTTAATTTAGTGTCTAAAATGAGGCCTAAAATTTATGTTCATGGCTCACAGATAGCCGTTGTCCATTAAGATGAATGCAGGGGTCAGGTAGTATACCTCTCTTGTTCGAGAAAAGAACACAAGTGCTTTTTTGAGGGTTCAGTTTAAATCCATTCTCGTCAGCCCATTTACATACTTTGTTTAACCCAAGTTGTACATGTCGCTCACAGATAGAAATGTTACATGATCTAAAACCTATTTGTACGTCATCCACATACACCGAATAGAACATCGTACTAGGTAAGACAGTATGGAGCGAATTCATTTTCACAACAAATAGAGTACAGCTCAGTACACCACCTTGTGGTACACCCGTTTCTTGAGTAAATGGACGAGATAGGATATTACCAACCCTAACACGGAACGTGCGATTAGATAGATAGCTTTCAATCACTCTCAAGAGGTTGCCTCGGACTCCCATTGCAGCCAGATCACGGAGAATTCCAAAACGCCAAGTTGTATCGTATGCCTTTTCCATATCTAGAAATACCGATAATAATAACTGTTTGTGCACAAAGGCATCCCGGATATTCGCCTCGATGCGGACAAGGTGATCAGTTGTGGATCTACCCTCCCTAAAACCGCATTGAAAAGGGTCTAGTATTTTGTTGATTTCAAGATAATGAATCAAGCGTCGGTTTACTATTTTCTCAAATAGTTTGCATAAGCAGCTTGTTAGGGCTATAGGCCTATAGCTGCTGGCTGAAGACGGGTCCTTGCCTTCTTTAAGAATAGGTATTATTATTGCTTCCCTCCAGGCGGACGGAATATAGCTGGCAGAGAATATGGCATTGAAAAGCGATAGGAGTGTTTTGTGTGCTTCGGGGTTTAAGTGTTTTATCATCTCGTAAAGTATTCGATCCTTTCCAGGGGCAGATTTATTACAACAATTTAGTGCGGCCTGAAATTCTGCCATGTTAAATGGACGGTTGTAGGGTTCATTTCTGTCTCCTTTGCGATCCAGAGGCAGTCGCTCCGCTTGTCGCTTGTGTCTCAGGAATGTATCTGAGTAATGGGATGAACTGGAAATGTACTGAAAATGTTCTCCTAGAGAATCAGCTTGGGCCTCAAGAGTGTCTCCTTGTGTATTCACTAATGGTAGAGGATGAGTTTCACGGCCTTTTATCTTGTTTACCCTAGTCCAAGCTTTTCTTTCATCTGTATAAGAATTTATGCTGGAGATGTATCTCTGCCAGCTTTCCCTTTTGGCACGGCGGCGTGTTCTTCTTCCTTCAGATTTTATTTTCTTGAAGCTGATAAGATTCTCTGTAGTCGGAGAGTCGCGGAGGTGATTCCAAGCCTTATTTTGTTTTTTTCGCGCTTCTCTACATTCATCATTCCACCAGGGAACACGTCGTTTAGAAGGCGATCCATTTGTTTCGGGGATACATATTGACGCCGCATCAACAATAAACGCTGTCAAATACGCCACTGCATCATCGATAGGAAGTGTAGAGATGTCTTCCCAGTTCATGCGCGTGAGTTCTTTATAACGCTTCCAGTCGGCTGACTCGACTTTCCAATGGGGGACCCGTGGAGAGCACTCATCTGCTTTTGTTAATTTTATGACAATGGGAAAATGGTCGCTCCCATATGGATTCTTAATCACGTTCCACTCTAGGTATGGTACGAGCGTGCTAGATGCAAGGCTTAAATCGATAGATGAATATGTTTTGTTTGCCATGCTGTAAAATGTAGGCTCTTTCTTATTTAGTAAGCATGCACCTGTAGAGAGGAGGAAGCTTTCTACTAGGCGCCCTCTAGCATCACAGCGACGATCTCCCCAAAGGGTGTGGTGTGCATTAAAATCGCCCACGACAATATAAGGCTCGGGCAGTTCACAGATAAAACTGTGAAATTCTGTTTTTGACAGGTGGTAGTTCGGGGGGATGTATAAAGAGGTAATTGTGATCATCTTATTAAAGAGTACTGTACGGACAGCAACTGCCTCTAGAGGCGTTTTAAGCTGTATTTGCCGGCAAGCAACACCTTTATCTACTACTATGGCCACACCGCCCGACGAGACAAGGGCGTCGTTGCGGTCTTTTCGGTAAATGGCATACTGCCGGAGAAAGTTCGTGTGGGAAGAATTAAGATGTGTTTCTTGGACACACAGCACCCTTGGATTGTACTTATGTAGGAGTTCCTTAATGTCATCTAGATTGTGGAGTAAACCCCTAACATTCCACTGTACTATCTGTGTATCCATTTTATATGTGTTTTGTGCTGTGTGTCTAAGAGAGGTAAATTAGGCTAGCTCACGAGGCCTTTCCAGGCCCCGTGATGGGGGTTTTCCCTTTCTTCCCGGCGCGCTCGAGGGAGCTGCGCCGTTCTTTGGGCGTCTGAGACGCCGGTGTTTTGTTTGTTGTATCCATCACCTCGTCTGAGGCGGTGGATAGTGCCCGCTCAGCGGGCACGTTTGCACGGGTTTCGGGCCTATCTGCACGGGCAGTGGCCCTGGGTCCCCCAGACCCGCGGGTCTGCTGGCCCTCCTTGGCAGGGGGCGGAACAGCACTGGCTGCTCCAGCCAGGGGGGCTGATGGCGTGACCGCCGTCACACTCCGTGTGACTTGGGCGGCCGCCGAATGATGTGACGTTGCCCCCCGGCGCGCCACATCGGTGTAGGACGGATTAGACTGGTTGTTCGTCGAGAAACGTTTACGTGCCTCTTGGAATGATAGGTTGAATTTGATTTTCAGTTCGATGATTTGCTTTTCTTTTTTCCACGATGGACACGAACGGGAGTACGCTGGGTGATCTCCGTCACAGTTAGCACAGTGGGTGGTGAAAGTGCAGGTATCAGACGAGTGCTCATTGGATGCACATTTTGCACAGGTGGTGCGCCCTCGGCAGCTTTGCGAACCATGCCCGAACCGCTGACACTTAAAGCATCGGCGCGGATTCGGGATGTATGGCCGTACACGGAGTTTGCAGTATCCAGTTTCTATCGAGTCTGGGAGGTTACTCGTTCCAAAGGTTATGATTACATGTTTTGTTGGGATTTGCTTGTCATCGCGCCTGATGGTGATTCTTTGGACCTTTACTACATTCTGATCTTGCCACCCCTCGAGTAGCTCGCTCTCACTAAGATCGATTAGGTCATCTTCAGAGATGACACCGCGGACAGTGTTCAATGATCTGTGTGGGCCCACTGATACAGGGATGTCTCCAAAAGCAATGAGTTTTGATAATTTGCTGTATTGGGTCTTGTCACGAACTTCAAGAAGAAGGTCGCCGCTTCCCATCTTAGTTACTTTGTAGCCTGGGCCTAGTGATTCTGTCAAAGATTTTGAGACAACAAAAGGAGATATTGTGCGGACTGTCTTGGTTTCGTGCTGACTGTGAATTACATGATACTTTGGGAAGATTTCTTTTGGCTGCATGAAGAAATTAAAGGTTTCATCGGTGCGCCCCCTCTTGAGGGAGCGATCAGGGAGTGAAGGGAAATTGGATTCCATGAAAAGATAGCTATATTCGGCAGGGATGGCCGCCACCCACCATGGAGCCCAACTAGGGGACGACACAGGACAAACGATTCAGTTCTGTGCACGCCAACGGTGCATCCCCACTATAACCAAATACCTATACCCAAGGCTGGATATAATGCACAAGGTTAACCCTTGCTGCCCATGAAGTCGGAAGTAAAAGGAAGATAAAGAGAGGACAGGAAAGATTGAAAGTGAGAGAAAAAGACGAAGATTGTAGAAAAGGACAGGAAAGGGCAACTACCGATTTCCCCCGGGTGGGTCAGTCCGGGGGTGCCGTCTACGCGAAGCGGAGGCCAAAGAGGTGTGTTGCCTCCACCGAGGGGCCATAAAGGTCCAAACCCCGGTATTGACTCAACCCCCAGGATCCCCTTTTCCCCGGACACGGCTAAGCCGCGCACGGCTACACGCGGGAGGGTCCAACCCTCATGTGCTCGGGTACGTGGTGTCGCAAAACACCAAACGCCTGCTTGCGCAGACGCCCCTGCGGGTACAAATGAGGTAATGTCGCGTCTTTAATTTTTGTTCCTGACCTGCAGAAGACGGGAACTGACAGGAGCAGAAGACGCTGATCATCTTGCCACTTCAGAAACTAATTATTTATGCTTGCATGCTTTTAAAGACTCGCATATACAAATATAACACATGACACTTTCAGTGAAAATTTAATGGAACACGATTGTGCCTAATTTTGGCAGTGTAAACAACAATAACAACAACATGAATGATCGCAGTTGTTTACGCTACCGCCGACGGAGCACCGTCTACTCTCATTGTGCTTATTATAATGCAATTATATGTCTGGACACCGACAGAATGGTGCAGTAGTGGTAATATATACGACATGCTCTAAAACATAAAGTCCACTTTTGGTGTTACTAAAATTAACTTCGATCTATGTGTCTGTCTGTACACGTGGTGTGCGCATTATAACATGGGTGATGCTGAAGCTGCCGCACTATCGTACCTGATTTATTTTCCAGTGATAAAGGCTACGCAGGTGAGGTCCACGTTAACGGCTATGTTCGTGACCCCAAGCTCTTCAAGATGCAAAGCTGTTACGTTATGCAAGACGACTGCTTGCTGAAACACTTGACTGTGCGTGAAACCCTCGGAATGAAAGTCGAGCTGTGCATGCCGGATCTTGACGACGGAAATATTTCCCATTTTGTGAGTGTGGCATATGGACATCGATTGGATGGAACTCTCTATCGTTTTTGTGTTCGTGGTTTATGATGGTTGTTCAAGTTAGTTGGTTTTATGTTGTTGCTTAGCATATAGCACAGCTGCAAGAATGGTACAAAACAACTCAATTAGTTTCGTCATACTTATCAAACGACACCCGCGCACTCAGCGTAACATCGCCGAAATAAAGTCCTGAATCTGCCATCTTTATAATCTCGCCACGAAAATTCGGCGTTTAAGCTTTCTTCGTAAGTTGTATACTGCCATCTTCACTAGCGGGATCAAGTTACCCTTAGTCCTCAATACATTTTCTCCGGCTAGGACCACGCTCATAAAGGTGGTGTAGCACATGCTTTCTCGCATGCATACGTACCGACAACAGCAAAAGAGTGCAGTTCTCTTTACAGGAAGATGGCTGGCAATTCTAAGGCAGAAATTGTTTGTAAGCACGATTTCTAACGTTACTGTAAGCTCGCATTGGTTATTCTTGTATATCGGTTGAGTATTTTTTGCGACTAGCATTACATTACTAGAATTTTCTTTTTTTCTTTAGCAGTTCTCCCTTTTTCCTGCTTGCAAAAGTTCTGACTTTGGTGCTTATATTACCTAAAGTTGTATGCAAATAAGATACAGTTATAACCTTCTTTTATAACCCATGTAATGTCTGTTTGACTTTGAGGGTATTATAATAAATAAATAAATAAATAAATAAATAAATAAATAAATAAATAAATAAATAAATAAATAAATAAATAAATAAATAAATAAATAAATAAATAAATAAATAAATAAATAAATAAATAAATTTATTGGTTAAACGGAGGTTTGTATACTACCCTGTCGCGTACAAATGCAAAGTTGATTTATAATGTTCACTGGCTTCGGGGACCGATTGGGCAGGTATGCTGTGCATCTCCAGGCGTGCGCACTGCTAATCCGTCCCTCCCTTATTTCCTATTCTCCCCTTAATTCATTCTTCAGGTACAGTAAACAGGACGCTCGTCCTGTTAACTTCCATATATATTTTCTTCTCTATCTCCTCCTTATCGCAGCCCAGTTAGGCGTCTCTGACGATACTGAAAGCCTATAGTACCAGGAATTAGTTCGGGTGTTTTTATGAAAGGCAGTGCTCTCGCTTGCAGACTTCGAGCAACATGTCGCTGCCTGTTGAATTCCTCTTACATTATTAAGAGCAAACGAAAAGTGTTGGCGTTCAAACATTTTTTGGGGGGGCTAGACAGAATACCGGCGTGATGTGCTAGCACATCGAAGAGACGAGCGACAAAGCTTAAGCCTGCAGGAAACTAAACAGCGCAAACCAGAAAGTGCAGTAAAAATATAATGCAAGTATGTCCCGACTCTCATCATTTTGGTCAAGAAGAACCTGGTTGTCTTTTTCATTGTTTATTATAGTTCGCTCTGTTTAGTTTCCTGTAAGCACGTGCCAACTTGTCCAGCTTGTGATGCTGTCCCCCAGCATTATTTCTTGAAAGGACATCTTCCCTGTTATGTTGTTGCACGTGCAGGTAGCAGAAACCATAAGCAAATGGGGCCTGAACGACTGCACCAACACGCTGGTGGAATCACTTTCGGGCGGAGAAAAGAAGCGCCTGTCTATTGCATCAGGAACTCATCGGAAACGCACCACTAGTATTCCTGGACGAGCCAACAAGGTTATGCGTCATTTACCTTGCGGAACTTTTGCTAGCAGTGCATGAACAGGCTAACCACACTATGAGAACACACTTCTCTTAAATGAGTACAAGAAAGATTAAATCGTAAAGTAAGCGATATATCCGGAGACATTGACAAAAGAGAGAGAGAGAGAGCAAGGAGAGGAAAGGCAGGGAGGTCAACCAGGAGAGCATCCGGTTTGCTACCCTGCACTAGGGGTAAGGGAAAGGGGGAATAGAAAGAGAAAAATAGGGCAGACATTGACAAACGTATGCACATGTGGAGCCAGGGTAGGATCGAGGGTAGGCATAAAGATGAGGTTAGTGGGAAAGTGCACGCTTACTTTTGCAACCGCATAAGCATTGGCATGTCTTAGAAAGGGAAGAGGGAGGGAAGTGGGGAGAGGGAGGGAAGTGTGCGACTGTGCTTAGGCTATAGCCCCTAGGCCACTATGGCCAGCCCTCTGGTTCCGCCACTGGTTTAAAGGAAGATGTGCTTTGTTGTGCTGCAACCTGTTTCATTAATTGTTACTATGTGTGCTTTCTTCTGAAACAAAGCTTTCGAAACAAGCATACACTATGAAATCACGAAGGGAAATAGATCGAAGCTGGAGTATTTTGTTTGGTGGGATAAGCATACCATTTGTGAAGTCACGTGACTTCAGAAAAGGAGCACATTATGTCACCAAACAAAATACTTCTCAGTTTCGTTTAGTTCTATTGTAAATCGCTCCCACTGTAGAGGTGTAGGTAAAAACTACCTCGGCTACTTCATAGTGTCTTGTTAGGCAAAAAAAAAATATTGAAAAAGCAATGAACATTGAAAAATATACAAGTGAAGAAAAAATGTGATAATGAAAATAATTATAATAACGCTAAGATGCCACATTCGTTCTCATTACACGTCTCATACCTGAAAACTAACAACTTTTGGTGCTTTATGAATAGATAATCGATTGTTTCAAGATAAGCGTGATTTCCTTTGCATTATCTATTTTAGAACAAAGTCCAAGTAGAACCATGCGTATTTTAAAATTAGGCCTCCGTTGGTGAATGATGCGACGTTTCAAATACCATATTCTGCAGTGGAATGGACAACACTTCGGCACTGCGCTGCGTTCGCGTGCTCAAGTCGCTTGCTTCGTGCGGACACACCGTGATTTGTGCAATCCACAATCCAAGCTCTGCACTGTTCTCGCATTTCGACAGAGTAAGTCCAGAGCACCACAGTTACATAGTACCGATCACGGATTATAAGATGCTGAGGATTGTATTCTATATGCGATCGGGAGCGCACACTATAAAGTCATGGCCAGTTGTAGCTTTGTTAGGCTAGGGTATCTTTTTATACCGGATGTTAAAAATTAAGCTTTACGGAATTAAAAAAAATCGCCTGTGGCAGGTAGCATAATTCTTATCGTTGAGCTGGGTTATTCGAAGAGGCGGACATTAGTAGCACGAGAAATCGAAACACATATTTAACTAATTAACAAAAATTTACCAATGAACTTTTTAGCTAATTACTTTACGGCACATATTGCAATTTACGAATTGTAGCCGGTGAGCTTGCAAGACGCACCCACTTGAATGAATTTCCAGGATGACACCAGTTTCGAGATGTTACTTCCTAAAGTGTGGGATGAAATACATGGGCGTTCCAGTTACTTTTGTGCTTCAATGTATAAAACAGCATTTTGGTAAAAAAGTAAGTGGAACAACAGTGCAGTATTGCGGCGAGTTTGATGGCGCATATCTCCAAACTGGTGTCATTATGAAAATTCATTCCAAGTGGATACGCCTGACAAGCTCACCGGATACAATTCGTAAATTGCGATATATGTGTCGTAAAGTAATTAACTAAGAAGTTCATTAGTCAATTTTTGTGAATTAGTTGAATATGTGTTTCGATTTCTCGTGCTACTAATGTCCGCCTCATCGAATAACCCAGTTCAATGATAAAGATTATGCTGCCTGCCACAAGCGGTTTCTAAAAATTCCGTAAAACTTATGAATGAAGACCCGGTATACCGCATAGCAAAATCTATATTAGCAGTTGCATATAGCTGGCACTTTCATATGCTGCTCACTGTTGTTCCTGTACATGCTCGCGTAGAAAGCATAGCTAGAGCGTACAAATCAAAATTAAATTATGGGGTTTTACGTGCCAAAACCACAATCTGATTATGAGGCACGCCGTAGTGGGGGACTCCGGAAATTTGGACCACCTGAGGTTCTTTAACGTGCACCTAAATCTAAGCACACGGGTGTTTTCGCATTTCGCCCTCATCGAAATGCGGCCGCCGTAGCCGGGATTCGATCCCGCTACCTTGTGCTCAGCAGCCCAACACCATAGCCACTGAGCAACCACGGCGGGTAGAGCGTACAAATCACCATCAGAGCTGCGCAGTGGTTAACCGGTACTTAGAGCAGTTGCTGTGTGGGAAAGCCATTCATCGCGCTGAAGGTGTTAGGTTAAGCGCTGGACAAGAATGTTCAGGGCTATTACGGCAAAGCGGTTATTATGAGCTAGAGATTCCCCATCGAGAATGTCAACCCCAAACGTATAACGTACAGCCTCCAGATATTGGCGTACATTCACAAAGACAACAATTGTAGTTACCGCAAATAAAATCCGAGGGGATATCGGTCCATGTCAAGGGATGACGTCTGAAGAAGTTATAAGTGTGCGGGATAATTAGGCACGTTGTGAGAAAATGCAAAAGTTCCCTTGATTGAACGTCGGAGGTCTATATATTTCTACACCATATAGAATTTTTAGATATCGCCTGTGGCAGATAGGCATAATTCTAGTCATTGAGCAGGACTACTCAAAGAGGCGGACATTACTTGCACAAGAAATCGAAATCGAAATGCGCTTCTTCCAAGCTCAAGGACTAGAATTGTGCTGCCTGTCACAAGCGATTTTTAAAAATAGTGTATGGTCTAAAAAAAAAAAAAGATGACAAAGAAAACCGCATAAGTGGTCCTAACAGCAGTTTGCTTTCAGAACTATCGGACGTATCAATATGATAATTGGCAAGAGTGAAGCACATTTTAAGGCAAACGCGCTAGAAAAATTTCAAGCTTGCAGATCCTATGTGATAAGTGCCATAGAATATTATAAAGTCCGGACTAAGTGGAGTTCATGATTCTTGTTAGGAGCTAAAATATTTCAAGTTTACAAACTGCTAGGCGTACCGAGATGAAATTACACAAGAAAAAGCAGCGCAGCTTGCATCGGCGATGATGCGACCCGTAATGGTAATGGTGCCAACATGAAGCCATATCGTTATAGCATACGTAAACACGGCGAGAAACAACCAATAGTGTAGCGCTAAATCTAACGCAGCATACGTATACGTTGTAGCTTTCAAGGGTCCGCTTTTTAACTGAACATCCGAGTTGCGCGCAATGGTGCCTGCCAAATGGCTTAATCATATGTTATACTACCTCAGGTTAAAGTTTAATGGTGATGCTAATGTCAGGAGAACCCTGCGTAAAAGTGCGGCTTCCTGTTGATTATGAATATGAGCTGTTTGTCGCCATTTCCAATCTGTTACACCCTCATATCAGCGTCTGCATGAATGCGATAGTATATAGTGTTTCTTTGCACGTCACGGTAATACTTTGCAGTAGCGTTTACATGTGCTACCATCTGAATCAAGTGGAAACCTCTTTGCAACGATCGAATTTCGCCGCAGAGTGGACGAGAGCACATGCCGGCAGCGTTCTAAATTTTTCTGTCTGCTTCAATACGATACGCGAATGTTTACATGAACCGCATAAGACGCCCTACCCCGTGTTGATCCTAGCACTTTATTGCGTGTCGTCCACCACCGCTTACACGGATGCAGTGCGCTAGAAATGCCATGCGCATTCGTGTAAACACCGCTAATGATGGAAGGCAAGCGAAAGACTAGCGTATTAACTTTGATTGCAAGCGTACGGTTAGCACTCAAGAATGTCGCTTAGACAATTTCATCGCGAGGGTCTCAGCGAATGTGTCTCGCAATTTATCTCGCAGCTTTACGTGCTTTCGGAAGGAAGATGCATATACAATGATTCGGGGAACAAGCTGTTGGCATTTTTGGCCTCTCAAAACCTTCACTGCCCACTTCACACCAACCCTACTGATTTCAGTGAGTAAGCCATCACGATTTGCACAACATTCCTATTCAAACTATTACTAGAAAAGTATTCTCCTGTGGTAGCCTAAACTAAATTATTGATGTTAGGCTGATTTATCATGAAATACTCTCCGAGGTATGCGTATTTCTACTTCGCAACGTTTAGAAATGAAAGGTTGAACTTGAAACTTAACGATAGCGACATAGCAATGCATTACTGTCTGTAAATAGGACCATCGATGGCATCAACAGTTCTTTTTATAACTACCACTAGTATAGATTGTACAATTATAGTATCACAATAGGTTACTATAACATTTATTATTGATTGTTTATGAATATCTTGGTACTTGTTGGCTAGCGATATCACCTAAAGTGTTTCAATAACTGAGATTCAGTAGCGCTAATATCAGGCGTTTTTGCAAAAATCTTTACGAATGAAATATTTGCCTTCGCTGACAAATTTCGAACATGGTTATAAATTATTCATAGTCAAAACTAACCCTAGTTACCTCAGATTTACAAAACTTGTTTTTCTCTATGTTCAAATCTAAAAATTCAATTTAACATTTGTTATAGTGCAGTTACAGATATATATAATGTTTTATTTTCTCGTTCTAACTTTTGTACTTTTGTTGCAAGAATGCACGCACTATCTTCCTTAGCTATTTCAGAAAATGGCATTGTGAAGCGTTGTCTTGGCCTCTAGAATTCTAAAACGTTACTGTTCTGGGGCTGTGGTTGCAACTCCAGCTACTGGGAGCAATGACCGCGATCTTTTAGCGATGACTTTTCTGATGCTATCCCTTTTCGATCTTTTCGCGCTTCGTCTGTGGTCAGAATAGACAGTTTTAGCAGGGTGCCGCTTACGCTCCGCTCCGCTCAGATTTCACGCTCTGGGATACTGCAGGGAACTACGTAGATTTCACATTTGATAAGCGCGTCTTGCGGAGACGCGAGCGACGCGCTATCAACTCAGCTGCAAAACGACGAAGAGGCCAAATAGACACGCTGTCACGCTCCGCTCAGTCGGCTTTGTAGCGGAGCGAGGGATGCGGTCTTCGTTCCGCTGCCGGTATGAGCGTCGTGCGCAAGCACAATAGCGCGGTTGGTTGTGTGGCATTTGCTAGCATATGCCGGTCTGAGCGGGGCGGTGTTGTGCCATAGTACGTGCCAACACTATCATCGAGGCAACAGGAACTCCGATTTATCTGCGTCGAATGAATTCGTCGCGGGTAATTGCAAGCAGCACCTGCCATCATCGCCGCCCGTCCCTCTGGGTCCTGCCGACGAATCGCCAAGGGGACGCGACGACACAATACGACGGGGGTGCGTCAGCAGCCGCCCCGTCTGGGCCCTGTCGACGAGTCGCCAAGGGGACGCAACGACACGGTACGACGTGGGTGACGTCAGCAACCGCCCTGTCTGGGTCCTCTCGACGAGTCGCCAAGTGGACGCGACGACGCAATACGACGCGGGCGACGTCAGAAACCGTCCCGTCTGGCTCCTGTCGACGAGGAGCCGCCGCCAAGGGGATTTAAGGAAGAACCGGCCCATTGTTAAGCCAGAGAGTCGCCACCGGCCGCCCCGTTGGTCTGGTGCGCTCTTACCAGCTCTTACTGCTTTCACCAGCTATTTCCAACTATTACCTGCTATTCCTGCTATATCTGTACATATTTGTGCATACTGTATTAAGATTTCGTGTCATCTTCGCCTGCTTCAAGACTCAGTCTCTCGTCCCCGACCCCGAGTCGCAATAGCGGACAGCAAGCGCTCAGCTAAAACACTCTAGTGACGCTCCACGCGCGTTATCATAGGATCAGTCAGCCGTGAACGGTGGACGATAAGATTAGCATATAATTGAGTGGAAGGCCTCGCTGCAAAATCGCGGCTCATTCCATGCGACCTTATACTAAAGGCAGGAAAAGCTGAACCATATAATAACTACGCTGTCGTGGTGGCAGAGCTGTATCCGTCTGCAGGGATCGGTGACGCTTGCACTGCGAGAATGCAGTGAGCTACAATGTTACCAAAGTCTGCATAGTGCGTGGCTCGGAATATGCAGGAAAACGTGTCGCCAAGTTAATGTTACAGTGATTACTTGCGTTACGTCACGTTGTTTTGCACAATCGATGGACACTATATTGATAGTATTTTTTCCACAGGTACTTCGATAGTGATCTTTTGATCGATAGTATCGATAGTAGTACCGATAATTATACATCACCGCAGCTAAGGCCAAAAGGACGACGTGTAAAAACAAGAAAGAAGTAGAAGTCTTCCAGAAAGTATCAGTACAGCATGTAACTGTGCAAATAAGGATGAAAAAAAAAATCAATCTATGATTTACGAACTGATGTGACTATACAACATATGTTGGCCAAATAGTGTAGTTACTGGGTTTTCCACAGGTGACTGTGTCGGAATATTAAACACAAGGGATTAGAGACACAATAATGTTTGCAGGACAGGATTCCCAACAAGAGCGGGAAAAAGAAAGGTCCTAGCTTGTCGATTAGGTTACCAGTGTAGTTAACCAATATTACATTTTCAAATATCCATGTTAGGAAGCCGATGCGAATTGAACGCTTGTAGTTAATGGCGAGTTCATAACAAATCGGCTTTTAAAATGGGCCTAAAGCCCTTATTTACAGCACACGGGCGTGAAGACTACCGACCCATTTTCAGCGCGAAACCGAAAGTGAGCGCGTCGAGAGAGCACGTAACCGCGCCCTAAAGTTACAGCATGGAGGGACACAGGTTCGACATACTGCTTTATGTACCGTGTGTACACGGGCATTAGGAACTTCAACGGACAGTGGCATAACAAAATGAGTTGAACCTTACAATTATGCTATGACCTGCACAAAAAGCAAAACAAGGACAATTTCAGCACAAGTTAACGCCCGTTGTATTTGCCTCTGTCCATTAGTTACAGAGATAGCCGCTGGAGAACATGGAGAAGTGAGAGGGAACTTGTCCAAGCTGTTCATTCCCAATCAATTCACTCAAGACATAAATAAATGCATTGACTCTTTTGAGTTCAGCCCTCACGGAGGACAGCCTATGACTGAGAAGGTACGTTGTTTACGTTTGCGACCTATGGAACACCCATTCTGGCATTCAGCTGCATAACTTGCATCGCGAATCCGCACAAGATTTCAAATACGATACGTGTCAACGTGCGTCCCGAGGCTTCAAAGTTAGTGCAGTGGTAGGTAGGGCTGGGAGATTAATCGACTAACCTTCCGATTAATCAATTTAACGCTTCAACAGTACGATTAATAATCGGTTAAGCTTACATGACCCGGTTTCTCTTAAGAGCTAAACATCAAGAGATGCACCGAGTTCCGACTGCGCCAACACATTCGCGCTGCAATTGCGGCAAAGTCTGTCGAAATGTTTAATCTTCCTATTCGTCTTTGTGTGCGACATTTTTTTTTCTTGGCGAGAAAGAGGGGATATAACTAGCGGCATTTTTTACTTTCCTTCGGTGCTTGAAGGAGGGAGATAGGCGAGGTGCAGAAAGAATCCAGATGCCAGCCCCTTTGAATTTTTGACGTAATGTTGACGACGCATTAAAGTCGCCGGCAAAAAGCAAGCCTGAACTCGTCGCGACGCTTGCAAAACTGAATGTCCATTTGCGCAGCGTGTCGTTAATGTAATAATAAAGGCAAATGCCGATTCGAACAGCCCGGCGGTCCTTTCTTCGGACTGAATGCATCGTGACAAATTATTGGGATTGACCTTTTTTCGCTTGTGCACGTAACCCACAAATCCAATTATTAAATTTAATAATAGATTAAAACGTACCAATTATTCGGGGTGAAATTTTTAATCGTCGTCCAGCCCTAGTAGTGATAGGAGAAATGTCGTGTCCTGTGCTTTCATGATGAAAAACTAATGAAAGCGGGCGATACGGACAACGTCGCGACCCATCGTACGCTATTAGACACCATTATTACTTGCTGCCTGCTCGGTGGAGACGAAGCCTGCGATGTCATCCCACGGTAATTAAAAAAAACAGGGTATACTCAGTGGTTATTGTGAGCCTGAAGGTATGACGAGTGCTCAGTTCTGGAGCAGTGGTACCCAGCATTAGGATATCGAGAGACTGAAGAAGTTACAGAGGCTGAACAAAACATGGAGATGATATATATTGCGCTCAAATGAAAAAAAAAAAATAGTGCGTGTAAAAAAAGACTGACTAAAAGTTTAACTGTGTGATAAGAAGCATCCTTTAAAAACAAGAAGGCATCAGTGTAAGAATCTTTCTTCCTCTTAAATTTATTATTAGAACAATGAAAACCACGAAACGTTTTTCGTGCTCTCCTAGTAAAACCACCCTTAAAACTGGTGCCATGTTTTACCTGTCAGTTTGCACTGCATCTTGCGCTGTCACATGAAAGGCTTGTATCCTGGTACTGTCACTTCCACCAGGAAAAGGAGGAGCAAATGCATCAGTACCGGTTCCGAGTAAAACGCCATCGGCAGTTCCTGACATTATTGAAGAGGTGCTTCATTTGCATCATTAGAAACCAGGTGGGTATGAATTGTAATCCTACAGGCAAAGACCTTTCGCAAGTTTTCTTTGTTGTATATGAACCAGGACAATGAAATAACTAAAGATAAACAGAAAAATTTGAAAATTGATTTATTAGCCCTTTCTTGTTTTCTTGTGATTCAAAAATCATCCTTAGTATTCAGTGGCGATGTGACTGACAAACAAGGTCTTGATCAGTCTGGTAATACGCTGGCTATGGCAAATTGCGTGAAGTTTGAGAACGTGATCGGTATAAATGATGTGTAGGAAATATGTGGTAACCTTCAACTGACTGTGCCTGTGACTCATACCAGAACACTGCGCTGGGTTTCCCGAACCTCAAAACGTCTGCAGTATATTCGCATCGGAACATTATAGGGGCCAAAATTACAAAGCTTTTCGACTCGCCGCTTTCACTCTAATATGTCGAGCATCCCGATTGGCTAGCATCTGCTCTTAAGAATAATTTTAGCGTAAGAGCTCGTGTGAATACGGTCCCTGATCCTGAGGCTATACAGGGTGTCCTAACTATCATGCACCAAGATTTAAAAATATGCAAATGCCACGTAGCTGGACCTAACCAAGGTAATGTTGTTTGCCGTCGCTTGGATACTCAGATTATTTTTGCATTCCGCCTAATTTCATAATTAGTCTTAATTAATTAATCAACCTCTCAAATATTATAATTAGATGAAAAGTGTCAATGAGAAAATTATAGAGCAACATGAAAAACTCCTGATACAGCTTTCTGTTGCTCAATATGTGCTACATAAAAGTTCTTCCGAGCGTGAAAGAAGCCCGTAAAGTGCCTGGAGTGGCCAGTCTCGCGGCAATTTGCTTGTATTCGTCGGCTTCTTTCCCTCTCGAAAAAACTCGTTTACACGATAGCGTTTAGGGCCCCGCGTCACAGAAAATCAGAAAATCCGGCGTCGGCAACCGGCATGTGATCGCGGGTGGCGGAGAAAATCATCCAACCATGTTGACCGCGCAGGCCCTCCACGTGGTGCAAGGTTTTGGTGAACAAAAATTAAAATTCTCACAGTGAAATCCGTCAAAAAAAATGGTAAAGTACGACTTTACCATTCGGCGTCGGATTCGCCATTGAATTGTTTACCAATCGGCGTCGGATTGTAATTTGAATGTACAAGAAAACCTAATTCTGCTACGAGGAAACTCAAACACAAACCACTTTTCCAGCATTTATACCAGACCTGCGCGCGTCGGGGCAATATCAAGCAATTAATAAAATAATAAAAAAAGGTGTTAGGGCCTTCACATTTTAATACAAGACCACTTATATTTCCCCTAGAAAAACGTCTTTCCAGCAATGCATTTCAGTTTAAAAGTGAAGGCGACTTTAAGGGGATCGGTGTAAGCTTGGTCTTTGTAAGTTGGGCGAAGGTATGAAGTAACAGCGCGTAATGAACAAAGACGAGAATTACGCGCTGTTACTTCATACCTTCGCTCAACTATGAACCAACTAGCCCTCATCAAGTTGTTACATATTGTAAGTTGGCTTTCCCATGTTCAATGAAGCCTACTTGCCGTATGCGAACGATGCGATGCGAACTGGTCCCGATAACGCTATCGCGTTCTGCTCTTAAGCGAAACTTAAGCGTCCTCCTATTTTTTTATGTAGCACGTATTGAGCAACAGAAAGCTGTATCGGGAGTGTTTCATGTTTCTATGCAATTTTCTCATTGTCATTTTTATCTAAATACAATATTTGAGAAGTTGAAATTAATTAAGACTAATTATGTAATTAGGCGGAATGCAAAAAATTAACTGAGTATCTCTAAGTGACGGCAAAGTACATTACCTTGGTTTTGTCCAGCTACGTGGCATTGGCATGTATTAAAATATTGGGGCATGATAGTTGGGACACCCTGTATATACCTTAGGAAATCCAACACTGTCGTTTTGCAACAATAGCACTCGCAAAAATTAAATTGTCTTAATTCCCGTCGAGTATTGGACAGTTTATCATAAACACAGAAGTGTGCACTGTTCAGCGTAGGAAAGGTCACGGACCTTGTCCATCATTGTAAAAGAAGTTCTGTACGAGTATTCTCAAATAATTAGTAGTAATATCGAAACGACCCTCAAGTCACCGCAGCTGACTAAACCGTACACCTCGACCACATAAACCCAATGCTTCTGGGACACAAACACAGGCTCAGTTTGTGTGAATGGCCTAACCAAGGTTGTTCGAACTCCTGACCAGCTCGACCGACAATATTGTCGCCCTCGCCGACACCTATGTTTCGCCTGTAATAGCTGAAAGCAAAGACTGCTCTTTCATGTAAATAAACGTAATCCCCATCTTCTGTCAATCAGTGTCAGGTAGTTTCACGTATCAAACAACAGAAATACAACCAGTTTTCATTTTTAAGCAACAATACCTCCACATAGGCGCAAATACTATTCGATTTCCTTTATTTTTTACTTGATCTCCCGGTGATTTGCGTTACACTACGATATTATCACATCACTGTGAGCTTGGCAAACTGCTCCTCATATAGTCATCATTGTAAAAATGAAAAGCACACGAGCGTGACTACACGTTGCCCTTCCTTTCCTGACGCAGGTTACCGCGTTCACCCGCATAGCGTCATGTGTGTTCTTCGCTCTCCTGTTGTCCATTTTGTACTACGGTTGTGGCAGCAGGGCTGCGCAGGTTCGGGACACGGCTGCCTTGTTTGCCGTCACTACGTTCATCCTACTGCTGGGATTCGTAAGCAGCACCGTACTCATACGTGAGCACAACGTCGTCACCTCTCTTCTGGAAACAATCCTGAATTTCAGTAGCCTCTAGTTTCTGAAATCTGTCACTTCAGCATGTATCAAATGATGATGGGCCGACAACTCCAGTGTTCTCTCAGAATCTGAATGGTGATAAAAATCCGAGAGACTTGTTTCTTCATAAAATGATACCTTTGAGCTTGCTTGCAGCATGTATTAAGCTGTATTGAGAAAGCATATTATACTACCATGCTGGCACCGCCGGCAAAGTTGAAAGCTTTACGCACTTTCCGCTAGTTGCGCTGACTATTACTTTCGCATACGGCAGCTTCACAGCTCTAGTCGCTGCGGCTCTATCAAGATCGTGCGCCCCACAGCGCAGTGTCGAATATCTGTGCCGCGGCCAAGCCGCCTGATAAAAGCTAGCTTCCATGACCTTGTGCCAAGAGTGCTTCGTGCACATGTTATGCATTATATTAGGTGACTACCAGAGATAGAACACGGATAAAACAAATATACAAAATATTGCGCTTTTATAGTAAGACAATAAATTCTCTTCTACAGTTCACCCACCACGACTTTGGCACTCTGCAAAGCGTGAGGCATCGGGTTCGAATCCTGGGGGCCGCGAAAAGTGCTATCTAACGGTTCGGATCGAAAAAGCACCCGGGCGCTTGATGTTAAATGCACAATAATGAATCCGTAGATGGTCAAAAATAATTAGAAGTTACGGCGTCTTTCATATGTCCAATGTGGGGCTTCGTGATGTTAGATGCCATCGATTATTATTTTACACAGTTCTTTAACGTAGTTTTTCGTCACCTAACGGCGGCTATACTTGGTAATTGTAGCGTCGCCGAAGAGGCTTGGACGCGTGGCAATTTGCTACGCAACATTGTTTCCGAGAATGAAAGTTTCAAACACGAATAAAAAAATCAGCTACTGGGGTATTACAAGGCAGAAACTACGATCTGGTTATGAGGTACGCCTGCAGATTAATTTTGACCCCCTTGGATTCGTTAACGTGCAGCGAATGCATGGTACACGGGCGTTTTTGTATTTCGCCTACATCGAAATGCGGCCGCCAGGGCCGAGATTTTATCCCGTGACCTCGCGTGGTTAGCAGCGCAACGTCATGCCTATAAGCCACCATGGCATGTATAGCAAAAATAAGCAAGCTTTACTTTAGCCCTGCACTACAAAGAACCAACATGGGGCTGTAATACTGCACCTAACAACAAAAATAGGGTCTTCCTTTTCTTGCTTAGTAGCTATGGTATTGCGCTGCTATGCACGAGGTCGCGGTTTGAATTCCGAGCCGCGGCGGCCGCATTTCAATGAGGGCGAATTGCAAAAACGCCCGTGTAGCGTGCATTGGGTGCACGCTAGAGAAGCCCAGGCGGTCAAGCCTAGTTTAACAACCCCAACCACGGCGAGGCTTCTAATTAGACTGTGGTTTTCACACGTAAAACCCGCAATTTTTTTTTCAGAAGCTGACAATGCCTTTGCGTAAACTATCATAACGCCGCGTGAAAGTTGTAGTTATTCTGAGGACGTGGTGCTTCACATATCGGCAACTTAAAGAGGCGTTACACTAGACAAGCACAGAGCTTTAGACTTGACAAGCAGAGAGCTGCATCATGTGCTGTTCGTGTGTGCATCTAGCTCCTCTTTCATCTTGGTGTCTTCATGCGACAGTTTAACTCACAGTTCATGACTAAGTTGGAAGACATTTCATAATATTACCGTTCGTTGGGCAAGATTTAGGGAGTTTGAAATTTCTGAGCGCTAGTGTTACGAACTAACAGTCAACCGACAGCATTCTAGTCAATTTTTCAACGGGAAGAGGCAAAATTTATTACACATAAATTGTGTCTTCGAAATAAAATATCTGGTTGAAAGTGGTTGATAGTGGCGTTCCGGTTGGATAGCCCCTTGTGTCTATGAGCATTTCGCGCTTACACACGCACTGCAGGATATATGATAAGCTTTCTTATGTGAAGTTATAGTTTTCAGCATAACCAATCACTAAAAATTATAAGCCCTCCACGCGTCATTATTTTATATTATTTTACGTCATTAGTTTAAATCTTAATATATTTTACATGTACATTTTGGTGATGTTATTTTTCCTGTTCATATTTAGTTTACCATTTTCTCTTCTTTCAATACACAATATTATTTTGTACTTTGTTTTACTTTCTGTTATGCAGTCATAATTTCGAGAATGTCGTCATTGCCAAATATTGCTCGTATGTATTAGGTAAGGTGCGGCCAGTGATTCTTTTAACGTTTACATTTCTCCTCCATATTGGTACTTGGGATATCATGACGGGCGTTACATATACTACATAAGCGATAATAAGAATAACCAGAGTGTAGGGCAAAAACAACAAATCTTCCTGTTCTTTTTCTGCTTGGATTTCACTCCTGCACAGAGTCGTGTGCATTCCTCCCCTAGATAAGGAGACAAATCAAGCCTACGATTGCATTTCCTTTCTGTGGATTCAATTTCAGTTCCCTTGGAGATGGACGTTGTCATGCGAGAGCAAAGAAACAGGTGGTACGACCCAAGTGTGTACTACGTTGCAAGACTAATCGCCGAATTGCCATTTACGGTACGTACTATACTTATAAAAGTGCCTGCTAATAAATATTTATGAATTCTGCATTTCGCATCTACATCACTTCAGGAAGAAGTAAAGAAAAAAATGCGCTGAATGTGGGCATGGTTAAAGTGTAGGACTTGAATATCCTGTGATAAACCTTTCTTAACTCAAACACACACAGCATACAAAATGCTATAGTATGACGGAAAAATGCATACAGGTAATTGCTGACTCCTTGCCTTCTTTGTTGAAGCAAAATAGCAACAAAATTACTAAGAAGGTTCAAATAAAAATAACCAAACTAATAAGATTTGTAGTCCCGATTCAACGCCGGTTACACGTAAGCTCATGGGTGCTATTCCCTTTTTGTGCATTGCGCCTGGAATGTTTTACAAATGCTTTGATTGTGTGTAAGAGTTGCCGTGTTTTAAGGCTTATTTTTTATTTTGTATGTTTTATGTCCATTTTACAATTTTTATAAAGTGTTAAAGCCATTATGAAATATGGTAATTAAGCGACTGTAAGGATATTCTGGGTACGCCTAGCCCGTGCCTTTTGCCGGTATTGTTGAGTTCGTGCCCGGCGCTTGCCGATGACATCTGGGTCGGTAGACTGGCGCTCGACCTGCCACCGCTTGCGCTGCTGCTCCGTCTTCTCACTCGGCCTCTCGATCGCCAGACGAACCCGGTACATCCATAGCGCACACAGAGCCCGTAGCAACTGCCAGAGGAGGTGAACCCAGAGTGCCTCAACCTACCCTCCTCCTCTGCGACGCTCCGCCTTCTTCCTCGTACCATCGCCAGCAATGAATAAATGCAAGCAATGTATTAATGCATGCAATTCGACGCGTCATTTACCTGGATCGTATTTAGTTTTCCTACTTTACACAATGAATGTTGGGTGTGAAAGCACTCTTTCTTGAATACGCGCATTCACGTCTTTCAGCTGTCATGAGCCGTGATCACATGAATGCGTAATAAGAATTATAGCTAATCTATGAACTTATTATTTATTTGACGCTTTGCATAGAAATGGGAAAGGCTCACAGACGTTGCCATCATACATCGGTGCATGTGTTCGTCATATGCTGGATTTTCAGCAATCATTAGATAATAAGGCAGGCAAGCGCAAAATCCAGGCTCGCAATCATAAGGTGGGCGATCGACTTGTACCCGTAAAATATCAAAGAATGAAAAGAAAGCGAAAAAAAAAATATCGCTGCCAGCACTGCGGCGCCTGCACGGGGAGTGGCTTACCCGCATAACTTTGGATTTCAAGATGGTGTACCTTGGCGCAAGTCTGGCTCCCTTTAGGGAGCCTATATACGGTAACTCAAACTTGGACTTCCTCCAACACTCCCAACAAAGTAAAGCACGCCAAGTCGGCAAAGCAAAGGTGCAAAGAAGTAAAGGTGGTGCAGGGCGCCCGTTCGTTGCCAAATGCCAGCTGTCAGAGCTCTTTGAGTCATACGGGCTGTCTACCTATATCGCCGCTAGAGATGTGCTGGCTAACGGCTCCGTTCCTTATGAAATTATGCAATGAAACGACAAACGCGACCTAAATGTACTCACTGCAGCCAGCGCCTCCTCTACGTCGTCGAGCCCACCATTCTTTTAAAAAAGCGAACAGCTTTCTTGAGGCGCTTCGGCTATTCGCTTGCTTTTACAAGATCCTCGATGGTTTCCGCACGAATATATTTTTCCGGGGTTTGCGGTGACTACACTATTTCCGCTCCGTAGTTGCTTATACAATACAAATGGGCCATGTCACTGTCATAACTGTTATATAGCTAGGTTCTGTTGCATTTGCCATTTTCCTGAAAGTTTCGCTCGCACTTTGTTTGCAGTGGAGCTTATATTTTTTTATGTTAAGAGCTTTTGATGGGCAGGTTCTTAAGCTCAGAAATGATGCATTTGTACAAACCGCTAGGAAATTTACTGCAGTGTGAGATTCTTAGCAATGCGAATGAAATAAGCAAGGAAAATAGCTTAAGCGAGGGTAGTTCTAACATGCCGTAGCCTGCACTGAACGGATATTTGATAGATGCCTCCAGACCAACACGCACTAAGTATACAAGAACGCGTTGTATAGACGAAGTGAACTTGGTCTGGAGCTCTCGCACAGCGAGCGCGGGAACAGAGGAGAGACGATGAAGTTAAAGCAAAAATTCAGCCAGCCAATTCTTGGCCAATCCCCCAGTGTGGGTACGATCCATGTGAGGCCATCGTCATCATTAGCAGCAGGCGATCGCAGGGACGGCGTCTTGTCTGCTTTGCTCTTTTACAATGGGCAGTCGACGAAAATGCAGCCTAAGGCATGCCAGCCTTAAGGACAGTCCTCAAGGGACCACGCCGTCCTGGGTGCCTCCCCCGACCAGGGAAGGCCGTCCGCGCTTCCCTTGCCATGGATCTCTTCCCCATAACATCATCGACCTCTCAGCTACCAAGGAATGCCGTTCACGTTCCCCTGGCCATGCTTACGGCTACAGTGAGTACCACGGCCCCCGCCAGCCCTGGCTGCTCAACGGATGCCGTTCACGCTCCCTTGGCCACTGGTCCGGCTGGCACGAGTACTGCGGCCGCTGCCGCCGCCTCAGTGTGCGTGGATTCCGCCCCTTCCTCAACGGGCGGCTCAGCCGGCAGCTTGACGGACGTCATGCGAGCCATTTCGCTGCTGTCACATCAGCTGAACTACATCGTTTCGGCCGCCTTCGGTTTCCCGCGTGCAATCTTACCATCCCCGGCTGCCTCGGAACTAACAGAGTTCCACGGATTTCAGATTGACCCCATTCTGTGGGTCCAAGTAGCCAACACGCTCGGCGCTTGCCATGCCTGACCAGACAACACGATATGGTTGGTTGCAACGGTGCGGCTTTGAGGTGGTACCAAGGCGCGGGACAACTACGAAGATCACAAGTACCTGTCCTGGGCTGATTGGAGCACACCTTTGATGACTGTTTTCCATCCACTCGCATATGCCTGCGAAGAGCCCGACCAGCACTGCTCAGCGACCGGAGCTCGTGAAGTACACCACCTGGACGTGGCAGTCACGCCCAGGAGCGCGTCGAAGGAGAGGTCCGAATACTGCCCCACCTCAGACGTCGGCTCACTGGGTGTTACCGTCGGCTCCACACCAGGCTGTGGGAAGCGCATGACGACCACCACTCCCATGTCACCCCATCAACGGGCGGCGCATCATAAACCAGCACCAATGGCTCCACCACAGCTCGTAAACACGCAACTAACTGCCGCTGTTACTTTCACAAGGCAGTCACGCCAGTTGAGCTGCACCGACGAAAACCATGCGAAGCTCGGGAGCAGCATTATCTCGCTGCTGCAGGTACACCTGGAAAGATTTTGGCGGATTGCTTCGCCACCAGCCCCGCCGTAGACACCGGATGCGAGCTATTTTTTCCGCCACTGACCTCTAACTCTGCGTCGGCATCCGACGCTATACCATCACTTCCAGAGACCGAGACCACTTTCTGCCCACAGCAGTCGGTGAACGGCTCACAGACTCATCAACGCTGGGGCGCATGGAGGCGCCGACGCTTCCAATCCAAGAACCAGATTTGTCTACGTATCGTAGCTGGGAGATGCTTCTTGATCCGTCAGAACCCCATCCTTGAATGTCAATGGAGTCCTTGCTCGAATTCATGACTATTCACCTTGCGCTGAGCAAGGCTTCTTGATCCGTCGGAACCCCATCCTTGAATGTCAACGCATTCCTTGCCCGAATTCACGACCATTCACCCTGCGCTGAGTGAGGCCTCGCTGAAGGAAGGGAAGGAGACTAACACGGCTGAGGTCATCACCATGGAAGAGCTGTCCGTACGCGAAGGGCGCGTAAACGGAGCGAAGTGTGGCGCGACTGCCTCGCTAATTGGGAAATCGTGAGAGGCAGCGCGTGGGTGACGCTTGGGCGCGATTCACACCAGCCGCTGCAGACAGACCTCGGCTCATGCAGCGCTTTGTCTCCATATTTCGTATAGTTGGACGAGCTCGCCGCATGTCATCGGTGAACCGACAACGGCGCGCTACTCTGGCGCCACCTCGTAGCGGTCGTTGCCGCAAAGCCCATCTTGCGTGGCACTACGCTTTTCTTCTCACGCTTTCGCCATACCTTCCTCCTCCGCTTTCCACCTAAATGGTTTCGCTGCACCCCCCTCCTCCGCTTTCCCCATCCCGTTCTCTTCGCTATCGCCGTCTTCCATCCGCGCTCCGCGTTCGCTCTTTCATCCTTCGCGGCGCTCGTTAGCTCGGTTACGGGAACGACGCCGACGCTCGTCGCAAGAACGGGCGCCTAAGAGCTGCGCTCCAAACCTTCTCTTTACGCGACTGAGATTGCAGGAATCAAAACGCTCACACAAGAAACCAATTGTCGCTGCACATTTAGTTGCGTCAAGCTGCGGGATCAAGCGTTGAAACATGTGTTCCCTTGTGCTCCCACGGACACACGACGTTGGGTGGCCGCATTCGTGGCAGCGTTGATGCGGAGCATGCTGGACCAGTTGGGCCAACGTACGGGCTGTTTGCTTGCAGTAACAATCAGACTTCGAAGGGAACAATATAGCTTCCCCGCGTTGTTACCGACTGTTAGCGATTTTCTTTTTGGCCGCTTGTCTCTCTGTAGAGTTTCTAAAAGGTTCCAGCGTTGCGCTCTTCTTGAAGTACACTGGCCTGAATGATCCTTTATAGCCCTCATGTGCATCCTCCCGCGTGCGCGCAGTCTTCACTCTCTCCCTCTTTCCTCTTTCTATTCACCCTTTTCTTTACCCCCAGTCAAAGGTAGTAAACCGGACGCTCGTCTGGTTGACTTGCCAGCCTTTTCTTTTATTGCTTTCTCTCTCTCTCTCCAGCGTGGCAAAGAGTTTAGTAGCGGTCCCAGTACACCCTCTACGGGATTCTAGTCCTCCGCTTACATCTTGCATATATGCACAGATTTTCAATGCAAATTTGTTCGGCCACTGCACCGCCGCTACACGCATTATTAAAGAAAGTAATTAATGCTATGGGTGCTCGCGTATATATGTCTGAAAAATGAGAAGTGATTTCATTATCAAACTTGACAAATACGCATTTTGTTTGTTAGAGTGTCTCGGAGTTAAGTGTATGCCATCTGTTCACAGATCGTCTGTCCTCTCATTATGATTGGTATCGTCCACTGGACCACTTCTCAGCCCATGGAGTTGCCTCGGATCGCCATCATCGCGCTTTTCGCTATCCAGATGTCCTCAGCGAGTCAAAGCATTGGTTACATTTGCTCGGCGCCTCTGAAGCCTGAGGTAAACGCACAAGAGGGGACGCTGAGTAAGCTCAAAACACGAATGGTGCTCCTGCATAACTCAGTCGCATGTGCAAGCTTGATCCTTTTTACTGTGTACCTAACTCCTTAAGTTCTAATATCACCGCCATGGCATGTGACTGAAAAAAATTGACAGTAGCTAAATGGTCACATTTACTGATTTCTTGTTCTGGTGGGTGCAATGCATAAAATAAAATAAATCAGAGCCACACATAAGGCGAAGTCACGAGCGACGAAGCGTTTCATGTTTGGTTTGATAAAAACATGACTTGATCTTCTGAAGTTTCAGTTTCTATGCCCACTTAAAATGATATAAACATTTACTTAGGGAAGAAAAACGCCGCTTATTGTAGCGCTTGCAGTATCGCTTTTTTGTCTTCGAACATAAATACGGCCGATCCAACGCGCTTACAGGAATCTACCTTAAGTGAAGGTTTCTTTAATCATTTCAATTAAATCCTCTGCAAAGAGGTACGTGATGCATGCAACTGTATATTATTTCCAACTTGTTTAATAGGGAAGCGTTAAATAAGCTTTACTTGGTCAACGGCGCAGAGCAAAGACAAGTAGATGAAAGAAAACGAAATAAAATAAACGACGCTCAAAGTACCTTTCGTCAGAAGCGTACACGCTTGTCTTCGCGGCCTAATTGTACGCTGTATTTTAACCAGTTTGCCTTCACTATGGTCACTCCTTCCTCATTCCATTACACACTGCTTCCGCGCAGCTGGCTGTAATCGTGGGCCTGGCGTCGACGGCACCGATCTTCTTGTGCAGCGGGTTCTTGGTGCAACGGCGGTTCCTGCAACCGGCTTTCGCATGGCTTCCGTACTCGACACCTATGTTCTACGTGCACCGAGCAATGATGACTGCGCTATTCGGTGGAGGCCGCGGTCAACTGGAGTGCGACGAACGAGATGCCGACGTACTGTGCGTTCCCGTGGACGGCGCGCAAGTGTTGCACGTACTGGACGCAGAAGACGTGGACGTTGTGGCGTATTCCGGTATTGTGTTGGCTATGGACTTGCTACTGAAGGTCATCGGGTTCGCGCTGCTGAAGTGGAGGCTTAGGCGCCATCGCTGAGAAAAAGAGGCAGTCAACGACGCCCGGTTGAGCCAGCCTAGCATGCGCGCCATATTCGGCACTTCAGTAAGACATGATTGTTTTAGTGCAAATGTTCTGCATGAAAAGAAATAACCAGTGAAAGGAAAAAGAGACAGAAAGACAGGTGCTGTCATTCTCTCTGCTCTATCCTTTCACAAGTTTTTTCTTTTCTGTATTTTTGTGCTACAAAAATCATGTCCTACTGTAAACACCAACTCGCCTCGCAACGTTTTTACATAAATACGCATTTGGTGCCGCAGATAAACTACACTGCCTAGAATATACTTACCTCCCCTCCCTCCCTCCCTCCTGTCCCCCACGGCCTTTCGCGCGACGGAAGAGGTCGCGTTTGCTCTCCGCCGTGCGTTCGCTCCCGGTGGAAGCGCGCGTCCCTCGCGCGCTTTCACTCGCACATACAGCATATGGTGCGCGGCGCCGATTTCATCGCCGTTGGACTCTATACAGAACCTCACGGCGACGGGACAGCGACGGCGACGCCGACGGCAGAAATCCGCGTGAGGTGTCCATATAATTGCTATCGCAACAATAATAAAAAAATAGAGAGAATAAGAGGAAAACAAAATTCAGCACGATTTGTGAAGGCTTTGTATCTACCCGCATACGTTTTCCTTCTTGCGCGTTTCATGTACTCAGCCAGCACTGACACTGCTAGAATTAAGAAAACAGCTGAATGAAATCGAATTGTCAGAAGTGCGGCTTTTCTTTCGTCAATGTTACTGTTGTGGGCGTCGAGCCTTGGCTTATTCGTCCAGACAATTTCACAGTTCGTAGTTTCTTTCCACAAACACGTCATCGACGTTTGTGCGAATCACAGGAAGGGGGGGGGGGGGGGGGGACAAATGCGTTTTGCTAGCTGCGGTTTAGCCTATGAAGGTGGTTTATTTACGAACTATTTCCGAGGTCATTGTGCATTGACTGGTAAATTCATAGGGTTGAACGTCCCAAAGCAAGGAGAGAAGTGGTAGTAGCGGGCTCCGGATTCATTTTGGCTACCCGGGGTTCTTTAATGTGCACCTGAGCATAATTAAGCGCGCGTTTTCGCATTTCACTCCTATCAAGATGCGGCGCCGGTAATCGAATCCGTGGCCTAGTGATCAGGTATAGCCACTGAGCCGCCATGGCGAGTCAGCTTGGAAACCTATTTTCATGCTATACAAGAACAAATGATCTGTAAGGCGTTCACTGCTTTCACAAAATACAATCTCGTGTATCTGCAGCAGCACGTTCAGCCCGTGCGCACTAGGCGCAGAAGTACCCTCCCCTATTAATTTAAGTGAAGAATGCTTACTCACCCTGAATGGATGAACGAGGACACGATGCGTATGAAGTTCGCGGTTGCTCTTACGTCGGCTTCAGTGGCATTGACTTTCAAAGTAAACATGGAGTCCAAGCTGAAAACGATGTCGTCGGCGTGTGTGGGGCGGACCAATTTTGGCCAGCCAATGTACGAAGGTTGCTGTGACAGTTCGTACACGTACGCCGTCATGCCTGGATGCACGAATGCTTTGACAAAGTTGACCGTTGGACATGAAAACTGGGCATGAGACACTATATCTACGGCCGCGTATACTGCTCCCTGGCCGTCCGAGGCAGCCACGTGTCCGAAGTACTTTTCGATTATTGGTTCGATGTCGCTGCTAAATCGCGAGGCCATCACCGTCGTCATCAGGGTCACCATGCTTTTCTTACGGATATGTGCTATGTCGCCGTTATCACTGATGGTCGCAAGAATAGTTTTCATTAGGGAATCACCCTCTGCTTCGCAAATGCCAGCCAGTAGGTCACGAGCGTTCAATTCATTCTTGTGGAGCGCTGATTCCAGAGAAGTGAACGACCTCTCAATGACCGGAAAGAAATAATCGAGCCCGTTAGAGTTGAAATCACTGGTCGCATTTAGTATGACAGCTTATGGTTTCGATCGAAGACAACGAACAGCTTCTGCAGTAGTGAGCGCCCGAGAACCGTTCCGGTTGCAGCCTAGATAGGTCGTGAGCAACATAGCCCGGTTAGCGGCCTTAATGCTGATACTCTTTATTGAATTGCAGATAATTCTAGTAGGAATTTTAGGAAATGTTCTAGGAGGAGGTAGGCAGAAAAAGGGTAAAAATATACCACGGAAAAAATGTGCGATTATTATGATACTCCCAAACGCGAAATTTCAGGGCAGCTGTATACGCGTTTTCATTTCGCGATATATTGAGGCAAAGAAATTGAGATCGAAATCACCGTACCGTCTGGAAGTGGGCCAGTACCGTCAGCGCCTTCGCAGAGGGAGGGGCATAATGGGAACGCTGGCATGATGAGCGGCATCGGAGCCAGCGGTGAAAGCAGACGACGACGAGAGCGCGAGGAATGGCACGAGTGCATTTGAGCGGTTACGCCGAGGGACGCCGATGAGCCAGCTGTAAAAGAAGATGACAAACGCATGACCAGTGGCACGAGCGTGTCCACGCGGATACGCCGAGGGTCGCCAACGCTCAACCCAGGAATGGGTGCCTAAGAGCTGCGCTTTAAAAAATGTGATAATGGTATGTACCGGTTAGACAAAGATGATGATGTGGATGTAAATGAACAAGAGCTTGTCAAGTAAGGCAATGTCTTGGAGAAATAAGCAAAGAAAACTTAAAGCTTGACGTTGCTTTGAAGAAGAAGCCATATGACCTGGTATGCTTGCCACCTGTGTGCGTGCATGTGTGTGTGTTTGTTTGCGAGCGTGTGCGTGCGCGTGTGAGTGTGTGCGTGTGTGTGTGTGTTGTGTGTGTGTGTGTGTGTGTGTGTGTGTGTTGTGTGTGTGTGTGTGTGTGTGTGTGTGTGTGTGTGTGTGTGTGTTTACCTAGTGGACATGTCCATTTCGTCGGCTGCTGAAGTTCTGATTGACTGGGCTAAGGTACACGTCAGAAGGAGACAGGTGCTCTCAGCCAATCAGCACTTCAGCTGCAGACGAAATGAACATGTCCACTAGGTGGACACTTACAGAATAGCCCCCCTGTAGTGCTTATTGAGGACGAGAGTTCATTTTACTTAAAATACAAGTAATTTGGTCTCTCTGAGTTGGTCATTCCAACAAAGTGAGTTCGGCTGTTTCTAATGCACAACAGCTATCACAATGTTGTTATCTTGCAATTTGGAAATGACGAGAGGCCGTACAAGGCGAAAACTATCCGGAGGTCTACAGTTAGGCAAGCGTTGTTGAATTCTATATTAACTGCTTCTCCTGAGTTTCGTATATTTCGAGGAACCGTTGTAGATGTCTTAAGTGACTGTACCATCTGCGCCTGGAGACGATCAAGTATTCACCGAATTCAAAGCCGTGGGAAGTCTGCATAAGGTGGAACATTCATCAATCCGTATTGTGTTTGGTGTCAGGAGCACCTCAACGGCCACTGAGGCTATCACATGAGCTCTATTGCTTGTTTTAATTCTTGGCCAGAATTCTTCTGCAACGTCTACTTCAATTGCGCCTCGTTGCAGATCCGTTGAAGAAAGCAGTTGAAGCTATAGGCGGGCTTGGATTTGAGGTTCAGAACTATTCTCAATATGCTTGACTTGCGCTTGCTTGGATCGATACGCGAACAACATTTTCTCAACTGGTTGTGTACATTTTATTGAGTTCATTCGGTGCCTTATGCTCTCCGCGCATTCTCCGAGCAAGTCACTCGGCCCGCTAAAGGAGTTGAGTATTTCTCCGGTACAGCAAATACCTTGATGCAAGCTGCACTGGCACTTGTCAAAGCAGACATGAGATCCACATGCATATTTATATCCGCACTAGCGTCTCCGATCATAGGTAAGTCATCACAATTCGTCTTGGTGACTTTGCGCTTGAAGCATCGCCCATCAGACAGGCCACTGAGCATGGTATAGGTGTGCATGTGGTCGCTGCCGAGGCTCTCAACATGAACAAGCCAGGACGCAGCAGGAAGCAGCGAATCGGACACCATATTGACGTTCAATGCACTTGATCTTGAACCCCGAAAAAATGTTGGACTACCGCTATTCACAATGTTCAAAGTCACCTGACTGGCAAGTGCCAGCAGACGATGACTTCAGTCACTTTATTTGTTACGTGCCCATGCGGGTGATACACATTAATATCGCCTCTGAGAACTTGCGGTGGTGAAGTCATACCTAGAATAGCCTAGAGGCACTGGAGGTCAAATCTGTAGTGAGGTGGGTCATATTCCGTCAGAATGGTAAAGGATACATTTTTGTACTTCAGAGTAGCTACTACGTTTTCGTTAGATGTGTCCTAGGTAGGGTTCGGTGTTTTCGGAGTTTAGTTTTTGAAGAAACTGGAAGTGTTTCGGTGCGTTTCGATTTGGCATACGGTGCTCCAAAATCGGAGCTCTCAGGGTTTTATTGGATTTCTTACAAATTTAGGCAAATGTTCTCTAATACAAGATCACACTGCTAATGCTAGGAATATTTTATTCAGCAACTGGTACCAGAATCATTGCCACTGATTACAACTGGTAATATGCATACAAATATGTACACTTTACAATGTTTGCATCCCAAACTGTGGCACAATCCTTCTTGCTCTCGACACGGAATATAGAGAACGCTCTTTCGACGTTCGCACTAGATACTGAGAAGGCTAGGAGAACCAGCGCACAACGTGACAGGGGAGGTCATCGTGGGCATGTATGCACCAGAAAACAAACGTCTCAACGATTTCTTTCACATTATATGCCTGATGCTGCGAAAATAAATGCCAGATGGCATCAAAACATTTGGCACGGAATGAGCATGTGGAATAGATTACTAAAAAAAATGTGATCTTCGGTTGATATCATCTCGCGTACGTGAGTAAGAAAGTTAAAATACTTTATTACTCGCTAGTACTCTCAATCTAACAGTTTTGAAGCACCTTCCGGTGTACGACTGGCGTCACCAATCTGTAGAATGTGCACTTACAACAGAAAAACGCTGTCTGTTGCATCGCGAATGTGCCATATTTGTCCCACAGTGCCAGCCTTTTTATGAAGTACGATATTTTGCCCGTATTTTCATTATACAACTGTACACGGTGTTTCACTTAACTTCGACTGAACTTTAAAAATATGCACAGGCTACGTAGCTGGACAGAACCAAAGTAATGTTGCTTGACATCGCTTGTAGATACACAGATTATTTTTTGCATTCCACCTAATTACATAATTAATATAATTAATGAATCAACTTTTCAATTATTAAAATTAGATGAAAAGTGTCAATGAGAAAATTGTCGAGCAACATGGGAAGCTCCCGGTACAGCTTTTTGTTGCTCAATACGTGCTACAGACAGACAGACAAACAGACAGACAACGAACTTTATTTGATCCTGAGGAGCTACTGTCAGGACTCCACATAAAAGCGTTTTTCCGAGCGTGAAAGAATCCCGCGAATGCAGCTTGCCATGCGAAGAACTTCATCAAAATGTACTGTAAACAGAAGTCTTGCATATAGGAATATACCTGTAACTTACGTTTTGTCGTTATTTCTTCTTATACTTCCTCCCAAAATTTTTATGCGTTGATACATTGCAAAAATAAACTGCTAAAGTTGTACCTGAAAAGATTCTGAAAATGAACATAATATGGGCGCACCTTTTTCTTTATTCATGTATTTCTGTACATACGTATTCATTTGTATGAACATTTCTATTATGTGTCTATGTATTGTAAACAATCACTGTACTTCTGCTCCTGCTGCATTGCCATAGGGGGCAAGGCCTCCGTTAAGCTGTGTTCGCAGCTTTTTATCCTCTCTCCTCCTACCAAGGAAATATTATTGAACTGAAATTGAATTGAATCCGCCAGAGACCGGCCACCTCGTATTCACGAAATCAAAAGCAGTAAAAAGGAGTTGGAGGATTGGTGGCCTAAAAGTAGGAATGCTACGTAGAACGAAGAAACGTAAAAACCAAATTTACTATAGACCGAGAACACAGCAAGCTCTACTTTGGTTTCAATCCATTGTCTCATTCGAGAGCGAATATTAGTTAAGCAAGCTACAAAATTTTCGAGAATTTGTACAAATTTGACAAAGCGACAAGGAGATGTTCCTATCATTCATCTAGGCGAAGTGTCCGTGTGTTCATCGTGTGTTCTAATAAACAGGAAAGGAGGTTCTTAAGGAGACAGCGCGAGTAGCACCACCGAATGGGAGAGTGTAGCGCTGCGATTAGCGTACTCCTTCTGCTTCCCAATCTACTTGCGCTAAGCGCACATTTTGAATTGAATTATGGGGTTTTACGTGCCAAAACCAGTTCTGATTATGAGGCACGCCGTAGTGGGGGACTCCGAAAATTTGGACCACATTTTCTTAGCTAGAAAACTAGTTTTGAAAATTATGTTTCTGCATCTCTAGTTCACTTTGTTCCGCTTTGGCGTGCGGCTTCTTTTGTGAAGATGTCATGCATTGTGGTGTTCGCGGAGAAATGCATTTGCAAGAACGAGGAACAAAAGCCATCTTCGAGTATTTTAACGCTGCGTGCGTCAGAACTGGAGTTCTTCGAATAAATCCGCACTCGGAAAAATTTTACCGGTGAGGGTTTTGCGGAGTTCTTTCAAATTTATCCAAAAGCGCAGAACTCTGGTCTTAGGGCAGGTCGGGTATCACAGACGTGGTATTACAGCGAATGGCCAGAAGTATTTTGCCCTTGGTAACGTCTTGCAGCGAATGGTGAAGGGAATATGCGGTCAGTCAAATTGTTAATGATACAGCTATAAGTGGAAACTTGTGCCTGTTGACAAGTTGTCGGAAGTCAGACAAGCGTGAACGAAGCCCACAGGCGTTTCGTTGAAACACAGAAGCCTGATTGGCCGTAGCTTGCATGCTGACTCTTGATGCCCGTCGCGTTGAATCCACTGCTGCAATAGCGGAGCTATAACATTAATGAATGTTGGTGCGGCGTGAGCCACAGGAGATGAAATTCGTGGCAGATGGGCGTGTCGAAGACTGCTGGAAAATTTCCCGCGTGATTCCAATCTTAAAGACTGGTAAATCACCGCATCTTATAGGCCTACTGGACTGCTTAGGTGCTTCGGCAAAATAATAGAGACTATGGTCTGGTAGAATATGATCTGAAACCTTGAAAACAGATATGTGTATCCTGCACAAATGTCAGACGCAACGCTATATTGACAACGACGAAGTTTTATATTTACGGCATTATATTGCGAAGGAAGCGGCAGTTGCCATCGTCGGTTTACCGACGTCCGAAGCTTGTTACGCAGATGCCGTAGAACTTCTCAAATAACTTTTTGGTGATCGTAAAAGGATAAAGCGGCACAACATGTCGGCGCTTCAAATATACCTCATGTAAAGTCGGGAAGCGAAGTACGAGGCCTCAGGCAATTTTATGATGCCGTGCTACTAAATATCCGCTGTCTGACTGCACTAAACCTACCCACTTTCAGTTTTTCTGCAATGCTGATTGATATCCTACTGGGCGCATTGCCATACGAGACCGTTCTAGCATATACGCGAGGAAAGCGGAGCCAGACTTTAAGACAACATGGGTGTGATACGAACGTCTTGGAGCCAGCACTGGCAGCGGCAACATCGGAAGCGGACTTAAAAGAGCTGCTTATGTTCGCACGTATTGAATTAAAAACTAGAGAACAGTGTAACCCGTCGTCACTACGACCTGTTGGTGACCGTGCTGAGAGAACTCGAGGCAGCAGCACCGCTTCTGTACTGTATGGTGCGTGATGCAGCCGGAGCGAGTGTTTCTTCCGTCGATCTAAGAAGCATGGCACACGCGCCTGCGACGCCAACCTCTCCCTCGTTAAAAAAAAAAAAAAAAAAAAACGGAAGCTAGCGAAAGGTAACCGCTGCTATAGATGTACATCACGAGGTCACCAGGTACGGTCTTGCCACGTCAAACTCACGTGCTCAGCCTGTCACGGAAGACACAACTCTAATATGTGTGACCCTAACTACAGAAAGAAAGACACTATAGCTTCGCCACCAGCGGAGGCTTCGGGTAGCACAGCAGGGACAGTCTCGTCACAATCAGTAATGCTATACGACAGATTCGACAAACGCTTGAGCAAAGACGGACAAAGAAGTGTATCTGCAGATCTCTCGCGTCTTTGTCGGTCAAAATGACAGGTCCAGATACATCAGACGAATTCTAGATGGAGGCAGTCAAAGATCATTCATCACAGAAGGTCTCGCTGTAAAACTGCAACTGCAGGTACTGGGAGAAACCCGAATTGGGGGCGTTCAACACGTTTGGAAACGCATCCACAAGTTCTGCTGAAATACGAAAGGTTGTTGAAGTTACCAACACTGTTACGACATCCATATCATTCAAGCAATTGTGGTTCCAGTTATATGTCATGAAATCGCTGCGCCGACAGGTGATAACAACTTCATTCAGAAGTGTCGATTTGAGGTCGAATTTCTTGCTGACGAAAATAATTTTCTTAAAGTGTAGACAGAGAACGGCCTCAAATTGTTGATTGGAGCTGACTAACTTGGAAAATCATGACGGGAGAAGTTGTAAGGAGCATAGAAATTCCAGGATTGGTAGCAATCAACACGGCGTTTGGGTGGACCACTTCAAGAGCCCACTCACCAAAAACCCTTTCTTGACTGCGACACTAACCTCATGGTAGGCGTTCTGCGAGTGCAAATAATTAAGGACGATGAAACAACCTCGTGAATTTTCCAGTCGTTCTGGCAACTCGAAGGAACGGACATCACAGATTCTGGCGAACCTGCTTCACCTGAGTCCATTGCACGCTTCCAAGAAATAATTCGCAAGAAATATAGCAGATACACCGTGGCGCTGCCTTGGAAAGAATATCAGAAATAGCTACTTGGAAGCAACCGTGATACCGCGCTCAAACGCCTAGAAAGGCTAGCAACGAGACTATCGATGAATGAAGGATTATTGGAGCGATTCGCAATACGACACAGTCATCCAGCAATACCTGGAGCTAGGACACGCTGAAGGGGTGCCTAAGAATGTTCCTATTGATCAGGTCACCTATTATATGCCACATGGGGAAGTTATAAGAAAGGAATCGCTGACTAGAAAGCTCTGGGTCGTGTTCGACGCATCGTCACACGCTCAAGAGTTTTCATCACTCAACGACTGCCTAGATAAAGGGTTGGACCTCAATCCACAGTTACTACAAGTACTACTTCGCTTTCAGTGGTTTCCGGTCGCCATCAACTCGGATATCCCGAAGGCATTCTTACAAATTGATATACGAGAGACCTACCGAGATGCATTCCGGTTTCTCTGGTTTGATACCATTACCGTCAGCCAAAGCAGTAATATTGTCAGATGACAAATGACCCGAGCACCATCCGGATCAACATCAAGCGCTTTCTTGCTCGTGGCGACTATTCATCACCACTTTGACAACGCTTGTAAAGACAAAGCACTCGCTTCTATTCTGAAGAAGGCCTTTTATGTCGACGATTTACTGGTGGGTGCGGATATATTCGAAGAAAATCTGAACGTCTATGAGCGATCGAAGGCAATTATGAGAGATGCAGGAATGAATCTCAGAAAATGGAAGACCAATAAGCAGCAACTACAGAACATTTTCGACAACCAGGAGGAGCAAGTAGAATGTGCATCAGTGGAATCAACTTCAATTTTGGGAATGCAATGGGATACACAAACTGATTTCTGCGAATTTCCTTCCAAATCTATAGCCCAATATTTAGCCTTTGCTCAGCCAAAACGTACACAAAACGTACACTACTGAAGGCTGCTTCACGAATTTTCTACCCTCTTGGTATTCTCTCGCCTTTCACCATCACTGCAAACTTTTGTTTCAACGCTTGTGGGTTTTAGGCCAGTCCTTGGATGACGAGTTATCAGAAGAGATCAAGACGCCATGAAGAGCCCAGTACGCAGAAGTAATCCAGCTTGACTTCAAGATTCTGCGCTTTATGAGAGATGGTCTATATAGAGCGGCCGAGAAGGCAGAGCTGCATATATTCATCCACGCCAGCCTGAAAGCTTATGGAGCATGTGCCTCTTTGAGAGCAGTTGATGGCTGAAATTCAGCTACAACACTAATAGTGGCGAAATCTCGAATAGCACGCACCAAGACTTGAACACTACCTCGCTGGATCCGGGGGGACCATAACAAGTTTGGGTCAGTTTGTAAAGCACAGAGTGACCGAAATCACAGCAGTGGCTGATCAACTGCTATGGCGTTACTGCCCAGGAGAAGACAACCAGTCAGATTTATTGACTACGAGCGTATCTGCAAAGATCCTACGTAGCTGTTGGAGGGGACCTGAATGGTTATCCCAGCCTATATCAACCTGGCCTACCGAATCAGACCTGAGCGCACTGATCAACGAAGAGTCAGAGTGTGACACGCAACATGTACTTCGTCAAGCACCGAGAAAAGTGCACGCACTGACTGACTTAAGAAAGTTTGGCAACCTACAGAAGCTCCTGCGCGTCACTTCCTGGGTATCTTCACTTTGTCCTGCTAATTTCCTGGTCGGACGATCATTTTTTTCCTTCTCCAGAACGAACCGTAATTGACTACGAAGCTCGAAGTGCTCAGGCTACTCGACGCGACCTCAGAAAGAAGTTGCAATAACGCCAGAAGTTCGTGGACCACCTGTGGATCCCATGGAAGAAAGAGCATCTCCACGAGCTGTGGGCACTTCACCTCAACCCATCGCATCCTAGTAACAGTCTACAAGTATATTACGCGGTACTCATCGAGGAGCTTAACATATTTAGAGGTATTTGGCCACTGGTAGGAGTCGTGGACGCCTTCCCTGGTCAAGATGGAATAATACAAGCCTTCCATGTGAAAACTCAAGATGGTACGTTTATAAGAATGCCAGTGCAGAAATTGTACAAGCTCGAATTGGATAAAGCTACTGGAACGCGGGAGTATGTAGAGAAATACGAATAAACGTGTGCAGGGGGGCACTGCGAGAAAAAAAGAAGTTCGAGTGATGAGTAGCTCTTTGTCTGGCTTCTTCGCGTCTCGTTAGTTTTCTACATGGGCAACGTTGTATACGATCAACGATTTAACCCTGTCACTTCTGCTGGAGTCCGCAAGGCGGGCCCTAGCAAAAGCCAGACAAGGAAAAAGGAAAAAATAAATTTGGCATCGTTCTGGAATTGACATGCACCTGAGCAATCAGTGTCGGTTTTCTTTGTAACTGCGAGCTCTGTTACTTACTGGTGAATGTGTAATTTTCAATTTCATATTGACTAGATTATACGAGGTAACATTTTGATACAGATTTATCTATGGTTTTGATTATTTCACTGTTTTAAGGGAGGCGTCCAGCGCGAATAGCTTGTCACAAGACAGGTTGTTGAGGGTTATTGCTGACTATCTTAAGCTTACCATTGCTTCCAGCAGCGCTGACGATGTTGGGTGATATTGTGCACTGCGGGATGTTGTCAATGCCTGAATTAAAATAATGAACACTTTATTCTATTTTTTGTGAATGCCATGTATGAACGCATCATTTAAACTATGGGTTCTGGATTTACGTTCTCTCGTTATATTTTGTTGAATCTGTAAAAGGTCAGCAACAGCAATGAAAACAACAAAAATAAGCGCTCCCTGTCACACTTAGGTGGAAAATTACACTAAACTTGACAAACTGGTTGCTCATGCAAGAAAAACCGGATAAATTGAATACACGATTTCCGTTGCGGCATGTTTACTGCGCGCATCTTAACCATATGTGCAATGTTGACATGATCCTGCTTGCACAGAACAGCTGCCCCGCTTAAGTGAGTATGTCGTTTTTCACGGCCTTCAAAAGTTTGACCTATCAGAATAATGATCTATAATGTCACTTCATTCATATGGCTTCAGTTCCTCCCACATGTTGCACACAGACTGAAGAAGGTGCGTTTGGTTGACGTTGCCTTCCTTTCCAATTTCCATGTAATCTCGTTCTTCACCAAACTTCGGCCAGGGAGTGTTGTCAGGAACATGTGGCACTCTGAAATATAGCGAATTTTAAACAATAAACTGTTTTCACTCAAGTGTTGCGAGAAAGCTGTCACTGAATCTTTCTAGAATAGTTTGAGTCGGTATACTTTTATATTAAGGTTTGCTTCAAATGGAGCAAGACCAAGACCAAGACCTACAGCCAAACCTTGATGTAGAGATCCAATTAATTAACCAGTTATTAGATACAGCAAACGAAATTTAAACATTAGCTTGGGCATGCTTTATTTCGATAAGTGTTCTGCAATGAAGAAAATGAAAATGAAAAATTCAAGGTGTAATGTGGTAAGGTAGCAGTGAAATATCGACTAACTTGCAAAAGTAACCCACAATGCAGTTTTTTTTTGGGGTCTGAATCATCTCATGCACGGAGACACTACTTTTTTGCGGTTCTACATTTTATAACCAAGAAAGAAAGCTTATTTTGGGCTCGGTAGAGATGTTAATTTGCTATGATCTCGAATGTCCCCTTTTTCAAATAAGTGTGCGTTAAGGAAAGCAGACACGAAAGTTCATAGCAATCTTTATGTCGAGTTTTATAAGAAATACGGGCTGCAGTGTACAAAATTTTGTTGCGAATGCAGTTTTGTAGTATCAAAGGCGGATACGTTTAAATATATATTGAGGATCTTCGTATGTTCAAGCTAGTAAGTGGGCGCGACGAGTCGATTCCTCCCGCCACGATCAAACAGCAGTACAACACTCGCCTCTGCAGTTTCATGCTATACGATCAGGGTGACATAAGAAAAATTGAGCTGAGAAGGATAGGGAGAACCATATCATCAGTTGGTATTTTTTGCATTCTTGAGAATCAGTGTTGGCTAATGCAATGCAAAATCTGCTGCTACTTGGAAGCAAATTACAACCTGGTATGCAGTGTTCATAATATGGTTACAAATGAGCGTGAAATCAACAGTTGGCTCAATCGAATCCAAACGTAAACATGAGAAGATGAGGAGGTTAGATTTAAGCTTTTTGTGTTTAGAAAGTAAAGCTTAAACGCTAGTAGCTGCTATTTCGTCACTTGAATGTGGGGTTGTCAATGATAGCTTGGGGCACACTACGACCCACAAATAAGCGCATTGAATTAGCAAAAATAGCGCTCCGATGGCTTACCCGGTATAGCTGAAAGTAGAAATAATGTGCATGAAGTTCTCAGCGGCTTTGGCGTCATCCTCGGAGACATTGGTTTCAAGTTGAAATACTGATCCAAGAGCAAAAGCAATTTCATCCGCATGAGTCGGGCGCACCCACTTTGGCCACCCAATATTTGCTGGCTGCTGCGAGAACTGGTACATGAAGACAGTCGTGTCTGAGCCGAGAAACCTTTTAACAAATCCTAGCGTCGGGCAACCCAGCTGGCTGTCACCCAGCAGGTCAGCAGCCGCGTGCACAGATTCGATGCCATCGCGCACATTCGAACCACCGAAGTAGTGATCGATGACTGACTGAGATTCCCGGTCCAACAGCGTGATCATCATACCTTTGGCGAAAAAGATCATTGTCTTCTTTGTGATGTCCGCCGCATCAGTGTCATCACGGAACCGCTTAGCCACAAAGTCTACGAGTCCATCGCCTTCAGCCGATGAAATGCCAGCCAGTAGCTCGTGTACATTTAGCTTTCGGCTCTTCAGCGCTTGTCCTGGTTTTACGGGTATCAGGTCGTCTCCAACTACTGGGAAAAAACCATCGAGACCCTCGGTTGTGAAAGTGGCAGTTGCATTCAAGATCTCTGCGACATCCTTTGATCGCATGCAGTTCACGGTGGATTTGACACTGCTTGAGTCCTTTCTTGGTGAACCGCAATCAAGCATCTCTGCCAGAACACGAGCTCTGTGGCGAGCCTGATTCTTGCTGTTCTCAAGCGTAGTTGTGAAAGGGCTTCCGCTCTGCATGATGGCACGGCGGAACAGTCCCTTGCTTCTAGGAGATACCAAGTGAACACCTACAGAATAAGATCCCGCACTCTCACCGACCAAGGTTATCTGGTCCGGATCTCCACCGAAAGCCTTGGCATTGTTTTTGATCCAGAGAAGTGCTAGGAGCTGGTCATGAAGGCCCATGTTACCTGGTGCATCTTCGGTGCCCATGTTAAGAAATCCGAAGGCACCAAGCCGATACGCAATAGTAACCGCGACAAGATCTCCTCTGGCCGACAACTCAGAGGCATCGTGAAGTTTCATTGAAATGCCACCGTACGAAAAGAAACCTCCGTGAATGTAAACGACAACAGGCTTCAGGGATGCGCCGTTACTGGGTGGACTGTAGATATTCAGAAAAAGACAGTCTTCTGATATGGGTTCGGTGTGTTTAACCAGATAGTAGCTGTTGAAGTTCAGCGGCAACTGAGGGCACATTGGTGGTAGGGCCGTTGCGCTAAAGACTCCCGCCCATGGCTTTCTTTCTTCCGTTTTCTTGAATCGAGCTGTGCCTACCGGTGGTTCCGCATAAGGAATACCCAAAAACGCACTGCACTGGTTTGGTTCTTGTGGGGATAACAATTCCTCTCAAGCACCCCGTTGTAGTGTTGACAGTCACGTCGGAATTTTGTTGGCTACTTAGCTCCAGAAACATGAACAGGATGCATGACCACGCCGTGGACCTCATTTTCTGTAAAAGATAAGAAAAGAAAGGCACTAGTTCATCATGTTCATGCTTGACCCATTAGTACTGCATTTGTGCAGCACTGTGCAGCTTTGTGCACCAACTCACCCAGCAGCGGATTAACAGCTAACATTAAGTGAACTGTGTATGACATTTTTCAAAACTATATGTTAAATTGATGAGCACAAGGAGGAAGGGCTCTATATGTATATTGCAGGTTGAAAAACACTAATATGATCTAGCTAGAACTTGAGGATCTTGCTGTGAGCCATCTGAAGCGTTTATTTCCTAACAGTTATAAGTCACGTAAGTCAGTTTGTTCGTCATGAATGTCAGAAAGTACGCGCGCCAAAAAGCGGCGACAACAACGAACCAATGATTAGGGGATTCGGGGACACAATTCCCCATGAGAATGAGAGATGCGAAAGAAATGGCTAAAAGAACGTGAACCGAACGAGACGCTCAAGGAGGTTAGTCCCTCTTCTGTCCTTGTGCTCCCGGAATTCATTTCGTGTTACGCCGATTCCTCAGCTATCAAGCACAGTTTCTGATGAACAGGCCACAGGAATCGCGTTTCAGCATCGTTACAGTTGGGCGAACTTGTCATGATCAACAGGATCATATTCAGCAGTTAACGTTTCAACATAGCTGGTATATTGCAATTATCACCTTTGCTCGATTTTGCTTTTTTATCATGTACCGCTCAAGACCGATCGGTCGTGGTGATAATGTGGGAGGAGCGCCGCTGAAATCACTGAATAAGCTCGGAAACAAAAACAATTGAAATGAAATCCTTACATTATACCGGTCATGGGTTGCTATTAAGAGGCTGTCTTGGGTCCTAACAGTGAAGATTTCGTGAGTGTCAATAGCGTTTATAATTTATTCCCTTGATGTAAGACTTTAAGGTTTATTTCACACAGGTACGATCGGCTATACAGCAACGTGCAGATGAAAGCACGGAAATCTGATAAAGCAGTTGTCTTCAATATCCAACAAATAAAGTGAACATTACCCTGAAGTGAATGTCAGGCACCTTTTTTTTGTACACGACGCTGTGTGGAGGACACAATATGCATTCATGTGTCCGAATCGTTGGCAAAATGCACCAAGCGTTGCAGCCAGAAGTGATATGGGGAGTATCTTACCTCTGATAATCAGCGCGTCGATTTCAGGACCAAATTAATCAGGGTGCGTTGCTGTCCGGTTCAGTGGCTTGCTCACAGTCAAACGAAGACTAGAGCAAATGCCATGGTTCTCTTCAGAGACAGCGGGGCTGTGCTCGATAGCCGCGTCTTTGCTTCCGTCCTTCCCCGAGGCCTTGAGCGTGTTTTTTCGCTTCGCTGCCTTCGAACGGCGTTAGCTTACTACACAACGCAGATTCTTGTAATGACGCCATGCAATCACATAACGTCGCAACCCCACGCCTTAATGTATCCGAAGAACCAGGAAATGAGAGAAGAGGAAGCCAAGGACATCTTTATTTTTCCAACCGAGGTAGACAGAATTACTGAAAACGGCGAGGTCGGATTGTTTTCACCTTGTAGCTATACAGATGCATGTAGTGGGGGAGAGAAATGAATGCCACGAGTCCGAACTTCGTAGTGGCGACAAGTAAGTGAATTTATATGGAAGCTCTCCGGCTGCGGCTACGCAATCGCACGTGGTATTTTCACAATGTAGCAGTTTCGAATTTATTCTTTTTTTTCAATTTGTATTCTTTCCGTACTACCAGTTCGTGTTTGTTTCTTGTTTGCCAGTCTTTGGCTATTCTACTTATTCGATATACATATTTATCTACTTACCTAAATTTTTGGCCGAATTAACACTACTCTACCAATACTCGCAATAATAATTTCCAATTGGCGAAACAAGTTAATGAAAACATCGAATCAACTGGAAAAGAAAAATAATTCACGCAACAATGACGAGCCGCCTCACTGTGAATAATTAGCTCCCATTTTAAATATAAATTTCTAGCTTTAGCGTGGATGAAGTGGTTGTATCTGGGAATGCTATTTGTTTGGAAGTAATAAACCATACTCACCCAACTAGGGCATGTTAGCGCAAAATATTGCAACAGACACAAACATAAAAGGGCTAAGAGCAAACTTTAGAGTATATCAAATGATTAATAACAAGAAACTATCCACGTATATATTACTACTTGGAGCGCACGCATCCCGGTTATATCCTTGCGTTACTGCGCAACCAGAACCCCAACGAAAATCACGGAGGTCCAAAAAGTAGCGTTTGTTAAGTGATATTGGACTTCCTGCAAGTCGAAGAAGTTATGTAAATAGGCCTGAAAGAAGCCCGCAAGAGCACGCGAAAAGTGCCGCGCGATTAGTCGCATGGCACTTCGTTGTGTTTTGCGGGCTTTCTTTAACGCGTGGAAAAACACTTTATGTTGCATGTATAGAGCAACAGAAAGATAAATGGAGAATTTTTCATGATGGCCTACAATTTTCTGGTTTACAATATTGGTGTGATTATAATATTTAAGAAGTTAATTATTTATTGTGACTAATTATGTAATTAGGCAAAATGCAGAACTAGTCTGTCTGACTTTCTCCAAGTGACGGCAAGCAAAATTACGTTGGTTCTTTGCGGCTGTGTGGCACTCGCATATTTTTACATTTTGGCACAAATTACGAGAGACACCCTTTATAAAGACTGTATGCTGACCGACAAAATAGGGCCAGAAAGTCAACCTTTGATCTGCGTAGTAAAAAATAAATTCCAACAAAAAGCCTGAACATTTGATGTCGGCTCATAGACATTTCTAAAGCATACTGACCTGTTAATGGAATAGCGCATTATATTCAACCAATTGTTTGAGTTAATAAATTTTGTTTATCCAGCCATTCGGTACATGCCACTGGGTGCGTGCCTATTTTTGGCTAATCCTCCAGTATAGCCATGTGACACAAAAGGCACAGAATCATTAAATGTTGCTAGATATGTGCTGTTCTTCTATACCTGTATCGCCATATTCTTCTCTCGAGAAACATGACACATCCACTTCGCTCTCATGACGTCATTGTGACGACTTCTGACACTCTGCGTACACGTGATTTAGTGTTTTAATTATCGCATAGCTTGTGAACGGTGCAGTGCACAAATATAACAATTGAATGAGATTGAGGTTCTGAACTTAGAAAAAAAAAACACAATGCACGACGTTGCACGCTGCATATGATAAACGTAAACACATTTGCATACATCGCCGTTAGTTGTATAAGATTCAATACACGCATTGGCTAAAGCTTGGCTTAACATAGATTCCAACATGCGGATTGGATCTGAAAAATTTTTTTTACTTACAATATGCTAATTCGGTAAATAAGATATTGTTGCGTTTGTCCCATGTAAGCCTTTTCACTTGTCATGAGTGCGGAATAAACAACTACAGTGGGGCATTCAATGAAGGCAAAGTAGCGCCTGAAGCTCTGTCCTCGGGTTTGCGCTGAAAGCAAACGAGGGTGCCAAGCAAGATAGGAACAATTAAGCAGAAAACAAAGGTCGGAAGCGTGGATTTGCGTTCGTTAACCGTGACCGCACGTAAACCGCCGTCGTGTACTTCTTGAGTGCAATGGCTCTAAGAGGTGGTCGGCTATTCGTGCAGCACAAAAGTGTAGAGATTGCGTCAGCCTGTCGAGCTGTAAAAGCATCCTCTATGTTTTCGCCACGTAGGAACTTCAAAACTTCAATCATGAATGCTTGCTGAAGCGAGCTGTCAGAATCAGACACACAATGATTACTTACTCTCTAAGTTTGACAGGTTCTCGCAGCAGCTATGGCTGGCGGTGTACTCGTGCATCTCTCCAGTGCGCAATATGACACTGAAGAGCAATGTGAACACAGGAGCACGTGATCTGAGAGCATTGCCGTGCTTTCTATACCTGTCGCTTAAGGAAGTCTAAGCTCAAATGTGGCTATGTTCTAGTGTTAGATATTGCGCACATGCGCAGAGTTTGAAAGCCCCAGGTAGAATGCGCGGCAAGGCTCTCAGACTACACGCTGGGGCGTCCGCATTTTCTTAATTTACCCTGCACATCGATAGCCTTAGATTTAAGTCATGCTAACCATTAAAACTATAAACGAAGAGCGGCAAGAAAAACAAACACGTTTTTTATTAGCAAATATTAGTTGCATAAGCAGCCTGTGCGCTTTTTTCATTCGTATATTGAGATTGTGAAATGCTGCAGTATCAGCAGTAATTAGTGAATAGTAAGCAGTCGGGAGTTGCTTCGCAGCTACATTAATCTTGCGTGCGCTGAGCTGACATACAAATCAGTTTGCTTAGAAACGAGCTTCGCGGGCCCGATGTAGTCTTCTCTTCTCGAGAACAATGTATGGTTTGAATATTGGGGGCATTAAGTCAACTTTTCTGATATATCCTCGGACACCGCCCAGCGATGCTTGGCTACATTATGTTTAGAAAACCTGCAATAGGGTGGAATAAAGAGTGAGAACTTTGAAAAGCAAACTTCGGGGACCAGCTTTATCCGCCTCTTCCAGATAACCCATGCATCCGAAGACTACCAGAGCACTTCAGCCAATGTAGACAGTGCAGCTCACTATAAACATACTTTGGTTTGTTTTTGGTGCAAGTCATGTGTAGATTTCCTCAGATGTTCACAGTTCTGAAGCAACTCTGTTGACAATAACTTTCCGTGTCCGCTTGCCTCCTTTAATTGACGCCACACTGTATTAACAGATTCATCCAAGGCAGCTAACACGCTTTTTGCCTTGCTGTCCCTGTCTACCATGGGTGTCGCGAAGGCCAACATGCATGGATCATTACATAAACTACTGCATTTACACGGCCATTACATAAGTGGAGCGGTTTTTATCGCAATTAGCTGCAGGCACCAGTGAAAGGTTCGGTCTGTTGAGAACGATAAGATTGTTAAAGCAGCTAATGATCTCAGTGGAACAGCAACCTATTTTAATTTTACCAAGTTGTAGCCAGATGAAGCACTATTTAATGGGTACTTTCGAAACCTCCTCGAAGGCCTAAGACGAAACCAAAAGCCTGTCAAAGCGCTCTAATATTTGAACCACAGAAACAAACTGTTTTAAATTATATGCCTGTCTATCGTGATTATCTACGCTTCATACCAAGAACTTAAGAACATCTTGGCCTTCTACCCTAATCATTTTCCTCAATATTATTTTTCTTCTAACAATTTCGTATGATTTGCACTTGGGTTGTTGCTTTTGAATAGTGTTCTTTTTGTGTGTGTGCGTCTACTTTGTCAACATCCTAGACCTATCTCAAGTCACTGTCTTAACGACTTTCCTTGACGGTGCCTTGCAACTTAGACTTGAGAGCATCTAGTTTCCGCTTACCATCACCATTACCCTTTATTGCTTTAGGATAGGCAAGAACTCAGACTTGTTGTTGAAACAGTGTAACATAAACAGGTTTCTTGGGGAAGCACGTTCATACGTGCTTATACGCAGGAGCACGTGATCTGAGAGCATTGCCGTGCTTCGTCACACGTCACATTTTACCGACACAGCATATTCAAAATCAAGCCACCTGCACCATCACTAGAACTCCTAACTGCTCCAAATTTGACTACCCTATACCCCGTGAATTTACTCAGTATAGTGATTGTTCTTTTTCGATATTCTCTACAATTTATTCTCTACAACTGAGTCACCAATCAGCTACAATACAACTTCACTCATCTCAACTTTCTCATTCCTATATGCTATTTCCTATAAGCAATATTATTGCGACAGCAATTATATGGACACGTCAGGTGAATTTTCGCCATCGTCATAACCCACTGTACCGTGATCAAGCGCATGCTATTGGGGGGGGGGGGGGGGGAGGTAAACGGGCATTTCCTCCCCCAGCCCGACGATGGGTGCACATGCTTGGGTGCGTGCATCACCCTCGCCCTACCTTGGCGGTAATCTCCAGTGGGCGCAAAGGCGAAGTTGTGTCAAGATGGCTGGTGGCTGCATGTGCGCAGTCTTAACGTGCGCCTAGTGCTTGAGGTCGCGCAGTCGATAATTTCGGAGATGCGTTGAAGCGAGAGTCAGCACGAGCGTTCGCTCCGCTCTCTTTGCGCTCATCATCACATCAGCGCAGTGACAGCGAGTGTGCACTGTCATCGAGTGGCTTCTGTTCATTTCAGCCTGTGCGCACGTGACGCCATGCTTTATAATTTAGTGAGCGAATATTTGCTGCTATTTATTCAGCCGATAAAACTACGATCCTTTCTTCATCTATTTGTGTGATTCTTTGACTCTTTACTATCGCTTAAAGTTTTCGCCTTTCGGGTGACACTACGACTTTTTTACTTCTTATATCTCACACTAATTACAGTCAAATGATTTCAGCATACGCGCCAATGAGATAACGGAATTACCTACCAAGGTCCCTAAAATAATTTCAATCATTCTCATCTTTTAAATCTAACCTTAGAACTTTTCTACAGCAATAAGTTCTCCCACATTAATTTTTTTTGTATTCCACTGTATTTTATATTATGTCTACTATTATCGCAATTAATAAGTGAAACGTTTGAAACGTCGTCTATCTGTTAACGCGGGTCCTGTGAACATGTGAACCAAATATTACTGCACTGTATGCAGCAGGGAATTTGCAATCTCGTGTCAAACAAAGCGAAACATCGCTTGCCCTCACTTCCGCAATACCGTCACACCACAAGCATCTGGCCTGCCAGCGCTGTTGTCTGATTTCGTGACCGCGAGATCATTCTCAGTAATACATAATTGATAATTTTGAGTTAAATCAATGAAAAATATATATGTCTGCCATCTCAAAAAGGCAGAAAAATTATTTCATCTTTGCCCTGCGCGTAGCTACGTGAGCTGCGCGTGTCCTCCGATATAGCAGCGGCGTGCTGCGTAGCGTAGTATACCACGGACGCCACGGGGTGTCGCGACGAACCCGCTGGCCACCACGACGCTCAACTTTTGGCCGGGGCTTTGCCCTCTTGGCTTCTCCGCTACGTAGCTTCAAGCGTGTTAGCGGAGGCGAAAAGAAAGAGAAAGCCGGGTATCGGTGCAATAACCCCACTTTGTAGTTCAACGATTCGAAAAAGTTTTGCGGCATGAGAATCGTGAGACGAAGACATTTAATAAGAGAGTAGGAGTGTGCGAATAGCGATTTTTGAAGCTGAATCGAATACGAATCGAATAGTGCAATAAACGAATAGAATCGTATATCGAATAGTTTTCGAACAGTTTTCGGATACTGAACAGCCGTTTTCCCAATTAATACGCGTATAAAGCGATGTTCAAATCCTGGTATTCCTGAAGTTAGCAAGTTTCTATCATTACATATTAAGTTATGTAGTGTTGTTTATTTATTAAAAGCACGAACGAAGCAGTAGGAGAAAACAAGTAGTTGCTTCTCATGCAAACTCTTCAAGAGTGCGAATGATCGCTGTATATATAGCCTGTAAAGTATAGCTACCTCAGCAACGTAGCCTGCAAGTTATCATGTTTTATGTGTATACTACGCCCGCGGAGGTAAAAATTTACCGTATGTTTCAGTATGCTTCAGCCACCAACAAGACTCTTTCATCGCCCTTTTCAACCAGATTCGTCCCACAATTTATAACACACCACAGCTGTCACAATGCGAGTTGGTGGCCCGTCTAAGGTGCATAGGCAGTTATTTGTGAATGCGGCGTTCAGACGAAGTCGGTGATACATAGTCTCAAGGTGAGAACTCCGCCACAGGGAGTTCACTTGAAGTATGTTCTTGTCACCAACTCAGCCATTGGGGCAAAACCCTCGCAGTAATAAATGGATGGTATAGGCCGAAACACATAGCTCAATTCCAGCTGCCTCCACCGTAAAGAGCACAAGTGCGTCACTTCGTATAGATAACTGAACAGGAATAGTCATCCGAACGCCGTTCTAACAAGTCAATGAACGTATCACCTGCCTTTTCTTTATCTCGTTTTGCGCTCTTGAACATGTCAATGCCGAGGTGTCGACATACCACTCGCGCTTACAACGCGCGTTGTTTGCATTCTGCACGCGTCTACTGTTAGGGACGGCGTGCGGCATCTCAACCTTGGACGTTGCCCGCCGGCCAAGGTTAACATGTTGCCCGCCGCTGCCCGCCTCTGCCCGCAGCGTTTAAAGCGCTGCGCTGCTGAGCTCAAGGTCATGGGATCAATCCCGGCAGCTGTAGACGCATTCCAATGTTGGCGGGATGCACTAACGTTAGTATGTTTAGATTTAGGTGCGTGGTATAGAGCCTCGGGTCATTGCTCGGGTGGTAAAAACTAATTCGGAGACCCCGCGGCGCCGCGCCTTATAATCAGATCGTGGTTTTGGCACGTATAAGACCACAGACCTTTGAAAGCCGTTCTTGATAGTCTTCAGGGTCGTCAAACTAATAAAAGAAAGCTCCCAGGAGATTGATGAAAGGGGATATGGTTTCATTTTCGCTATAGGTTGACAGACCGCTGTTGGGAGCTTTGTGGTCGGTCGTATACAGTACGTCCCACCCGAAACCTATTGCGGATAATGGCAACCTCGCTTGCACGTGCAACAATCGGCTAGCGAGTTTTTATTAGTGACCGGATACTTGTCCGATGAGCGAGGTTTATAGACAACGTATGCTCTACAAGACGGTACGTCGGTGATGAGTATCGCGGTCTCACATAGACATTCTGACGTGCGTACCTATCAGAAAATAAAATCTCACCACGTTCTTTCACACAGTGGTGCACAGATTAACCACTCCGTTTCTCATTATAAAATAAAGACGCGGGCTATTTTTATGAGGTGATACTGATTATTTCATCGACTGATCAAGAACAGTAAACTACGTCACTGTTCATGTCGTCGCACGGGTTCAGAATACTGGGGTATTACATTTCGCACATCTGGTAAGTTTTCCCGCTGGCCACCGCATCGGCGAACCACTAGGCCACCGCGGTTCCTCATGCGGTGGCCTAGCAGAAAAACTTAGCATATGTGCAAAATGTACTGCAATATTTATAATCTACAGGACGCCCAGAAAGTGACATATCTATTACACGAATTTCAGAAATGTCGCTCTTCTGTTTAAGCACAGCGTATCGCGCAAGTCGCGCACATGTTCATATGACTCACTCACAAACTTTTCAAAGTTCGCGCACATCGACATAAAGTTCGAAAGTAAATAATATGACGCTCCGATGAAAATGACACTGTCGTTTATAGCTGGTACCCCTTGTGCTATCTAAGCGCCGTGTTTTCGGCGCTGACGCTGTTGTTATATTGCCGTCCGCTAGGAAACATATGTGTGATACCCGCTATAGAGGACTGGCTAAGAATAAGGTGGAATATTCAAACTAACTGCAAGTAAAATTCCAGGACCGTAAACAATAAGTAAACGTTATGGGAACAGTGAAACTGCCTTTAAAACACGATTAAAAGCAAAAAAAAAGGAAAAGCAAAAAAAAAAGGAAAAAGCAATTGATGCTTCGCCGAAAGGCTAAGCATCAATTGCGATAGCAACTTAGTAGAGAGCTATACGGAGTAAGGATAGTAGTTTTATCAGCTGTATAAACTTGGACATGCAGCAGCACCAGCAACGCGCAGAATTGTTGTCGACGCCGTCGGCGTTTTGCCCACGTTCGCACCGAACGCGCGCGGCGTTGGTGACTGTTGCCGGTGCCTCTGGGAGCGGCTCGGAGGTTTTCGACGAGATAAGAATGCGACACTCGTCGAGCTGCGTCGGAAATCTTACCCACCTTCTCGCCTCGCAACGTTTTATTGCGATAGCAATTATATGGACACTCCAAAGCAGATTTCTGCCGTCGGCGTCGCCGTCGTCGTCGCCGTCGCCGTCGCCGTGAGGTTCCGTATGACGTCAATGGAGATGAAATCGTCGCCGTGCGCTGCCGAACGCTGTATGTGCGAGTGAAAGGGCGCGAGAGACGCGCGCTTTCACGGGGAGGGAACCCACGGCGGAGAACAAACGCGCGTTCTGCGCCGTGCTCCCTTAAGGGCTGCATAAGTAGGCGTCTCTTTCCTCCTTTACAATCACCATATATGTAGAGCAAACGCGCCTTCTTCCGACGCGCGAAAGGCCGTGGAGGGGGGGGGGGGAGGGGGGGAGGGAAGGGAGGCGACGTTTAGCTACGGCACCAAGTGCCTATTTATATCAAGGCTCCGGCAACAGTCACCAACGCAGCGCGCATCATGATCGGATGAGACTCTTGCTGCTTCTTCTTCTCTTCCCTTCCTTTGAACATCTTTATCTCCTTTTTCCCCTTCCCCTGACGCTGCGCCGTGCTCCCTATTGGGCAGCAGAAATAAGCGTCACTTTCTTCTTCAATAAAATCACTACTACTACACTTTTTGCGAACGCGGGCAAAACGCCGACGGCGTCAACAAGTTCTGCGTGTGGCCGGTGCTGCTGCATGTCCAAGTTTATACAGCTGATAAAGCTACTATCATTACTCCGTATAGTTCTCTACCGCAATTGATGCTTCGCCTTTCAGGTGAAACTGCGACAATTTTTTATATAAATGCGCATTTGGTGCCGTAGCTAAACGTCGCCTCCCCTCCCTCCCTTCCGTCCCCCCACGGCCTTTCGCGTGACGGAAAAAGTCGCGTTTGCTCTCTATACAGGGTGTCCCAGCTATCATGCAGCACGATTAAAAAAAAAGAGGAATGGCGTTACGCGAAGCAAACCTAGTGCGTATTGTTTCCAGTACAGTGGAGTAGCCGCCAGCAATGTTTTGGTTACTGATATTTAATTAGGTAATTGTAATTAATTATCTAACTCGAGAAGTACTGTCCTAATTATCAAAGTGTCAATGAGAAAGTTGTAGAGCAACATGAAAAACTCCCGGTACCGCTTTCTGTTGCTCAATACGTGCTACATAAAAGTGTTTTTCCGAGCGTGAAAGAAGCCCGCGAATACACACAAAGTGCCTCGAGCGGCTAGCCGCGCGGTAATTTTGCGTGTATTCGCGGGCTTCTTCACGCTCGGAAAAACACTTTTATGTAGCACGTATTGAGCAACAGAAAGCTCTATCTGGAATTTTTCCATGCTGCTCTACAACTTTCTCATTGACAATTTGATAATTAGGACAGTACTTAACGAGTTAGATAATTATTTACAATTAACTAATTCAATCTCAGTAACGAAACAATTACTGGCGGCTACTACAATGTACTGGAAACAATACGCACTAGGTTTGCTTCGCGTAACGCCATTCCTCTTTTTTATTGCGATAGCAATTATATGGACACTCCAAAGCAGATTTCTGCCGTCGGCGTCGCCGTCGCCGTCGCCGTGAGGTTCCGTATGACGTCAATGGAGATGAAATCGTCGCCGCGCGCCGCCGAACGCTGTATGTGCGAGTGAAAGGGCGCGAGGGACGCGCGCTTTCACGGGGAGTGAACGCACGGCGGAGAACAAACGAGCGTTCTGTGCCGTGCTCCCTTAAGGGCTGCAGAAGTAGGCGTCTCTTTCCTCCTTTACAATCACCATATATGTAGAGCAAACGCGCCTTCTTCTGACGCACGAAAGGCCGTGGGGGGGGGGGGGGGGAGGGGAGGGAAGGGAGGGGACGTTTAGCTGCGGCACCAAGTGCCTATTTATATCAGAGGCTCCGGCAACAGTCACCAACGCCGCACGCATTTTGAGCGAACGCGGGCAAAACGCCGACGGCGTCGACAACAGTTCTGCGTGTTGCCGGTGCTGCTGCATGTCGAAGTTTATACAGCTGATAAAGCTAATATCATTACTCCGTATAGCTTTCTACAAATTTGCTATCGCAATTGATGCTTCGCCTTTCAGGTGAAACTGCGACAACTTTTTAAAATCGTGCTGCGTGATAGCTGGGACACCCTGTATATGGTGATTGCAAAGGAGGATAGATAGATAAATAACTTTATTGAAGACCGAGGGAGGAGAGCCGGGTTTTACCCCGACCCCCCTGCGGGCCGCTCCCACGTTGGGACAGGCAGGGAGTACCTGCCCGCGGCATCATGGACCCCTTGGATTGCCCGAAGCTGACGGTGACGATCCGTGCTTTTGATGGCGGAATAAAAGCCTTCTCTTGAGTTGATTTTTGCCTTGAGTTCCTTGGGTATGTGGGGGAAGTCCCACATCATGTGTTCAAATGTACACACACACCCACAGTCCGGGCAAAGGAGGAAAGAGACGCTTAATTCTGCAGCCCTTCAGGGAACATGGCGTAGAAGGCGCGTTTGCTCTCCCACGTGCGTTCGCTCCCCGTGAAAGCCCGCGTCCCTCGCGCCCTTTCACTCGCACATACAGCGTTTGGAGCGCGGCGACGATTTCATCGCCGTTGACGTCATACGGAACCTCACGGCGACGGCGACGCCAACGGCAGAAATCCGCTTTGGAGTGTCCATATATAATTGCTATCGCAATAAAATGAACCGAGAAGCGCTTATTGAATACACGCAAGCGCGCACGCATGCACACACGCAAATGCACACGACCTAAATATACAGGGTGTCCCAACTATCATGCACCAATATTTAAAAAAATATGCAAATGCCACGTACGTAGCTGAACACAACCAAAGTAGCGTTGTTTGTCTTCGCCTGGAGATATTTAGATTATTTTTTGCATTCCACCTAATTTCATAATTAGTCTTAATTAATTAATCAACTTTTCTAAAATTATAATTACATGAAGAGTGTCAAAGGGGAAATTGTAGAGCAACATGAAAAACGCCCGTTAGAGCTTTCTGTTGCTCAATACGGGCTACATAAAAGTGCTTTTCTGAGCGTGAAGAAGCCCGCGAATACACGCAAAATTACCGAGCGACTGGCAGCTCGAGGCACTTTGCGTGTATTTGCGGGCTTCTTTCACGCTCAGAAAAACAGAAACTCGGTTAGCTAGATAGAGCTATATAGCGGGAAGTCATAGAAACTATTTAGTGCGGGATGTCACAATGTAGGCATGAGCACGTGCAGTCTCGAGCAAGCGCTTTCTCGGCTCGGAAGGGCCGCAAGAAACGCGTGATAATTGCTTCGCATACGCACAGCCTTGACAGCATGCGAAAAGAAGCAGATGCTGATTCCCTGTCTGGCCGTATACGCGTGCACAAGGGCGCGCACAGGGACGCCGACATGGCCATCGACCGCGCGTGGATTTTCTTTTTCCTCGTGCACCTATACTCCATCTCACGAGTACCTTGCAGCACTGCCCAAGGTAGGAGGCGTACACAGGCAGTATCCTTGCGCAGTGGTATATAGTTCCGAGCGTGACTGGCTGGTTATTGACTGCACGAGAGAGTTCTATTTTTGCTCGCTACATGATACGGTACAGCCATGCGTGACATGTCCATGCGCATGCACCTCGTATACCAACAATTACTGCGGCAGTTACCACCAGTAACCGTAATAGCCACCCTAACCATGATCACCTATAGCAACATGGCAGCGCTCATACAACGCCGACCACCGCTCCGATCCGAATTCGCGCTTGTTAGAATCAGAATCAGAAACAGTTTTTGTTTTTCTCAAGGAAAAATGGACCCCCGACAAAAAGCTGGTCATTGAGCAGCTTGACGAGGCCTGGGGCCCTACAGGCAGCGGCAACCGTGGCAAATCAAATCAGCAGTGTTTGTCGTACACCCGTACGAGAAAAAGCAATGTGAGAAAAGCAATAAAACAATAAAAGCAAACAGTAATACGAGAACAAAAGCAACACAATAAAAAAAGAGAAAAAAAAGAAAGAAAACATGGAATATATGTGTATGTATGAACACATGTGTATTGGCTCTCCGCCCTGTCAGCTATAGAAAAAACTGGCAAAATCCGTCATCGTAAGTCTCCTCTCAAGCTGAGGTCAGAGCATTAGGTATATTTCGTCGTAATTATTGAGATCGGTGGTTCGTTTTCACGCTGCTAGGACTACATACACGGCGCCGAGCCTTAAAACTGGTTTGATTTCTAGTTACCAGATGGTGCCACAGCATTAGCACTGGTGATGCGTTGACGATGCGGAACGCAATAAAGGCCTAATTGTTCACTGCCTAATTGATTTACTACGCTGCTCTAGAGCGGTACGGCATGGCAGTAGCGAGGAAACGCCAAGTAGACGCCAAGAAGACGCTGTGCCACAGGTGAAGATTTATGAGGGCGTTCGTCCCCACTACTTGCTAAGCAGGCTGCAAGGTAACTGCAGGGAAAGCGTACAGGTGATGCGAAGCCCTCTGTCTAATGCATGTAAGCAAAACATATGGTTATAGCGTCATAACATTTTAACACGAAAGTGTTTTATGCCAGGGGTCCACCAAGACTTCACTGACGTATTTCCGTCACGGAAATACGTCACACGAACATACACGAACATAATACAAAGAAAGAAACCAGAAGAAAAAGTTCCACAAACATGCAAAATTTGGAAATCGAACCCACGACCTCTCGGTCCGCGACGATAGATCGCCGAGCGTTTAACCCATTGCGCCACAAACGCATTTGCAGAGAGCTACACAGACGCGCCTTATATATCTAACACTCCTCCGTGTACCCGCGCTCTTGCTCGGGGCGGTGCCGCCGCCTACGAGCAGAAAAGAGAAGTACTGCATTATGACACTAACGCGCACCGACAGTGAACGCTTCGGTGGTCTCAGCACTACGACGCCTCGATGCCAGCATTCGAAGGGACGCTGGCATCAAGAAGCACTACCAACGCCACCTAGGTGGCGTTCACCGGCCGTACTCAGCACAGCGGAGCGTGGCCTCCGCAATTAGCTCTGAAAATGTTTCTGAAGTTGATCGCGGAGGCTGCAATTACGACGCGCTGTACGCGCTGATTTGACTCGGTGACGATTCAGTTACGTGCTTTGTCTTGCGCGTTGTAGTAGTGTGTCAGTTACGTGCTTCGTCTTTCGCGTTGTGCTAGCGTGTGCAGCGTAGTGCAGCTTCCATATGCACGACGGTTGCTCATGGTCATCGACGTTGGTAGTCGTGATGGAGGAGACGTGCCACCAGGCGTCAGCGTGGGTGCATCAACGCCTAAGGGCGCTTTAGCCACAAAACACCAATAGACATTATATATCAATGTGCAATAAACATTACACTACTTCTGTGAAGACACGTTTCACTTTCGTGTTCTATACCGATTCCTATATAAGAGGGATCAACCACATTTTTTTTGCGTGAATCCACCAACCATGCAGCATGTACCGACAGGATGGTAAGCAGATGCTGAGCAGACGACGCGGCGCGGATGAGCCCATCTCGAGGGGCATTCGGCCTTCCTATTGGTTAGGAATTCTTGAAGCTTCACAGTGCTGCAAGGAACTACTCAGACAGAGTATAGTGTATAAACAATGAAAACGCTATGATCCATGCGTGTGTTCTGAAGGCGCATGTCAATTTTGTTCGTAAAAAGACGGCCTGATTTGTGGTCTAATTTGATAACTAAAAGAGAAGCATTGAAACGCAAGCGTCACACGCCAGTATACGACGAAGCACACAGTCACTGCTAAAGTACCAGTTGGGAAATGACAGGAGAAGCTTTGATATATATAATTTTATGTACCCGGCAAGCAAGAAAATTTGTTATGGACGATAGTAAATTAATTAGTTTAGAATTATATAATGACTAAATTGAATGATTAATCCAAAATGCTTTTAAAATATCACCCATACGAAGCCTGCTGGTTAAATACTGAATCCTGATAATACTGAAATGAATATCAATTTCGTGGTCATGTGAAGGTTTCGTCTGCATTAGTACCAAATCTTGTATTGTCTTTAGCAAAAATTAAAACCATCGAAACCTTGTCAGAACCCGAGATCGACTACAGTGACCGAGAATATATAACCACCACGCTGTCGTGCAAACTACGGCAAGCAAATAATTACTTGACAACAATGATAGCTGACCTGTTAAATGTTGTGTACAAGTGTCCGCATTGAAATTCACTACGCTTACGAAACCTGCTTGGCTGTGACAGTTTCACTTGTAGTAGGCAAAGTAGGACAACACCCAGTACCGTCTGTTCAGCGCGTAATGGTACACCATGGGCTGTCGTTTGAATACATGTCGAGAAGCTATTGTATCACTAAAGTGTGCATTTCTTTCCTCGAAGCGATTTTTTCTTGCGCAACATTCATATATATGGGTACATTGTGAATATTAGTGGCTTTTGTTGCCAATAAATCATTTTACGTTACTTGCATTATACAAAAAAAAAAAGAAAACCTAAAAGTAATTGGGGATCTTTTGTGACAATTTCTACACAGCGGTAAGTGCTGCTAGGCATGGTATTCCGAATCGGCTCGCCACCGACGCGCAGATTCTCGCTTGACAGCGTGACACGCTTCAAGATGAGCGGCTTCTTCTTCGGGTGTCCGGATCTTTTTTGGTCGTCCCATGTCAAGGGTACACCTACTCGCCACAGAATCAACGAGAGTTCTGCCGCCGTCGCGGCGGCTCCGAGCTTTATCTCTCCGGTGACGTCACAGCCAAGCTGCGCCTCCACACTTGCCGGGGCGTGGCTGGTCGAAACCTGCCGAGCCGCCGCCAGAGGCACCTGCTGCATTCACGGGCAGCCCGCGTGTTCGGCGCGAGCGCGGGGAAACGGGGAAACACGGGCGGCGTCGGCAGCACCTCTGCGCGTTGTCTCGCTGGTGCTGCTACAATTTCGTTCTCTCTCACGCTCTCATTTTCTCTTTTCCAATCCCCAGCATTGTACGCGCCGCGCGCAGGCTCTCCTTCCCTCTCCTTAACGTCCCATGTAAAGGCAACATATGTACACGGTACGGAGAGGAGGTGGAGCACACGCCACTCCGCGAGGTGGTTGCTAGACAACCTAGGTGACTCATCGCTCAGCGATGTTTTGCGGCTCGCGGCAGAACTTACGGCTGGCTTAAACAGCCCCGCCGAAAAAACCATCTCAGCAATCTAAAAAAAAAAAAAAAAATGGTCCCATTGCCTCAGTTTAAGACCAATGTGGCTACTTTCTAACAATTACATTCTGTATCGTGGATTCGAATCCAGTGCATCTCTCTAAAAAATCATTGTGCTCTAATGTTTTCCTCACTTTGTAATTTTGTGTTTTCCCAATTTAGAATCATATTGCAACCTCTCATATCCAGAGAATATATTTTATAAACAGACAATTGTTTTACATTTGGTGCATTATTTTACGGCACCAGAGGGCAGGGATAAAAGAGACGCTGTGCCCGAGTTCATGAGGAGCCATTGAATGCATATTGCATTAAAGTGACGCAGGAATTATAAGTTTGCACCTACGTTTATATATGAATGCACTTTATTACATTTCTTTCTTTGGGGATTTAATTACCTTACGAGAGGACGTGCATGCTACACCAGCCTATTCATAAGGACGAACTGCTTCCCACATATCACACGTAGAATAAAGCAAATTCTTTCCGGGAAAATTTCCTTGCTTTTGGATGTTCATGTATCGTTGCTGCTGATCAAATTTCGGCCACGAAGTTCTGTCCTTGACCCGTGGAACTCTGCAACACACAGAAGAACAAAATACATTTTCATCAGTATGTGATACAGGTTGTGTGATGTGGTGTATTTAACGTTTCATCTATATTCTGCTGTATAGTACGCAGACAGTATATAGTCTGGCGTATTAAAAAGAGTAAAAAAGATAGAGGTTGAATGGAACAAAAAGAGGATATCAGGCTGACCTGAGAAGTTACGGATAGCAATTCGGCATCGAATGAAGAGAAAAATGCAAGGAGAAGGTCGGTCAAGACCGATTTGTGGACAATACAGAAAATGCTATTTTCCAAGTACCAAGTACCGCACTGTCTAAGCCTGTACAACGGCTCTACCAAAGCTTCCGTTGACCTCGTCAGTGGACTGAGGGCCATCGCCAGCACCAATACATGCATGGAATCGTGAGCACGCCAGGCTCAGTACACCATGCCACGTGTATACCCTCGCATAAACAACACCAGACGTCCCTCACCTGGACAGTGTTCTCTCTCAGGGCTGTTGACCTTTACACACCCTACACCTATGGCAACCTTCATTGTTTTGTAAGCGTACGAATATTAATGTGGAAAATGCGCGACTCACCCTGTGCGGCTGAAGGTTGAAACGATGTGCATAAAGTTTTCGGCAGCTCTGACATCGTCCAGCGAGATCTCTGGATCCAGCTTGAATATCGATCCTAACGCGAACGCGATTTCATCCGTATGCGTCGGGCGAACCCACTTCGGCCAGTTCACCCTAGATGGTTGTTGTGAAAACTTGTACATGAACACTCTCGTGTCGGGGTTTACGAATCTCTTGGCAAACCCCACCGTCGGGCATCCGAGCTGGCTGTCGCCGATGAGGTCTGCCGCAGCGTGGAGTGCGTTGGTTCCGCCTTGTACTTGCGAGTCACTAAAGTAGCGGTCTATGGCTCGCTTGGAATCGAACCCCAAGAGCGTTATCATTGTCCCTCTCGCAACGAAAATCATGGAGTCTTTCCTGACTTCATCGGCGTCGTTAGTGTTGTAGAATTTTTTTGCCATAAAGTGAATGAGTCCGTCCCCCTCGGCTTCCGATATGCCGGCCAGTAGCTCGCGAGCGTTCAGGTTCCCACTTCTCAAAGCAACTCCGGGCTTCACGGGTATAACGTCGTCGCCTATCACCGGGAAGAAGCCGTCTAGACCTTCGATGGTGAAGCTTGCCGTCGCGTTCAAGATGGAAGCAACGTCCTTGGAGCGCAGACACTTGAGCATTGCATCCGCACCGCCACCTTGCATCATCATCATTGGCGGAGGGCAGTTCAGAACTCTCGCCAGCTCGCCCGCTCCAGTAGGCTGCGTCCTCCTTTCGGTTCACGAGCGTGCTCGTGAAGGGGCTTCCGCTTTGCATAATCGCGCGCCTGAAGAGGCCTTTGCTTTTGGGAGATATCAAGTGAATGCCAACAGAGAAAGCGCCTGCGCTCTGACCAACGATTGTAACGCGGTCCGGATCTCCGCCAAAAGCATTGGCGTTGCTTTTTATCCAGCGTAGTGCGAGAATCTGGTCATGAAGGCCCATGTTACCTGGTGCATCTTCGGTGCCAACGCTCAGAAATCCAAACGCACCAAGCCTGTACGCGATGGTAACGACAACAAGCTCTTCTCTCGCCGATAGTTCTGAGGCGTCATGAAGCTTCATCGAGATTCCACCGTATGAAAAGAAGCCTCCGTGAATATAAACCACAACGGGCTTCAGTGATCGTTCACGGTTGATAGGAGCAAACACGTTAATGAAAAGACAGTCCTCCGAAATGCGATCGCTGTTCTTGACCAAGTAGTAGTTATTGAATCGTATAGGTAGCTGTGGGCACATTGGCGGAAATGCAGTGGCATCGAATACTCCATTCCAGGGCTTTTTCTGCTGCGGCTTCTTGAAACGGGCGGAGCCTATTGGTGGCTCAGCAAAAGGAACTCCCAGGAACGCACGTACAGGTCCGGCTGTTGTAGGGACAAGTACACCTCTCAGACGTCCTGTGCTTGTTGAGACTGTCAAGTCCGAGTCTCCCTGGCAGCTGACGCCCGACAAAGCCAGGAAGACGAGTGGCCACGCTGCCGACCGCATTTTCTGCAATGAAAATATTAGAAATGTGTGAAAGGTTGAGAGCTGGCATTGCTGAACGTTTCAGCAGCAATTGCTTTTCTGCATATCATGGCCACATGTTTTGTAGCGCGAAAGCTGACAAGCTGCTGGCGATACCCTGTTTTCAATAGTCTGACCATGCCATGAAATTGCACCATAACCTCGATAGAAGCTACGGTGCATAGAAGCCGAATCAGAGGCTCAGGAAAATCGACTATGCTCTACTGCGGCAAACACCGCTCGCTTCGTCTTCGAAATGCTCATACAACTGAATATTATTCTGTTTAGACACCCTAACATGTCAGGAATTCAGTGTATTTCCTGGGCAAGCGAATAGCCCGTTAAATTCGCTCACAATCTCAATAAGCTCAATATATACGTGTTTGTCACCAGAAAGAAGCAAAATATAGACGCTGGTGCCAATACACGCTGGTGGCCTTGGTAAAAGAGCACAAACTGCACAAGCGACAACGAAACGGAAATAATGCCATGTGCATAAATAACTTGCCGCGCGGTGTGGCCGGAACCATGAAGTAACCGCTAGCATTGTAGGTTCCTTCCCCGTGTATTTCTTTCTTTCTTCTTTTTTTACGATAAAGGACAAGCGCATCGTTTAAGACTTAGTTGCCTATTTAGGTATTTACAATATACCGGGGAGTCTATTTTAATCAAAGCGATTTTCTCAAAATCGCATTTTATCGATGCTATGATGATTTTTCAATATTCGTACTTTGAACACGGCGGGAACTGGATGGCCGAGTAGCCGTCGTAGTCCATTCATTAAATAACTAAGATTGATTATTTACCTCTTTAATTACTGGTTTTAGTGCCAACGTTCCAATGTAAGTAGAGGAGGACGGCCGCAGGAAGCAATAATAATTTATGCGGTTTTAAAAGTGTTATCCGTTAAGATATTCGTCGATGAAAATTCATCTTTTCCTGCTTTGATACCGAAACTTGGTGAACGAAGAGTGCCCAAACAAATTGCTCACGTGATGCTTCCGCCCGGTTGTTTTTCTTTACGTCAACGGGTTGACCACTTGTGCACGCCTCTTATATTTCAAAGCGAAGCTTTCCTTGCGAACCGTCCCGAACTTTCCTGGCCGTGGATGCTGGGTGCTGCTTCTGTCTCGCCAAATAGCTCATGCTTAAAAGAACGAAGTACATGCCGGATGGTGGGACCGAACCAACCGACCCTTGGTTCCCCATCACACCAGCCTTCCGTAGCACGGGTGCACGAGATGCACATGCGCGCGCACACGAGCAGATGCGAAGGGAATGCGTTTGCACAGCTTGTAACTTGGATCATGTGGTTTCGGCGAGCGCCTACGGTATCAGCTCTGATATACATTGAATTAACACAGGAACTAACACAGCTTTCAGCACTCTTTATGCATTTACACAAAGCTTCGCTGTATGTAGATTGCCGCAATTGTTCTTCCGAAGATCATGTCTCGGCAATCTACCGCCAGTTGCGGTACAAACGCGTGACGACGGATTTGACGCCTGAGCAGGTCATCACAGCCAACTGCTCTACGTCACGACGGCATTGACAACAACAATGTCGGCAGTGCTTCCAGAGCACTGTTTCAGTATCCGAGTGGCAAAGAGTGAATTTTTGTGAGCGAAGTTTGAAGTGAGAAGCGAGCGTCATAGTGTGCGCATTTTTTATAACATTTGGAATTAGTGTATGTCTATTACAAAAGTGTCCACTAAATTATTGTGGTATTGTCGTTACTCTTCCCTAAAAGATTTCTCCGTGATACCGACTTATCAACGCGGTTATGAGCTGTTAGCAAACGGCGCACCTTGAAAAAGCGTATCGCAACTATAGCACAATAGGACGACTCAGTCCTGTCGTTAATATGTATTAGCAAGCTCACCTGAAAATTGCGTGCCGAGGAGGCCATAGTTAATACCATGCGGACGAGATGTGGACCATTCTAGTTGCACTCAAACACGTTAACACGTGAGAAGCCCAATGACTTCTCCCCACCAGACGCCTTAGTGCTGTGGTCACACCACTCGAAGCGTGGATGAAGACTGGCACGGCCCAGCGTGCCACGCTGTTCGACCCTCCCTAGATTTGCGTGAGCCGTCTTATTAAAGGCGAGTTTTCCTGTAACGACTTCCTTCAACACAACGATTTATCAACCAAAAAATTTAAAAAGAACAAAGAGCCATCGACTTTACGGCTTGATTCCAACACCAGACGATGCGTTATCGACTAAATAGTTGTGCCTCGCGGTAATGTTGCTTACAAAGCCGGACGTGAAGCGGCGGCTGTTTGGCGGTCGAACAAGTCATTCTATTCTTAGAGCCGGAGAAGCGGCGTTGCCTTCTCTCACGTCGGCTAACTTGCACCTTGAAGAGCGATGAGGCAAGGCCAGGCAAGGCTGCGAGACGGCGCATTTCTGGAAGACATCGGAAGCTCTCATCGATACATTCATTAGTCCTGACTCTGTAGACCACAAACAAGGAAACAATCAGAGCCACTCTACGTCTCTGTATTCTCCAGCGGTAAACGCGAAGGCTAGAGATAAAGCAGGAATTTCTCGTTTTTAACTTAAAACACCCTCTATTAGCAACCGGTTCTTTTGGATAATGCATTGCGCGTGAAGGGGCGGCAGACGTTCTATTCCCCACACGACAATTGTGGCTTTGCAACTGCGCCTGCTTTCCTGCCACCGAAAAGCGAGTGCAATCTATTAAAGCGAAGCTTTCTATGTCTCACTGGTTTGTCCGTGAGCGCCGAAAACGCATTGCTGGAAAGCCAACTTACCCAATGGAACCATCTGCGCATCTGCGCACACGATAGAACAACGGCGCACGACATACGTATCGTAGAACACTATAGTTTACATTCGCAGTTGTACCGATAAGAACAATGGGAACTGCAACGCCACGCTGTCCAGGCGCACTGTATATATCTGCATTGCATTACGCGCGTCACGCAATGCATTCCAGGCCGTCACCATGGGTAGGCCGCGGGTGCAGCGCACGGCAGAAGAGGCTGCCGTACGCGAACGTAAGCGCGAGCGCGATCGTGCCCGCAAGGCTGATCCCGTGTATCGGCAACGGCAGAGCCTCTGACCGTCTACAACAGCGATCGCGAGGCAATACTGCGCAAGTATAGAGTCGTCCGTGAAAGTGTGAGTGTGTGCGTGTAATCAACGGCTACATGATCTAAAATAAAGGCGATGCAACTTAACGAGATGTGTCTTCATTCAACTTCAACGTTGAAAAAATACAATCCTAAACAAGCAATCAAATCACATATGCATCGCATCGGGTCGCTCAGCATTTCTTGGGTTCGTTGCATGGTGGTAGGCTTTGGACTTTGATTCGGTTTGCATGGGAGAAAGCTTCGCGTTCAACCATCTTTCTTTAAGAAAGGGGCTTTGATTTTATTTTCAAGTCGAGCGAGATGTATTTGTTCTTCGGATGCCCGGGGAGACTGTGAGAAGAGGTAATATGTACAAAGGCAAGTCACTTTGACTTTTCAATCATGTCAGCCCTCTCTCTCTCTCTCTCTCTCTCTCTATATATATATATATATATATATATATATATATATATATAAATGAGGACGCCCGTACGAAGACATTTATATTTTTGACGTTGTCATGTCGGCCGTGGTCCGGCCTGCGTCAGGGAATATGTATAATGTCAGATGCACGTCCTCTGTGTACGTCCTCTACTAAGTAACTACCCAGGAAAAAGATTCCATGAATATATAGGTTTCATTTCGAATATTTCACTGGTTACTTAGTCGTGATGAATCTGTTATGTTGGTTTCTATGCAGAATATTTAGGTTAATGAAATAATATGTCTTGAACTACAATATTTAACCGACTGTTATGAATCTATGATATTTACAAGTTAAACTTGTATGCGCTAGCCTGCGCCGGCGATGTAACGCTGAAAAAACTAGCTGCTCTCAGAGATGCACAGGTGCTCGGCACGCGCTCGAGCGTGCCGCTGCACCCGCGTTCTTCGTCGTCGTTTGCTTCCACAGCTGGCTGCATTGCCGCTAATCATACCAGCGTAGAATTTCACTTCTGTCGTCGTAATGGGGAGGCCGCGTTTATGGGATATGAGCCATTGCTTAAGGGGGTATGAGCCATTCGTTGTCTTACGTAACGAAGAGATTTAATTTTCAAGCAATTTCATGGAAATCTATCCAGAATGAACGCGCTCGGGAAAGGGCTCGTCGTCGACGTGCCGATTCTAGCGTGAGGGCTTCCGAAGTCCAGGCGAAACGTCAGCGAAGAGCCGCCGACCCCGAGTTGAGGGAGCGCGATGTTGAGATCAAACGTCAGCGTCGTCTTGCTCTCCAAAAACCCGACAACGGTGGTGCACAACTCGGCAACGCTATCGCCAACTTCCCCGGTGCGACGGCCAGGTTTCAACGCGATTTTCTCAACCGGAGCTTCAGAGCCAGCTGCAGTGCGTGTGACCGGTTGTAGTTAGATCAGAACGTAGTACTCGTCAGTGCAATTCGTTCGGAGGAACACCTAATAAACACACAAGCTTCGCATTACCAAATTTCCTCGACAGGTGAAGGGCTACTAATTTTTTTAGATTTTGATAAATTTTATCAACTCCTTTCCTTAACGCCTTAACGGCCCCGAAAGTAAAGTAAAGTAAATGAAATGAAATGAAATGAACAAGTTCAATAGGTAAGGAATAAGTTGAGGCTGCTGAGCAGGTGGCACTGACAAAACAACTAGCTTTCTTGCTTGTCACCGCCAGAATTTAAGATTTGTTGTAGCTGCATTAGTAGTTAACGCTCATCGGGATTATTGCAAAAGTAGTATTTAATGTTTCCAGACAGGTAAATGACGACAATTAGCGTGAAGCTGCGACACTACAGGCGTTTCAACGCCGGGAATCGCGTGCTAGGGGCATGAGTTAGCCCGCCGCGCTCAGCCTGCCACACAAGCAAAACTAAAAGCGGGGAGGGGAACCCTATGGCTACTATGGTGCATTAAGAGAGCAAGATAGTTGATAGTAACGCTGGGTCTTATATACCTATTGCTTCTTTATTTATTTACTGATTCTCTCTACTATAGCGTGATGTTAAAATAAAGTTTGATTCCATTTGTGCTCGAATATCAAGTACACTCACTCTTAATCCCTACACAGTAACATCACCAAGTGAACACTGTCTTTTTGCTGGATTTATTCTCCAAAACTTTCCTATTTGGTGTATTCGATAGAACTGTAGTGCTGAAAAGCAAGATATGCAGTTGTACCGCACGTTGTATAGCGTCAAAGAAATATCCAGCGAGAGCAATATCCAGCGTCAAAGAAAATGTCCAGCGAGAGCAACAGGGGACATGAGGGCAGTAAATATTCACAAAAAAAAGAAAGTGAAAGTTCACTTGGAAAATTATGTTCGCTGAACAATAAAACACATTTTTGTGTACATATGAAAGCCGAAAACAATTTATCAAGCTTTAGGAAGGTAAAAACAGATGGCGCTGATGTCTTTCATAGCGCAGCACTAGAGCATAAAAACCGCCCACAAATACTAAAAAAAAAAAAAAAAAAGAGTTGTTTGCTTTTCTTTTTAATACAGGACGATGACTTGGTACTGTGGCCAAAAACTTATTTCATACGATACCTTTCTAGAACACAGCGGTTTCCGAGTTCTCTCGTTTCGCGCCATATTCGGCGTCACCTATTGAGTTACGTGCCATGCTCAGAACGAATGAACAGAACAACACTTAATTTCGTCTCATTTCTTAGGCACAATGACAAAGCAACTAAACTAATTTTTTCGTTCATTTGTTTATATGACGTCCTACGTTTAGCGTACATAAAGATGACGGAACGCGTCGCCCCTCAAAGCCTAACGTCACTCAACAGGGCATGTTCAAGCAACATTGTTTTGGCTCATAAAATTTTTTATCTTATCGTGACGAATATTTTTGTTAATTACACCTTTCACGACCTTAACCTTTTATTGCAGGTATCATACACCAAGCACACATGTGTCGATGCACTTGAAGACGCCAAGCAGGCCGACAACAGTCAGCGACTATGGAGTTCGGGTTCTGCTTGACTGACGCTGCTCGCAAATGTGAATAAAACAACTTAGGAGCAGTGCAAGCTCCCTATAGTATATATGAACGCCCGCGTCCATTTTTTTATTAAGGTTCAGCTCCTGGGCACATAGCAGATGTACACTTATTGTTTTAAGACTTAGAGATTGACTCCAACCAAATAAGGCAATTTACTAGCCCGACGTTTCGGAACCAATTCGGCTCCTTCTTCAGGGGGTATTCTTCGGAGGTGGCGGTGTTATTTGGTTGGAATCAATCTCTAAGTTTTAATCAATTTTCCCAACCAGACAGGTAATTCTGTCGAAATATTTAGCTTCAAACTTATTGTTTTATATGAAAATGTTCTTATAAAAAGAATTGGGACCCCTTTCGTCATTTATAACGGGTTATAAAAAACTTAAGAAGTGCCTAATAATCTGTGAATTCAATTTTAGGTCTAAGGCTTGTCTTCAACAATACCTTGATATGGGCGAGTTGGTTCTTCTTGACAATGTTTCAGTGTCTCAGTCTTCACAAAAAACAAGTTGATTATTTACATGGAACACAGTTTTAGGCAACGCCTATTATGGTGCGTAATTTCGTGCCTTATGAGAAAGTCTTGGTGGCGTTTGAGCTGGTGATTGGTTGGTACAGTTGCCGTGAAATGACCGATAAATAATGCCTGCCAACGAGTATTTGCATAACTAAGTTCATCTCATTACTCGCGAACAGCTCTCTTTTCCCTTACATGGGCCGCTTAGAAATTTCGCGTCTTTAAATACATTCGGCGATCAAGAAACAGCCTTTGCATGTGCGTGTCGTCAGAAGTCGCCAGAAAAATCGCGTACTTTGGGCTGCCAGACAGAAAAATCACGATTTCTATTTTTACTCCCCAAATATAAAAAAAGAAGTAAAATACGGTGACGAAGGACCCTACCTATAACGCATTTGAATATTTGGTGAAATTATTTTTTTTAATCTGTAACTTCTCAGCGCATATTTAACCCCGCATGGGCATTTCGCTATAATGTTCCTTTTCTTTTCAACACATTTTGTCTCGGTGGCTGTGATACATCTACTATGACAGCGAGATAAATTTTGCACTGTTTGTAAAACATAGGGCTTCGGAGCACCTGTACAAGTAATTTACTAGAAATGCGGCCATTAACCCTCATACTCTCAACATTGCCTAAACATTTTCCGCCCTATTTTCGCGAAATACAAAAGAAATTCCTCGTCTAGTTCCACGAGATCATCGGACAAATCTATCTCGCCTCCTGAAACGAATGAAAATCTGCGGAAAATGAGTATTCAACACTTAATTCCAGTGATTGTAATTAGGCAAGGAACGTTAAACTTTTTTCGCATTTCAACCTAATGTAACCGCCATTTCTGCTGAATGTGAACTTGGTGTCATGCACAATAATCCTAGGGCATTTAAAAGCAGCGAATAAAAGCCGACTCACGCTCTCAAGCTCTTGCTGAAGTAATTTTATTGCGATAGCAATTATATGGACACTTCAACCGGATTTCTGCCGTCGGCGTCGCCGTCGCCGTTGCCGTCGCCGTCGCCGTGAGGTTCCGTATAGATAAAATCTTCGCCGCGCGCCGTATGCCCGAGCGGAAGCGTGCGGGGACGCGCGCTATCACGGAGAGCGAACGCACTCAATCTCCCACGCGCAAGCAAGGAAGCGGAAAGCCAGCGCCGGAGGGAGCGGGGGGGGGGGGGGGCACTTCTACTCTGCCAACAACCGCGCTCGTCGCTCGCCCGCACAGTCTCTTATCTCTCCCACGCGCAAGCAAGGAAGCGGGAAGCCAGCGCCGGAGGGAGCGGGGGGGGGGGGGGCGCACTTCTACTCTGCCAACAACCGCGCTCGTCGCTCGACCGCACCGTCTCTTATCTCCACACGGCTCTGACCTTTATGCACTGTGCATTCGCCGCGCAGTTTCTGTTGAAGCGATAGACCGCACGTACCTTCGCCCGCTGCAGCGTATGGGCTTGCTGCCAGCGTTTTGACAGTCGTTGTCTGCAGTCATTCAGTGTGATCTATTCATGTTTGTTTGTGCGCGCTCACACCACGCTTGTTCATTCAGTTAGTAATAGTCAGGCCACATTTTCCAACGTACGCTACACATGTAATGCTGCCCTGATCGGCAGTGCAGCGCTACAGGTGTGTCCCTTCGCACGCGCTGCCCACGGGAAGCGCTTCTCATCAACACCATCGTTTCACACGCGCCTTCTCATGGTCATCGAGTCTCTCTTCATGTCGGTCTACTTACGCCGCAGCACACCTGCTTACTTAGTCAGCTCATGTTTACTACAATTCATATTGCTACCAAAGCCGCTCACCTTACTTCGTAGACATTGCTGTGTTGCTATCGCATTCATTGCTTCACCCTTAGGGCGAAACTGTGACGTTTTTATAATTTAACAACCCACATTGAACTTCGCATGCTGATTGAGCATATTGCCTTGACCTTCGCCTACCCACTTTTTACCAATTTTGAACTGTTCTCTCGGGACAATTGAATAAAGTATGTGCCGTTCGTAAAACACACCTAGAACGCTCCGAGCGCGTGGATGTTTTTGTCTGCGTGTGTTTCAGTGGGAAGATCACTGTACACTTCATCGACAAATACTGGCGAAATTGCCTAAGTGTGCACGCCTGATAACTATGCGACGCAAATACCTGGACTCCAAGAAGTATGGAGTGCGCTCATTGCCAGCGAGTGTGAAGTTCCAGACGCTTTTCAAAGCTGGCAGTTCGGCCAACTGAACCGAGATGGCGCCCTCAGTCTGGAGTGTCGGAACTAGAGATTAATCTAAGAGCTGCTGGAAGTACTATTGGAAGGGCGCGGAAGAAAAAAAAAAAACTTGAAACGAAACAGTAGAAAGAGACGCGGGCTGGGTGTCCTTCGAAGTGTGGGAGGCTCAGAGCAAAATTTGCGTGGAATAATGACTGAGCAGTATGAACGAGCGTAGATGGGCGGCAAAGTTATTTGGTCACTTCCAATAGGAAAACGCTGACTCAAAGGGGAGAAAGGGACTGGAATACTAAAAAAAACCCTACGTTAACATGCCAAATAGCAGCAGAGAAACATGGGTTAAACTTACAGTTTGAGAGGCTGGGACAGTATACAGGGCAGGCGCAATGATGAAGAATTGCGCAGAAAACATTGATGATAATTGTGAATGTAAGCCGATAGAACGAACGAACGAACGAACGAACGAAAGAAAAAAATGTAAGAAAGGAAGAAAGAAAAAAGAGAGAAAGAAAGAAAGAGCAAGTAAACGAATGTTTTCCTTGCCGAAGTCCGACCATCGACCAACCATGAAAACAGCCTAAAGAGCCGAAGGAAGTCATTCGCTTTAAAAGCGAACTATGCGACTGCGTTGAATAGAAAAGAATGAAATCAAATGGGGAAGCTTTATGCTAGTTCAAAGAGTACTCTTCAAATTCAGAACAGTGTGTCTGAGAACCCGGAATTAAGGAGAAAATTGTCAGATAAAGGCAGTGGGTTAGCAGGATGCGGAGCAGGTTTGTTTGGAAATAATACCGTCGAAAAAATTATTTTGGCAGTGCGCGTTGGCAAACTACACCCCCCCCCCCCCCCCCCTCCCAAGAAAAAAAAAATAGACTGATTGCGTCAAGTGGTTTGCGGCACATCGCGATACGGTATGTTGCAGCTACTCCAGAAATGGGAACGTGGCGTGAGGACTGCTCTGGGCGTCGCTTTTCTGCCGCCATTTTAAGTGCGATTCTGCATATAACATCTCCGTAACATAATCATTTAGATTAAGGAGAGCACAAATATATATCACTGCAGACGTTTGGGTTGGTAGATTGGTTAAAAACGCTAAATTGAAGAGACCGCATCGGTAGTAGGAATAGGAATGCGCCCATGCGATGGCGTGTCTGCAGAAATTTGCTAGAGTCCATATTTCATAAAAATAGGCCTACAAGATTTATTGTGTATCCTGAAGTCTTATATTGCTGAAATTTGTTTTATGGACTTCAGTGCATAGTCGCGTGCCTTTACTCATGCTTTCCGTTTTCAGTGGACGCCACTTGTGAATAAACAGTCAAACTCACTCGAGATCACATGGCGTCATCTTAGAATAAAACTGTGCGGGCTGAAAAAACACACAGACTCATATGTGATTTTTGCACACCCAGATTTTAGCCAGTCACACACAAATTGATATTCATTGTGACTGAGATATTGGCTCAGCTCTACATGAGCTCACCTTTACTGATTCAAGCTCACGCTTACTCGGACTTACATTGACTCGCCCAGAGTCACACTCAAAACAGTACTCAGTCGTCCTCATTCAGACTCACAGGTCAGTCTGGGTGTGAGGCTGTCGACTTATGGACGAGTTCACCAAGCTATGTAATCTTAGGGAATTTTTTCATATGGTATTTAGGAGATGTTGACGCCTTTAATTGGCGCCGGCTACTCCTTTTCACATAGAGATATGAAACGGAAAAAAATTAACCTACAAGCATTAAAATTAAATGTCGACTCCAAATCTCAATAACACAAAGTCCCCGTCACATAAGTACGCTAATACCACACTAATACTGAAAGTCAACTCAGAAACACAGCACAAAGTTCAGTCACAAAGGCGCATTAAGGTAAACACAAAATCCAGTCACATAAGTACACTAATGCCACACTAAACCTGAGTCAACTCAGAAAAACGGCACATAAAGTTCAGTCACATAAGTGCACTAAAGTAAACACTAAAGTAAAGTCCGGTCACGTAACTGTACTAAAATCAAGGCACATAAGATAGCATGGATTCGATTCAAATGAAGGTACATGAACCCAGGTGTTGAATTGACCAAATTCAGATAAAAAATCATAGAGTGTGTTTATCACAGATAAACACTCTTTTCAATAGTTTCCGCGAATATTACTCGCTTCTAGAAATCTTTGGAGGGCCATTAACGCTCGTCTTTGCAACGAATATGTTGGCCAAGGACCTAAGATCTTCCTGAGGCTGAAGGGCCTGTGGTCTAATGTCCCTAAATCACGTGCTAAACGTTGTCTGTGTGTGTCGTGTCACGGACATTCTAACAGAAGATGCTGCACATCCTCATCATTGTGCATAACTTACATAAATCTTAGGGAATATTATGCAGTATGTGTGTGTGTGTGTGAGAGAGAGAGAGAGAGAGAAAGAGGTGAATTTGTTGAGAAAGCGCAGAGTCTGCGCGTATGCGATACAATCTATTGCCTTGACCTTACCTGCAGCTCCCTCTGTCGCCCTCAGGCTCGCTGGTCCTGTCTTTACCGATTGTTCGCCATCTTAATGGGTGAAGGTGACAGCGAATGATGACGCGGTTGGCATCGTCGATGCGCTAAATAATACAGATGTATTCTCCGGCGCCTCAATCTAGCAACCTTTGATCTCGCTCAGTGCACTGAGGTCCGGTGATGAAATATAAATGGTTCCCCCTTGTGATGTTTTATGGCGTGAATACAGGTGAAAGGCTACCATCGCATGACAGCAGTGCTAGCAGCACACTCCATTCGCTATAGTTAAGGGTGCGATTTTCCAACAGACCTTACGTGAAGTTCATACAGACAGATGACCAAGAAGGGCTTTACTTACCGTTTCGTCAGTGCCAACAGCGCCGTCCAGTCACCGGTGTTTCGACCACTAATATGTCTTGGAGCAGTGCCGGAAGATTTCTGGGGACATCCGACTTCAACGACATCTGATGAGACGAAGCTGAACACAGAAGCTCTCAGAAGGTGCCATACTTGGGCCCGTTAGTGTTGCCAGGCAGCAGTTCAGCTCATTTGCACAGAGCTCTTTCTTCGGGGCCAAAAGGCACATAGAGACACGTTTGCCATGCGTGCGATACTGCAGCAAGCAGGTCTGGTTAGCGATTCTCGTTACTGCTACAGGCGCACCGCTGCGTGGCTATCGTGTCTCAATGACGCACCCGTGTCCTTCGAGCAATTTGCTCGCCATACGAGGCGTTAAGAACTTCGGCGAGGAGAACAAGAAAGGGGAACCACCCTTTGCCGTCTTTAGCGAACTTTGGGGTTTTTTCCCTCTAATGAGAAATCGGCTGTAAGCTGATAAGTGCTGGCGAGGTTACGAAGGGTCCGCCACTGAAATGCGCGAACATTGTTCACACGTGCTTCGGTCTTCTACGCTCATTCATCGATTTTAAGCCAAGTTCGTTATCACGTTATCAGAAACAGGCGCGCTCAGGTAGTCCTTCAGGGAGCCGCTTAGATTCCGGTGGCGATACATCGTTTATGTTTGAATGCTTGTACGTCGTGCCAGTAAAGAAACATCGGTACAGTTGCGCTGATGGAGGACCAGCCTCAGGAGTTTATTATCGCACTTGAAGTAAAAAGAGATCATATAAATGTAGGTCAGCACTGCCGTCAGCAGTACGTCATCGTGTCCAGGCCCGCAGCTACTCGCTTCTTGCAGGACCGTCTGCTTTGCTGCAAGTAAACAAGAGTTGTAAGAAAATAAATTTGCAGACATAACAGTTACAAAAAAAAAAGAATCACTACAGAGAGGCCTTCACGATAAAGATGGCCTATTACGACGGATTGAAACAATTGTTCGAGGAACGCATGAATAAGCATTGTAATTATAATTAGGCTTGCTCCACTTCTTTTCGTCAAGGCGTTTCTCCATTAAGCGACTCCGAAATTATACTTGTTCATAGTCGCAACGGAAGAACCCGAATACTTCCTTGTCTGCTACACAAGAAGCCTCTAGCAGAAGGATGTTTATTGCCGGCTAGGCGCAAAGTGAATTGTATTAATGCATTTTAACCTCTTCGACACATACGGCTTGCTTATACAAGTTTAAGATGACATAAATGAATACATGAATGATGAAGACGGCCTAACGAAGATAGCATAAATAAATAGTAATAATGCCTTGCCTCGCACGACTGTTTACGTAAAATTCTTTAAATGCATGAAACGAACAGTTCAGTCACACTTTTATATAGTTCCAGTACATAACGTTGTAGCGATCTGATAATGTGCCTGAAATAGCCCACGTATGTCAAGTATATTATTTGTTTACGCGTGTAAGGCAATGAAGAGTAAAACTGAGACCATTGCAATGTGTGGACATTGTGATGGAGCTTTCATAGTTTATTATTTTAACTTGTGGCTCACTCATGTGCGTAACTTAGGGGCGAATTAAAAATGTAATCGTGACAATTAGCCAGTGCGCTGAAATAGACACTGATACTGTGTGTATACAAAAAAATTAAGTTTTTTTTCAGCTTAGCTAGACAAGCACTTAGCGACTTAATACATTGCTTAGCTTTTGCATTAAACCTGTTGGAAGGCTCCGTGCACAACTGCTTACCGTTACAACATCTGTATATTTGCATTCGCTAAAAAACCGAGCAGCGAGCAAAACACAACCCGTAGCAATGTTGACATTCATTATTATCATCACCGTCATCACCCAGTTTATATGCACCGTAGATCGATGGCCGCTTCCTTCTGTCGCCCGACTTTATGGATCCTGTGTCTGTTAATTTCACGATCTAATCAATTGATCTAATCCTCTGCCGCTCTCGACGGCATTTTTCTTGGCAAGCACCCATTCTGTTAATACGCTACCGGTTGTATGGTTTACCTCACCCCAAGTTGAATTGGGCGCAAGCCGTTTCTCTTGGACTTTTACAGACCGGCACATATCCGTATCTGGCCGTTGTACACGAAGTTTACCCCGACGTATATCGCGACGACGCCTGCCCGCCCTGATAGACCTCCGTTCTAGCACACATGCTCTGGGAGTGCGGGTCGAGATACCCCAGGTTCATCAAAGAGGAGTGGGACTCGCTTCTGCGTAGCCCCGCTCTAGACAAGCAAATCCTAGCTGTCCGGCATGCCCGCGACCGGGCCGGTGGGCTAGACCTGCCGGTGCCGACGTGGGACTAGCCGGGTGCGCGACGAGTTTGCGTCCTCGCTGGACCTCCAATAGAGTTTTTTCACTCACGCACGTGACCTACCCAACTCCATTTCTTTGCATTAATCTCGACTAGAATATACCGGCACTCGCGACGGTGGCTTAGTGGCTATGTCGTTGTGATGCTGAGGCCCCGGGTCCGATTCCTTGCCACTGTGGCCTCACTTTGGTGGGGGCGGGATGCAAAATGACTCGTGCAGCGTGCTTCGGATTCGCGTTAATTCGCATTATTCTTTACTACACAGGTAGTAAACATTAATGCGGAGTCCCGCACTACGGCGTTCCTCATAATTCAATGTGTAGTTTGAGAATGTTCACCCACACAATTTAATGTAAGAATATACTGCCGTTCACACTGTCGTCTTCCTCTCTTCAAACGTTGCAACCATCATTTTGCTTTTTCATCGCTAGTTGCACGGTGCTTAATTTCCTCTCAAGTTTCTTCGTCATCCTACACGTTTTGGCCACATTAGTTAGCACTAGCATAATGCAGGGATCAAAACCTTTTCTTCTTAAGGATATCGGTAAGCCACCGTTACTACTTCTGAATGCCCACCATAGCGTTCAAACTAATTCGTACAAATTCTTTGGTGATTTCCTTTTCATGATGCTGGTCCTGTGTGTCTCCGTTTCAACTTGACTGCTTCAAGACCATGGCTACTAATCACAAAGGCTACTTCTTTTGTGGCACCACTGAATTTAGTTTCCTCCATATTATTCTACAGAGATATCCTTACACTATGCGGTTTCTGGCCCATATGATGTTTTATATCTCCAGCGTCGCTGAAGAGAGCAATGTCACCTGAAAACTGCAGGCCCCTGAGGTATTGCCTATTAACGCTTGCGCCTTATCATTATCAACCTCGGATATTTCTTGCAAACATCCAGTCGATAATAATGGAGAGATTTTTTTATCCGTGCCTGGCACACTTCTTAACCGGTATTAGTTATTCGTGAATAAATACTGTCGTTGTTATGCCATTGAGTTGTGTTCGACTCCTCGTAACACCATGGATAACTGACCTGCAGTTGCACCTACAGCGCACGAGTTCTTTGAGGTGAAAAATACTTTTGTTTCAGTCTTAGAAACACGCTCTCCTTTAAAAATCGTCATATTCTCTGTTATATTGGGAAGGAGAACATATTTCTCGTTTAGAAGTTTATCGACACTAGCACGCTCTCAAAATTGCAGGACAAATCCAAAATTTTGAGCAACAACTTACATTGAATCTTTTGTATTTTCTTCCATTCAAATGCGAGCATGTTGCTAACTATTTTGCACTTCTCCCACCGCATTTTATATAAATTTCTAACGGCATCCTAAAAGAAGCAAAGAAAAAAAAGTTATCCAACGCACATGGTGGAATCTATGTGAAGCAATGCGTTAGTAAAGCGCGGATAATTGAATGCTTTACATCTAACCGTGATGCGTACAATTTAGTTTAATTTCATCCAATGCATACCGCGTGTAGTCTCATGCAATGTCTATGTTTATCCACGTCACATCTTTATTCTTCGTGTCTATGCCTTTCATTATTTACAAGCTATGCCGAAATTAAAACACCAAGCCACGCGGAGACACAGTGTGACACGCCTACGCAGCGAAGACGCGAGAACGAAGGCGATGCATGACGCTTGTCGAGGAAGCCATGGCGATGACAGGTGTGTGCACAGAAAAGTACGACGGATACCAAGCAACATTTAAGGATTGTCACAGTGGCCCAAATCCTATCTGCAGGATTTCCCAAGAACGGGCACACACCCAGTGTGGCACATACCGAAGGGCTGAATCAATGAAAGTTAGCTAAACAAAACAATGCGTTGAATAGTTTGCGCCATTCTTTTAACAGGTTGGTGTGCTTTAGAGATACATCTGAGCCGACTTGTATGTTCAAGTATTGTGCAGGAATGATTTGTTTTCTTATGCAGAAAAAGGTGCGCTTACTTGCACTATCTTGTCGGTCAGCATGCACGGGTTATATAAGCTACTTCGCTGCTACTTTCATTCGGCGCACATATAACCTTCGTATATAACCTTCCACAAGTATAGCCGCCGAGACACTGACCAACCCAGCAGAGAGCAGTCAGTAGCTAAGCCAAACCTGGGAACCTATAGACAAAGAAAGCTTCGCTTTGAAATCACGCTCTTATTACTTTTATGGCACGCCGCAATGCTTTTCAGGAACCGAAGGCCTTCATCTGGGATTCATGCACTAGAACAGCTCCAAAGATGCTCCTGATGCGACTGTAGAGAATCGTAATGGCGAGCAACACGACGCCACTGAAAAAACAAACAACTCGCACGGGCGTAACACTTTCTGTCCCGAAGTACTGAAATTTAACGTCGTATTAAACACATGATGGCGGTACTTCACGTGAAGCTATCTTCATCTACATGCCATTCAAGTACGTGAGGGGCTGGTAATGCCAATTTCTCATTGCGAATAAAATTTATGTAAGATGACCATGTTCCTTTGTGTTTTACGTGATTGCCGTTGTGAACTATTTTAGTGCATTTACGTCACTCGACTGACATGTTTTTCTTGTTACACCGTTTTTTTTTGTTCAGTGCCTGCTCGTATTTATTATTTATTTGTTCAATGCAAAAAACAGTAGCCGGCGTCATCTAAAGGCGCCCGCATCTCCTAAATATTATGTATTAAGAAATTATCTTGCCTCTTATATCACACTGACTCTTCAGCTCAATAACGGCTGCTTTCATGTGGAGACAATGGCTAAGCGTATTAACTTGTTGCTCATGTTTTCCGCATTGCTAGTCTACTTAAACAGTAAATCAACGTCCAGGGCCACTTTTTTAGAAACACCTGTTTCATCGCATCTCGTACGCATGCACAAGGCGTGAAAGTAGGTCAAAGTATGAGCATAGCGAAAACAAAGTTTAGGTAAGTGGATAAAAAAATTCTGTACACTTTATCAACTGCCTTATCTTGAATTTAGGGCTTTCAAGCTACTTTTTGGGGAGATTCTAGCTATGAGTTAAGACGGCGCTGTTATACAGTGCATATGTGATGACATTTACGGGCAACGATACCTCCTGCCCTTTCAGAAATCGATGGGGTGCTGATCAAAAGTGGGTAATGTGCGCCGCTTGGGTAAGAAAGTAAAACAGCCCGGATAATCTAATTTTGTTTACAGCAACATACGCAAGACAGCAGTAGCCATTGCTCTAAAAAAAAAAAAAGAGCAAATATTACCTAACGCCAGATGTGCCTAGTCACAATGAACAAATATACAAGCCAACTCCCAAGTCCGACTACAGGACTGCGCTTCTTACGAAGCGTGTTAATTTGATCGATGGATGGTGGCCGGCGCTCTCCACGTGCGCAGATTAGAGAAGGAAATTGAAAGGAGCCCTCGTTGTACCGGCCTGCCACGTTAGCAGGTGGGGACGCCATTCATGTTTTCAGGTTTTGAAATTTTGAATGTTGGCAGTAAGCGCGTTCAGCGGAAACTAATTACCGATGTTATTTTTCATATATGATGTTTAGGAAATGTTTATACTTTGATTGGTGCTGGCCTAAGCTTTGCTTACAGTCCGCTGAAAAATAGGAGCTAAGCTTTCAGGGCTCTAGCAGGGAGTCTGCCGTCATTTGCAGCAGCTGCTTGTCTATGGCTCGCAAAATTGACAAAAGAACGCGCGCTCTCTATTGGTGGCCACAGCAACTGCAAATGGAGGACCTTCATCGCTTTCTCCGTTTATTTCCAGTCCTATTTATTTCCTTTTCGTTTTCCTTTGCCTAGTTGCCCTCGTTTCCTCCAGATGGCGACGTTGTCTCCGGCGCGCTGGTTTCCGAAGCCAACGACCGGTTCGCGATAGGAAGAAAAAAAGTCCGGTTTCGGGGCGTGTAGCTTCGTAGCCTCAAATTCATTCTTCCTTTTCAGCGCAATGACTGGAATAGGCTGGGGAGTGTCTCTAGTTTCGCGTGCCACTTTCATAAGTGAGTGCATGCATCAGTCAGTTAGGACCATGTTCTATTGGGAGCAGTGCAGCCTAACGATAAGCGTGGAGATCAAGGCCTGGATGGTAATATGTCTGATAGGTCTGCGGCAACTTCCACATTTGAATTCAAGTTGCGGAAAAGTTGGCAGCCAGAAAAAATACCTATCGTGCCCACTGCGGATACTTAACGACTTTGACGGTATGCTACGAAGTGCGAGGTTGCGGGTTTGAATCCTGGTCATGGCCGCCGCATTCATATGGAGGCAGTGTACCTGCATAGCTATCTTATGGCTCACGTTAGAGAAAGTCAGCTGCTCAAAATTGTTCAGAAAGCACTCCACTACAGCGCTTCGCATAGCGCAGCTACTGCTGTGGGATTTTGAAGCTAATAAGTTGTGATATTGCTATGAAAAGTTAATTAGCGGGTGAAATGAAACCTCCTAGACAAAGAGCGTTATAGCAACGACACGGGCACACCTCGTGTATTTCACTAATCACTGATCAGCAAGCACAATCCCATGCAGAGTTTGTGTGCTGTAATACGGGTTCTTAATTTGCTAAGGTCCATGGTCACAAATAATGTAACTGCACTCTAACATATTTAACGTCCCCCCCCCCCCCCCTCATCCTTGTTGATAGCTGTAACGTAAGCATTCGGTAAAAGTGTGAAATAGAATATGCAATAAAATAATTTCTCTAAGTTTTCTCTTGAAGGCTGAAGAAATGAGGCACCTTAATGCGCCTTGGAAAATGGACCTGGCTGACACGAAACATGTCTTCATGCTACGGAACGGGTTTGGAGTGGGATCAACGCCAATTTGAACTGTATGTGAACTCAGCCTTAGCGCTTTCGGACCTATATTTACCTTTTATTGCGATAGCAATTATATGGACACTTCAACCAGATTTCTGCCGTCGGCGTCGCCGTCGCCGTGAGGTTCCCTATAGATAAAATCTTCGCCGCGCGCCGTATGCCCGAGCGGAAGCGTGCGGGGACGCGCGCTATCACGGAGAGCGAACGCACTCAATCTCCCACGCGCAAGCAAGGAAGCGGGAAGCCAGCGCCGGAGGGAGCGGGGGGGGGGGGGGGGGGCGCACTTCTACTCTGCCAACAACCGCACTCGTCGCTCGCTCGCACCGTCGCTTATCTCCACACGGCTCTGACCTTTATGCGCCGTGCATTCGCCGCTCAGTTTCCGTTGAAGCGATAAACCGCACGTACCTTCGCCCGTTGCTGCGGCGTATGCGCTTGCTGCCAGCGTTTTGACAGTCGTTGTCTGCAGTCATTCAGTGTGATCTATTCATGTTTGTTTGTGCGCGCTCACACCACGCTTGTTCAATCAGTTAGTAATAGTCGGGCCACATTTTCCAACGCACGCTACACATGCAATGCTGCCCGGGTCGGCAGTGCAGCACTACAGGTGTGTCCCTTCGCACGCGCTGCCCACGGGAAGCGCTTCTCATCAACACCACCGTTTCACACGCGCCTTCTCGTGGTCATCGAGTCTCTCTTCATGTCGGTCTACTTACGCCACAGCACACCTGCTTACTTAATCAGCTCATGTTTACTACAATTCATATTGCTACCAAAGCCGCTCACCTTACTTCGTATGACATTGCTGTGTTGCTATCGCATTCATTGCTTCGCCCTTAGGGCGAAACTGTCACATTTTTTGGGTCTGTTTTAGCCAGCCTATCTCTTTTACATACGGTATCTGTCTTTTTTTATCGTTTTTTTTTAGCTGGCCAATTTTACCGCGGAGCTGTTAGAACCTCGCTATAATGAACATTCCGTCGTACGCAGCTTCGCCTAGCAGGGGAGAAAGAGCTGAGAGAGAGTGAAAGCAGAGTATAAAAATAGCATCAAGGGCCGCAGAAGATAGCGAAAACCTTTCTCTTTCCCTCAAGAACCACTTATCACTTATCGCATCGCGCAGCATAGCGGATGCGATGGGGAGAGGAGGAGTGAGGCAGGTGGTAGTGGAACGCGTACAGCTGCTGCCGACGCCGACCGCGTTTCCCCGCGTTTCCCCGTGTTCGCGCCGAACGCACCCGGTGTCCGTGACTGGAGCCGATGCCTCTGGCGGCGGCTCGGCAGGTTTCGACCAGAGAACTGAACACTCTTCGCTTCTGAAAGACTGAAGCGAGAGCTAGGGAAGCTGAAACCAAGTGTCGCAGAAGAGAACATGCCGAGTTTAGACTGAGGGAAGCCGAGAGTTCGCGTAGGCGAAGAAATGAAGATCCGGAGGCTCGCGAACGTGGCCGGTTGAATTCATCGCGATACTACGCAGAAAAATTATGCGTGGCTCTGCTATCGCAAACACCAGAGACAAGCGGAGATGGCGGAAGCCCAGCAAAAATTATAGTATATAAGTGTGTGGTTTGCTGCTACTTTACTCGGCTTGCCCCAGCTCTGCTAGTCTCTGGTGTTTGCGATAGCAGAGCCACGCATAATCTTTTATAAGTGCTGTTTGCATGAAATAGAAGAAAAAGCTGATACCATCCATAATGTCAACCTCTCATGCACAGGCATTTAATAAAAGAACATCCCATCTCCCAGATAATCCAGAAGAAAACATAAGTGATATTAAATACTTGTCAAGACTGGTGTAGTGTCAGGATGTTATGGCTGAGACTAGAGTGATAACCTCCCATGAAGCAAGAAAATCCAAATATCAACAGAGAACATTGTACTTACGATTCTTGAAGGGTCGACATAGGGCATACCATTTGATGCTAATATTTGAGCCAGCAGTGAAATCGTAGTGTGATTCGCTATGTCAATAAATTTAATCAAGCAACAAACAGCAGGTGAACACAAATTTTAATAGGACGTTGCGTTCACAATGCTCATTTCGTTCCAACGATGTTGCAGATATATCTCTTAAGTGCCAACAAATGATGTGATGAGTTAACATTTTTTAAATGAGCGAGGTGAACCTGATGGCTAGAGCTCGTGCGAGCGCGTTTCCACGTTATTTAATTTCCCTGAGAGCAGTGCTAATTAATAGTGAGGGGTACCAGTGCTTATATTAGCTGTCTATAATACAAACGAAAAAATTTTGCTTCCTGAAGCGTGTCTATGTTTCGGGTTCATGTGTTTGGCGAAAATGCATGGCACTATGTAAACATGTCAAACTAATCCAACTTTGATGTCGTTACTTTTCTGTGCTCAAGAAATAACAAGAAAGGTGTCTATGTCTAGAAGTGCTGCTTATACAAATTCAAAATGTGTGACACACACAGACTGATACATAAGCAAGAATATGAGCGGCAAAGTGATCGCTACAACAAAATTTGGTCTTCAGCAAGCGCTGCATTTTTATCCCACCCTGGTAAGACCAATGACGCTTGCAGAGAAATATTGCTGGTGGTGCCCACGCATGACGGTTAGATAAATAAAAGCATTCAGTGTGCAAAGTATATGCTTGAGAGATAAGAAGATCACAGACAACTTATGTTGCAATGTGCCCAGCTAACCTTTTCACATATGTGTACAGTGTCATGCCACTACATGCGATGCATGTCCACGGCACAAAACGCACTGGCTGGAGAGCACAAGTGGTTGGCTACGGAACAAAAGAAGCGGTATTTTCCTAGAGCTGCTGAGCTCCGGCTGTTTTCTTTTCTTGCATTGGTGACATTAGCATGCAAGCCTTACTTTGAAACCCGAAGTAACGATAGGATTTCATCGTTTAATGCATTGACTGCAACTAGCAACCATGAAAAGACGCACCGGACAAGGACGACAGAGCTCAATGTCATAGATTATCACAGAGACATCACACCTGTAACTTGTTTACGAGTAGATTCCAAACACCTCAACTACAACATATACTGAAAGTCGGCTGTTCAGGCTGTTGAAGATGCCATTGACTTGCGCCCAGTCGTTCTTATCTGGCGTGTCCTTTCGTGGATGCTAGCTGTACCACGCGCATTACAAGATCAACGAACACCACCCAACGAAATTTCTCGTTATAGTAAACGATAGGACTTCACTTGCCTGGTCCCCAATGCAGTGCTCGCATCAAGTTCATTCGTTTATTAACTGCACACAGGTGGGACGGTAGGCTACATTAGAACCGGCTATCTCAATACACACTTGGGAAATTGTAACGACCCATTTACGTACACATTATTATTGTACTCTAGACAAGCGGACTAGATGCTGGGCTCGCAGCATGAAGTTAAACGTGAACAAAAAAAAAAAAAAAATCGAGCACACTTATACGAACGGCTATACTTCAGAGTGTGGAGTTGTGTCACTGTTTAGCTTAGTGAGCTGCGAAATCTTCCTGTAATTGCGCAACTTCACACTCGGGCATCAACTGGGACAGTGTGACCGTACCCGGGGCAACGCGAAATAGGAAAGGCGCGTGTCCTACTTATTGTTTCTCTCATGCTTTGATTTATACCAAATGTAAATTTTAGTGCGAGCATGTGTCATTGGCATTGCGTTTTGAACTTTTATACTTTCAAGCTCATGTGGAAGAAAATATTTTAACTTCTTGAATTTATCGTTACATATCTAACGCTCCGACCTTCTCGTAATGAGATCGCCAATAGCGCACACTCATTTGTGATCTCACGTTTACAGCAAGACTGTTGCAGTTTCTTACGCGAAAACAAGATGACATTCCGACACATAACTTCCGAAGTACGCCAACTGGCTTTCTGTGTAACACGCTCATGATTTAAAGATTAGGCGCATCCAGAAATGTGTAAATAAGAATCTGTAATCATTGATGTAAGGAAAAGGCACCGGACATTCGTAAAACCCTTTTAGACGTTGCCGGGAAGGTAGCTTTTTAGGCAGAACCACAATATGTCTGCCGCTGGATACGCACCCGTCTCATAATTCTCGTATGGATTTCGTATATGTAACCATTATATCACAGTCGAACACTCAGCCCTAATAATACGAGCAAGTTCAAAATTTTAGACATTGAATTGAGCGCACGTCGTGGATAGCACGGTAACAGAATAGCAATGAATAGCTAACAACGATAAAGATAGCCATTCATGACTTTTGAGAAGCAAAACAATAACAATTAAGGTGTTGTCAAAGACAAGTCTTCTCTCAAAGACAAATAAAATTGTGTCACACTCGATGCGCTGCATTATACATGAACAGGAAATATGAGACTTTTCAACTGCATATAGGTGAACTTTTAAAGAGTGACATTTCCTGGATGTGTCGAAATTCTTAACACACTGCAATATTTTGTTTTCTTGTTATGTACATGATAACTATGTAAATATATCTGCACTATTATTGTAAATATTTCTATATAATCTCTGACAGGTACATAACATATATATTTATATATATATAATTTGGAATGACCTCTGACTGGAGATGTCATTCAGATGCAATCACACCAATGTACGCATACCATTGAAACCTCTCCAGTCAGAGCCCACTCGTCAGCTATCACAATAATGCAAAGGTATTTGCTATGGCCATCGATCCTGGGCTGTAGCAGGCCTTATGGAACACATCTTCATTCGTAAGGACGCACCTTGCCCCAAAATTCACATGCAGGCTGAAGCAAACGCTTCTTGACCACGTTTCCCTCCCGACGAAGGTCTAGGTACTGCTCTTCTTCATTGAACTTCGGCCAGGTGGTGTTGTCGAGGACTTTTGGCACTCTGGAAGACATAAAAAGATAGACAATACAAACATGGTAATCCTGTAAATATCGAGCAGTTATTTTTTTTCTTCAAGACGCTTAAAGTGATAAGCATCGCAACTTGTGGCACGCCACGCTGTCTACAAATGTTGCTGCAAATGCGCCCACGACGCTGTCGGTGGAAGACGATAAAGTGTGTGGAGTGTGGAATAAGATAGTGCGTGTGGAACGAAGATGCGTCAGGTGAAAATCATGCGCAAGGTTTTCTACATGCGCACGCGACATGTACACGAAGACACAAGGCTCAATTGTTGCGTTTATTAATACACAAAAATGAGTTTAGCTGCATAGCCATATATAGAGAAAATGACATTATCAAGCAGCTGAGGCTAACCTGGTGGCTAAATTGGTTCATATATATGCAGCATAATAATAGGAATTCATGGCGATCGCTGGAGGTTTCGTAAAAAACGTGCAACTTACGATAACATGTAAATGATTTGTAAATAACTAGAGAAATGACGACTGTTTGGAAGTGCAAATTGTATTTTAAACTAGGCCTTAATTTTTCGACAGGAAAAACTAAAGTAAAAGTAGGTGCATTTCTGTAGATAATGTCCTTACAGTGGCACGATGGGCGGTACTGAGATAAAAGTGTTGTCTCAGCCTAAAATGGCTTATGAAACAGTCTAGAAAGCTGAGGAGAATAAGCACAAGTTGGTCAGGTGTTTTGTCCTGCTATTTGCGTATGTGCGATGCTTCCTCATACTAAACATGTTGCTCATACGACATGCAATATGCATGCATGTCATACGACATGCATTCGCTTTTATGCTGAGGGGTTCAATTGTGGTTGAATACGCTCACGCGAGACAAATACATGAAAACCCTAGGTTATGCATCTAAGTATCGAGACATTTATGCATACTGCTACATTGACAATTGTAGTTCATCGATAATTCCACGAAATTCATGCGTTATTGAAAATAGGTCAGTGGATAGCTACACTTAAGGTATCACTGAAGGGCATTGACAAAGAACATATTTCCAGCGTATTGCCCGCTACCGTCGCATGGCGTTGGTATGTCCATTTCACTCTGCGAGGTTATCAGGCAGTACACTGGCCACCTGTATTCCTCTGGGCTTATCCTACTGACGAGCAAATGCCATGACTTATGACATCAGCGTGGTTATCACGAAGAGTGCAATGAACTCGTTAACACCAGGTGATGCCATGCCGCGTAGTGTGCCGGAAATGCGTTGTATCTGGTTCCCGCTTAAAAGTTAACTAAAAAGATGCGCAGCGTATTAGTGCAATGTGGCATTGTTTTCACAAAATTTACCATTTCAACCAGTTGCCGGAACGTCAGTAAATTAAAACGAAGCCTTACCCTGTGTGACTGAAGGTGGACAATATGTGTATGAAGTTTTCTGTGGCCTTGATGTCATCTTTGGTGGCGTTCTTAGCCAGTTTGAGACCGGAGCCAAGGCTGAAGAAGATGTCGTCTCCGTGCGTTGGTCGCGTCCACTCCGGCCAGTCAACAAAGGAAGCCTGCTGCGACCACTGGTACATGAAAACCGTCCTATCTGTGCGGAGGAACCTCTTGGCAAAACCCAGCGTCGGACAGCCGAACTGCATGTCTCCGATTAGCGAGGAACCAATGTAGACGGGCTCTCTGCCTTGGGTAGCATTCACGCCATCGAAGTAGTACTTGATGATAGGGTCCGGGTCGACCTCCATGGTCGAAGTGATGAGAGCTTTGATGAGGAATATCATCTCTCCGCTCGTCACGTCTTCGATGGAGTTCATGTCGCGAAGCTTGTTGAAAAGGAAGTAGAGGAAAAGGTCGCCTTCTGATTCGCAGATGCCGGCCAGGAGCTCATCGGCGTTGACTATTCCACGTTTGAGTGCAGCCGTAGGTTTTTCGGGCAGCATCTCCTCGCCGAAAACGGGGAAGAACGAATCCAAGCCGCCAGCGTTGAAGCTATCTGTGGCGTTCAAAATGTCCATGAAAGGCTTAGACTTGATGCACTTGATAACGTCTTCAGCGCTGTTTTTGGCCTCACCTCCGTCGCAACCTAGCGCTCTGCTAAGCATGTAAGCTCTGAAGAGCCCCTGCTTCTGATCGCTCACCACAGCGGCGGTGAATGGGCTGCCGCTCTGCATTACAGCACGCTTGAACAGACCCTTGCTCTTGGGCGATATCAACTGCATGCCAACTGCAATGGAGCCGGCGCTTTCGCCCATCAGCGTCACCCTGGACGGGTCACCACCGAATGCGCGGATGTTGTTCCTGACCCACTTGAGCGCTAAGAGCTGGTCGTAGAGCCCCATGTTTCCCGGAGCGTCTTCGATATCCATGTAGAGAAATCCGAAGGCGCCCAGCCTGTAACCGACCGCGACGGTGATGACGTTTCCTCTCACTGCCAGCTCAGATGTGTCCATGGCTCCGATAGATATGCCGCCGTAGGAGAAGCCACCGCCTGGCAGGTAGACGATCACGGGTAGCAAGCTGGAGTCGTTCCTGTTCGGAACGAACACGTTCATGTATAGGCAATCTTCCGACACAGGATCCGAGGCCTTAATGAGAAAGAAATTGTTGATTCGAACGGGCATCTGAGGGCAGAGTGGTGGCTGCGAGGTAGCGTTGTAAACGCCCTCCCACGGCATCTTCGGCACTGGTTTTTTGAAGCGAAGCTCTCCAACCGGGGGCTCCGCGAAGGGAACGCCTAGGTAGGCACGCACTGACCCTGTCGTCGTGGGAACATCGACACCCCGCACAGCACCAGTGATGGTCTGAACAACGTCGTCACTTGATTCTTGAGCACCGATGGCTGTCAAGGAGGCTAATATAAAGCCCACCAACAGCATGGTGGCCCTCATGCTGCAAGAATGATTACATTAGAAATCGTTATTTGCATGAATGAAAGGAGATCCACATAAATGCGCTGGCAAGAAGAAAACGCCCCTACGTACACAAGACATTTACGACACACACAGACACTAAAAGCACTGACACCAGAAGAAACTAGCTGACAGGTATTGAAGGTGAAGATACTTTTAAAATAAAGAGTGCCGAACCCCGCGAAAAACACTATGCAAGTATATTGTGAGGAGCTTAGAATTTTTTATGGCGCCAGTGTAGGACGAAAAAATAAACAGAACCGCGAACAGATCAGTGTGTGGTTGGCCGACATGTTTGCGGTCATGTAGTCGGGTGTCATTTCTGGCCAGTTATATTGAAGCTCGCTCACATGCCGTGTTATTAATGGAAGGCTTCCGGAATCTGGACCAGTACATCACACAGGTATGGTAAATCTGAGTGCTGTGTTATCGACCGTGCATGCGTTACTCATTATATATATTTCTCAGTCCTGAATAGTATGCGCTGTCATGCTGCGTAACGCCTACAATGGGTTTGTGTAATTTCTTACACACAAACTCTTGCATACTTTGCGGCTGCTTTAGAATGATGACAAGACGCCATACATTGAATTCTCATTTATTTTTCCTTGATAACTTGATTTCTCGTTTCTTTCTTTTTATTTTGGCATTACAGGATAAAGGAATTAGCCAAGCTGTGTGCTGTTAAATAGTGCTCCTTAAACGACAGAAAGCTCCTAAGATTCTATCAACTGAGCTTTTTTGTCCATTCTTGGTTTGCTGTAGCTGTGTCGAAACCTGGGAACCAAATTATGAGACACCCTTTTGTAGCAAGCATATCAATAAAAATGGTCATAAGCAAACGTAGGTTGAGCCGTCCTGCCATGCA